>NW_027362772.1:272198648-272673648 GCF_046119375.1 Phyllobates terribilis
TGGGGTG
Source organism: Phyllobates terribilis (assembly GCF_046119375.1). Lineage (NCBI taxonomy): Eukaryota > Metazoa > Chordata > Amphibia > Anura > Dendrobatidae > Phyllobates > Phyllobates terribilis. Next base: position 272,198,656 of record NW_027362772.1, read on the forward strand.
AGCTGGACCGCAGAGTGAAGGCAAAAGGGCCAACAAGTGCTAAGCATCTCTGGGAACTCCTTCAAGATTGTTGGAAGACCATTTCCGGTGACTACCTCTTGAAGCTCATCAAGAGTATGCAAAGCAGTCATCAAAGCAAAAGGTGGCTACTTTGAAGAACCTAGAATATAAGATATATTTTAAGTTGTTTCACACTTTTTTGTTAAGTATATAATTCCACATGTGTTAATTCATAGTTTTGATGCCTTCAGTGTGAATGTACAATTTTCATAGTCATGAAAATGCAGAAAAATCTTTAAATGAGAAGGTGTGTCCAAACTTTTCGTCTGTACTGTATATATATATATATATATATATATATATATATATATATATATTAAAAATGTATACTTAAATATACAGTATATATAATGAAAAAATATTTACCGTATATAAAATATATATATATATATATATATATTAAATATGTATACTTAAATATACAGTATGTATAATTAAAAAATATATATGTTAAAAAAAATTATATATTAAAACATCACATTAAAAATATCCCATTAAAAACCAGGGATAAAAATATAAAACCACATGAAGAAAAGAAAAAACATCGGGTCAGCGCTTTTCGAGCTCTTAGTTCTGACAAGGTATGTCTAGGAAAATGAGGAATTGATATCTAATAGCCCTGGATAAAAAGGGGAAGGGAGACGGAAAAAAGGTAAAAAGGAGCACAGAAAATGTGAACCCTTTGAAATATATACAACTTAGTAATGACAAAGTATATACGGTAAATATTTCTGTCGCAAAATATCAACATAGAGGGTAGATAAATAAATAACGTACTTACAAAATAATTTTCAATGTTAATACATGAAGTCAGTGTTAAAATTAAGGCCGTTCGGAGATCCGGTATCTACTTTTAAGATCCAGCATGCTTCACGTTTAAGAAGCAATTTCGCCCAGTCCCCGCCTCCGACAAGTCGATCCACCCTTTCGATGCCAGTAACAGTCAATGAAGTATCAGCACCTTAATGTCTATCGAGGAAATGTCTGGATAATCCAGACACCGAGCAGTTTATTTTTAAAGGATTAGTCATAGCGTCATGAATGTGTTCTGCTGTCCTACTTTTTAATTTCCAGGTGGTGCACCCTATGTACTGCAAAGGACAAGTATTACACCGAGCTGAATAAACCACATAGTATTACAATTAATAAATTACTTTGTCATTTGAATATCTGGAGTCATAAATAAAAAGATGATGTTTTTATCACATATCTACATGGATTACACCTAGATAGTCCACATTGGAAATTGCCTCATTATTCACAAAGAAACTTAGGGGAAAGGATGTTGCCTATGGAAGTAGCCCGACGAGCAGATAACCTGACTCCTGGAGACAAAATTCGTGTTAAGATGTCATCCTGATATAGCATAGGTACACTGACGAGCAAATGGGTAACAATGTTTTGAACTTTTGACTTTCAGGCATCATATCTCACCATCCACTACTGCTTGGAACTTGAGACCACCATCATTTTATAGACTATCATCTTGGCTATCTCATACATAAATTTGACTTGCAGCTATTTAGTATATGATTAGTTATGCAGATTCTCATCATGTCACTACGTTGTTACGGTTTTGCTCCTGATGGGGTAATAATCTTTTTCTTCCTGCATACTACAAATTACAACCTGTTCTAACATTCCCTAATAACTCCGTGTGTTATTATGTTGATTCCCAAGTGAAAGGTCTCTGGTTCGAATTGAGGAGCAGCCATAAAGATTTCCCAAGAAAAGAGAAGCAGCATCATCCAGCTCATCGATAACGGTCTCTTAACTCCTTAAGCCCCGAGGGTGGTTTGCACGTTAATGACCAGGCCAATTTTTACAATTCTGACCACTGTCACTTTATGAGGTAATTACTCTGGAACGCTTCAACGGATCCCCCTGATTCTGAGACTGTTTTTTCGTAATATATTGTACTTCATGATTGTGGTAAAATTTCTTCGATATCACTTGCGTTTATTTGTGAAAAAAAACGGAAATTTGGCGAAAATTTTTAAAATTGTGCAATTTTCAAAATTTGAATTTTTATGCCCTTAAATCAGAGAGATATGTCACACAAAATAGTTAATAAATAACATTTCCCACATGTCTACTTTACATCAGCACAATTTTGGAATCAAAATTTTTTTTTGTTAGGGAGCTATAAGGGTTAAAAGTTGACCAGCGATTTCTCATTTTTCCAACAAAATTTACAAAACAATTTTTTTAGGGACCACATCACATTTGAAGTCACTTTGAGAGGTCTTTATGACAGAAAATACCCAAAAGTGACACCATTCTAAAAACTGCACCCCTCAAGGTGCTCAAAACCACATTCAAGAACTTTATTAACCCTTCAGGTGCTTCACAGGAATTTTTTGAATGTGGAAGAAAAAAATGAACATTTAACTTTTTTCACAAAAATGTTACTTTAGACCCAATTTTTTTTATTTTCACAGAGGTAACAAGAAAAAATGGACCCCAAAATTTGTTGTGCAATTTCCCCTGGGCACGCAGATACCCAATATGTGGGGAAAAAACACTGTTTGGGCGCACGGCAGGGCTCGGAAGGGAAGGAGCGCCATTTGACTTTTTGATTGTAAAATTTGCTTGAATAATTAGCGGATGCCATGTTGCGTTTGGAGAGCCCCTGTGTGCCCAAACATTGGAGCTCCCCCACAAGTGACCCCATTTTGGGTCTCTCCAAACGCAACACGATGTCCGCTAACAATTTGAGCCGACAATTTGTTAGCGGATACCATGTTACATTTGGAGAGACCCTGTGTGCCCAAACATTGGAGCTCCCCCACAAGTGACCCCATTTTGGGTCTCTCCAAACGCAACATGATGTCCGCTAACAATTTGAGCCGACAATTTGTTAGCGGATACCATGTTACATTTGGAGAGTCCCTGTGTGCCCAAACATTGGAGCTCCCCCACAAGTGACCCCATTTTGGAAACTAGACCCCCCAAGGCACCTATCTAGATGCATAGTGAGCACTTGGAACCCCCAGGTGTTTCCCAAATTGATTCATAAATATGAAAAAGTGTTGTTTTTTTTTCACTTTTTCATTTTTACGAATCAATTTGTGAAGCACCTGGGGGTTCCAAGTGCTCACTATGAATCTAGATAGGTGCCTTGGGGGGTCTAGTTTCCAAAATGGGGTCACTTGTGGGGGAGCTCCAATGTTTGGGCACACAGGGGCTCTCCAAACGCAACATGATGTCCGCTAACAATTTGAGCCGACAATTTGTTAGCGGATACCATGTTGCATTTGGAGAGTCTGCGCATGGTGGGCAGAATAAAGGTGAAGAAGCCTTGACTTCAATATCATCATAAGAAGCTCCACCTCGAGTTTGCAAAAAAGTACTAAAAGTGGACAGTAGAAGATTGGAAACGGGTATTTTGGAGTGATGAAACTAAAGTCTATAGACTAGGCTCTGATGGGTGCAAATGCGTCTGGAAGGAAAAAGGGGCTAATGGATTGAGAAATTGAAGGATCTGCCAAGTTCGCTGGAGAAAGTCTGATGATATGGGGATGTTTCACAGCCAAAGGTGTTGGATACTTGACCAGGATCGATGGTGGTCTCAATGCTGAGCTATATGTGAGTATCCTACAAGATGAGTTACTTCGTACACTCAAGCACTATTGGTGTGAAAAGGACAACATAGTGTTCCAGCAGGACAACAAACTGAAGCATATGTAAAGATTGGCAAATAAATGGTTCATTGACAATGAAGTAGAGGTGCTGGATTGGCCCCCACAGTCCCCAGACCTCAACCCAATCCAACCCTTGTGGGTAGAGGTGAAGAAAAAGTTGTATACATACCCAAGTGAGTCGACCAGTATGCACCAACGCGTAGTGGAGACCTGGGATCAGATTTTGGTCAAGACATGCTTGAATCTGGACGAGAGTATGCCCAGAAGGATTCAGGCAGTGTTGAAAGCCAAAGGTGGATTTACAAAATAGTAACAAAATAATAAAAATTTAAATTTAGATTTTTAGAAGCAAAACTGTAACAATGCAGTGACATGACAAGAATCTGCATAACTAATCATATGCTAAATAGTTGTAAGTCAAGTTTATGTATGAGATAGCCAAGATGATTGTCTATAAAATGATGGTAGTCTCAGCAGTAGTGGATGGTGAGATATGGAGCCTCAAAGCCAAAAGTTGAAAACATCGTTACCCTTTTGCTCGTCACTGTATGTTTTTACGTATATTGTTCTGAATAAAATTATAATTAGTGCTATAGGCAGTAGTAAAAGTCATTTTATTATTAGCAGACTGAAGTTTGCGGCTACGTTTCTTATTATTATGACTAATTGTTGACGATTTTTTGATTCTGCTATGGCTTCAGCTCTACTTAATGGATTATTGTATCTTTCTGTCATAAATCTATCACTGGTGATTTTACATTCATTGTTAAAAAAGTTGTCACTTGAACATGTCCTGCGGCCTCGTATAAACCCTCACGCTGGGAGATTTTGTATGACATGATTAGGGTGGCAACTAGTAGCATAAAGAATTGAATTGCCGCTAGTTTCTATATTTTGTTGTTGCTCCCGGCTTCGTTGTGCCCACGGGTTAAGGAACCGTTTATTTTTTTATTATAGATACGGTACATACAATATTTTTCTTATTTTTTGCCTTTGAATTTCCATCTTTTGTTTTTGATAAATATGACTGTTACAGTCGACTGATTTTATGTCCTCCTTCATGTTACCTGTGGAGTATGCTACACAATTATCAAAAGTTACACGGGTTTAGAAAGGTAATAAAATGTGGTTATCCTTTACGGGCAGTTTCAAATGTGGACTAGCCAGGTGTAATCTATGAAGATATGTGATAAAAACATCATCTTTTTATTTATGACTCCAGATATTCAAATGACATAAAGTCATTTATTAATTGTAATACTTTGTGGTTTACTCAGCTTGGTGCAATATTTGTTCTTTGTTGTACATAGGGTGAACTACCCGGAAATTAAAAATTAGGATAGCAGAACACATTTATGACGCTATTCCTAATCCTTTTAAATAAACCGCTCCATCTCTGGATTATCCAGACATTTCCTTGAGAGACATCAAGGTGCTGTTACTTCATTAAAGGGGGATTCCCATACCAATATGTAGTAGGTGTAATAATTTTAGCAAATACATTAAATTAGAAATGTAGTATAGTTTTTCTGATTCGCTGTGTCATTTACCTAATGTGCAGGGCATTGCAATAGTAGATATCCATGGTTACAGTCGCTCATATAGTGACAGTTAGTTAGCTGTTGGTGATTGTAACCATGGATACCTAAGCTAAAGCAATGCCCTGCACATGGGGTAAGTGGCATAACTAATTAGAAGAACTATACTACATTTCCAATTGGAGGTATTCACTAATATTATTATTCTTACACCTACTACATATTGGGATAGTATCTTGGAGATGAGAATACCCCTTTAACTGTTACTGGCATTGAAAGGGTAGATCGACCTGTCAGAGGTGGGGACTGGGCTAAATTGCTTCTTAAACGTGAAGCATACTGGATCTTAAAATTAGATACCAGATCCCTGAATGGCCTTAATTTTAATACTGAAATATTTAGATACTTTGTCATTGCTAATTTGTATATATTTCAAAAAGTTCTCCTTTTTCCGGGGCTATTAGATATAAATTCTTCATTTTCTTAGATGTACCTAATGGCTCGAAATGCGTAGTCCTGGTGTCTTTATTTTTTTCATGTGGTTTTATTTTTATCCCTGGTTTTTAATGCACTTAATAAATGTGATATTTTATTATATAATTTTTTTTTTTTTTTTCTGCGGTTGCTGGATTTTTTCCTCATCCTTCCATAATCCTGTATTTATCCCCAGTCTTAAAGGGGTCATCTGGGACTATAATATTGATGACCTGTGCTTCAATGGGAGCTGAGCTGTAGTCATCAAGAACGGCCACTACATAGAGCGGCGCTCTTCTAGCTCCTTACTTCCGGCGGTCACTGGACCTTCCAACACTTGATTAGCGGGAGAGTCGGCATTGGACGTACGAGCCCCATTTGAATCCCTGAAAAGTTAATCTTCGGAGAGAGAAGGTTTAGACATGTTGAATTTCAGCATGCCCAATCGTGTCATGTTTTTGCAACATTTTTACTTGCATTTTTGTGAAAAGCATTGGAAAAAAAAGAGAAAATGGGGTTTTGCGTCCAGACCATAGACTGGTAAAAGCACACTTTTTAGCCTATGAATAATAAGAGATAGTGATTACTTCATGAGGGTCAGTTACTTCACATAAAATGGCTATTTTTGATCATTTTTGGAAGGTATTAGAGGTAAGTACATTTTCATAGTGCAAAATAAAAGTGTCCCCTTTAAGCTGTACCCACAGTCTCTACATACTGACCAGAATTCTCTATCCCAGACAAGGGAAAATAGGTCAATTTACGGGATAACATCATTCTTCAAACACAAGGGCAAAATCTGCTAAGGATCCTTTAAGGGAATCTGTCATCTCATCCTACCCCCCAAAACGATTACATGTTTATGCAGGTTACAAATCCATACCTTTATTAAGCAAAAATGTTGCTCTTTTGCAGAGAAATCCATTTTAGAAGTTATATGCAAATGAGGCTGAAGGTGTTCTGGGAGGAACGGGGAACTTCTACTACCCTTGCTCCATTCTCAGCATGACTGCACCTTTGGCTAGTGGAATGGCTGTCAGTCAGCACTGCTGCAGCCAATCACCTAGCTTATGGCGGCGTTATTCTGAAAATGGAGTTGTGGCAGTAGAAGTTCTCCATTCCTCCCAGAGCACTTTCCGCCTCATTTGCATATCACTTCTCAACTGCATCCCTCAGCAACAGAGCAGCGGTTTTGGTTAGTAAACATATGGATCCACTTGTGTTTTTATAATCTGTTAATCTGTTTTGTTTTTTTTTTTGGAGGGGAGAGGGGTAGGATGAGTTGACAGATTCTCTTTAAAGAGGAAAGTTCCCCAGTTTGAGCATATTTAACTAGCCACATAATGGAATAGCTGCCAAAGAGCTGAATAAAACATAGATTTTATTTTTTAATTTCTCCTATCTGTTGCGGAGATATTTTATTGGGTGTTACCAGAGATTCATCTCTGGAGGGCGTGCACTTTTCCCCTACATGACTGTGACCACTCATAACAGAAGGCGTCTTTCAGGGAAGAAAAAGAACACGCCCCCAGAAGGTCAGAAGAAAATGCCTTCTCCTTTGAGATACAGTACAGACCAAAAGTTTGGACACACCTTCTCATTTAAAGATTTTTCTGTATTTTCATGACTTTGAAAATTGTACATTCACACTGAAGGCATCAAAACTATGAATTAACACATGTGGAATTATATACTTAACAAAAAAGTGTGAAACAACTGAAAATGTCTTATATTCTAGGTTCTTCAAAGTAGCCACCTTTTGCTTTGATGACTGCTTTGCACACTCTTGGCATTCTCTTGATGAGCTTCAAGAGGTAGTCACCGGAAATGGTTTTCACTTCACAGGTGTGCCCTGTCAGGTTTAATAAGTGGGATTTCTTGCCTTATAAATGGGGTTGGAACCATCAGTTGTGTTGTGCAGAAGTCAGGAGGATACACAGCTGATAGTCCTACTGAATCGACTGTTAGAATTTGTATTATGGCAAGAAAAAAGCAGCTAAGTAAAGAAAAACGAGTGGCCATCATTACTTTAAGAAATTAAGGTCAGTCAGTCAGAAAAATTGAGCAAACTTTGAAAGTGTCCCCAAGTGCAGTTGCAAAAACCATCAAGTGTTACAAAGAAACTGGCTCACATGAGGACCTCCACAGGAAAGGAAGACCAAGAGTCACCTCTGCTTCTGAGGATAAGTTTATCCGAGTCACCAGCCTCAGAAATCGCAAGTTAACAGCAGCTCAGATTAGAGACCAGGTCAATGCCACACAGAGTTCTAGCAGCAGACACATCTCTACAACAACTGTTAAGAGGCGACTTTGTGCAGCAGGCCTTCATGGTAAAATAGCTGCTAGGAAACCACTGCTAAGGACAGGCAACAAGCAGAAGACACTTGTTTGGGCTAAAGAATACAAGAATGGACATTAGACCAGTGGAAATCTGTGCTTTGGTCTGATGAGTCCAAATTTGAGATCTTTGGTTCCAACCACTGTGTCTTTGTGCGACGCAGAAATGGTGAACGGATGGACTCTACATGCCTGGTTCCCACCGTGAAGCATGGAGGAGGAGGTGTGATTGTGTGGGGGTGCTTTGCTGGTGACACTGTTGGGGATTTATTCAAAATTGAAGGCATACTGAACCAGCATGGCTACCACAGCATCTTGCAGCGGCATACTATTCCATCCGGTTTGCGTTTAGTTGGACCATCATTTATTTTTCAACAGGACAATGACCCCAAACACACCTCCAGGCTGTGTAAGGGCTATTTGACCAAGAAGGAGAGTGATGGGGTGCTACGTCAGATGACCTGGCCTCCACAGTCACCAGACCTGAACCCAATCAAGATGGTTTGGGGTGAGCTGGACTGCAGAGTGAAGGCAAAAGGGCCAACAAGTGCTAAGCATCTCTGGGAACTCCTTGAAGATTGTTGGAAGACCATATCCGGTGACTACCTCTTGAAGCTCATCAAGAGAATGCCAAGAGTGTGCAAAGCAGTCATCAAACCAAGAGATGGCTACTTTGAAGAACCTAGAATATAAGACATATTTTCAGTTGTTTCACACTTTTTTGTTAAGTATATAATTCCACATGTGTTAATTCATAGTTTTGATGCCTTCAGTGTGAATGTACAATTTCCATAGTCATGAAAATACAGAAACATATTTAAATGAGAAGGTGTGTCTAAACTTTTGGTCTGTACTGTATAATGATACACAGTACTGCTCTCAGCCTTGATATCTGAAGCTACTGTGTAGAGTACAGCTGAGCCACGTGTGATTACAAACACCTTCAGCTTTCATCTCAGGTTAGTTAATAAAGGAAGTACATCTACGATGCCAGCACTGTGAGAGGAGAGCTGTGGCTGCAGAGGTGTTTGTAATCGCACTTGGCTAAGTTCTACTCCCCCTCTCCCACCACACTGACTGTCCTGAGATGAAAGCTAGAGGTGTTTGTAATCACATTCAGCTTTGCTCTATACTACACAGAACCTGCAAAGAGCAGGGTTAAAACTGGTGGAAAGTCCATTTTAAGTCCTCTCTTGGATACTTGCTTGATTTTAAGATTCTTTTTTAAATACTAGTCCATAATAAAATACAGTAACACCTCTTTAAATGAAGACATCCTCCTTCATCCAGTCCAGATTTCCTATGGCTGATTATTTTCAGTTCCACCATATATTATACATATTGGTCAGATGACTACTTGCCCTTTTGGTTGGTCATCATTAGTTGGCACTGGGAAGGGTCTGACCTTTGACTTATACATCGAGAGTTTTCCCGCTTCCTTCCTTTCTGTAAGCCACTGGCATAATGTCACTTTGCAACCTATCCAAAGTGTGCTGCAAAACCCCTTGATTAACATTGGGGTCCATTGACTTTAGTTAACGTTTCTGTTGTATTGAAAGCAAAAAAAAAGAGTGCTGGCTTCCATCAAAGTAGTCAAAAATCTTAAACTGCTGCACTAGACTTTGACGCCATACCCAGACATCGAGCATCTTCATTTTTATGTATTTCTGCAGAGGTTTATCCTGTATCCAGACTGTAAATCCATTACATTTTTACATCCAGTCCTTTATTTTCTAAGGTTTGCCTTGCTTTTATTATAAGCTTGGAGGACACTTTAAGGAAAGAGAACATATGACTTGTCAATTACTCCCCAATTCAGGAGCCCATAAAAATGTAATTTGCAATTGCTTTCCATTTCAGAATGGTTTCAGTACATTAGCTAAAGGTACAATTAGATTAAATTGTTTACAGTCGTTTGCCTGTTGACGGCACCTTTATAGCATCAGGCTGTTGTAATTAGAATTGGTTAGAGGCGAAGCAGGCTGACCGGCCAGAAGCACATAATATCTTTCCATAATCTTAATTAGGGATGTACTGCCGGATGTGTCCTGTGGTTGTGCAGTCTTCAAATATTAAAGCTTGTAGTAACTATGATTTCATTTTGGTGTCAGGGTGAAGTGTTGACCCTTGTAACATTGGAATTGGTCTCAAGTAAGGTATAGATCATTTTAGTGTGACCAACAAATGCGTTTGTATACACCGTATCTCCAGACCAGGAGGTGGTTAATGTATTGAGCTCGTCAGTTATGGAATGTTGAGTTTCCATTCGGTTTTTTCAATTTTCAAAAAGTTCAAAGTGTAACTGTCGCTTCAAAAGAACTTGCGGCAGAATATCTGTGTCTGTCTCTAGCTCCTCCCACCTCCCCTACCCATAAAATTTATAAGCACTAATTGTCATCTCCTATCTCAGTAATGGGAAAATCTGTATTCACTGAAGACCGATTTCAACCCTGAACTGAGAATTTTGAAAGAGAAAGATATGTAGAGGAGGAGAAAGAAGCAGATTTCTATGATAAGATCTATTATAAAGTTTCTTATTTTCATGTGTATTATTGATTTCTGAAAAAAAATCATACAACGGTTACACTTTAAAAATGCACTTCCATCAAAGTTTTTATCCTCTTAAAATATTGCGGTCATCATATAGCATATACCACTGTGTACTTACAATTACTCATTTTGCCTTTCGACCCAGTTAATTCTTCTCTTTTCTCTACTCTATGTAGAAACAGGAAGTCTCTTTTCTCTGTATGAGTCATCCCCCTCTCCAACTCCTGACCCAGCTGCTCTGCTCCTCCCCCTGGGAAGGGACTTTTTCAGTGATGACTCCTGCAGGGAAAATTGACCTCCTGTTTCTACATATAGCTTAGAAGGATTCAGCTAGTCAGTTTTTAATTATGTGATGTCCTAATGGAAAACCCTTCCTAAATGGAAGAATTAACCGGGTAGAAAGGGAAAATGAGCAATTGTGCTATATAATATGATGACTATATTAAGAGGATGAAAACTTTGATGAGTGTGTTTCGTTAAGTAACTTCAGTGATACTTCGTACTGGACAACTAATGTTCGATGCTGAACTCCAAACACGGACTTCTACTGGAAGTTCGTTTTTGTGTCCAGAGAGAGAGAGACTTTTGCAGCCCCCTAGCCCTTACTACGACCATTTTACATCACCAAAGTTCTGGTCCCCATTGACTTCTATGGGGTTCGGGTAGAGTTCTGGTACCCGAATCGAACTTTGGACTAAAGTTTGTTCGAACCCAACAAACCGGAACATCCATGGATCCGCTCATCTCTATTCATGATTGGATCACTCCTGTTAGGGATGAGCAGAACCGTGGAAGTTCGGGTTCTGGTACCCGACCAAAACTTTATTCCAAGGTTCTTTTCCACCAGAACTGTACCTGAACTTGAACCAGAACCCAAACCCCTGGAAAATTCTCTCTTCCTCCAGAACTCTGAATATTGCAACGGACTTCCGGAAGACGTCCGTGTTCGGCGCTTAGCACCGAGCGGACACTAACTGTCCGGTACGAACTGTGAACTTTTAAGTTCAGGTTCGCTCATCTCTAACTCCTATCCCCTATCAATTGAAAATGTTTGCAAATTTCTAGCTATTTATCTATCCTGCACTCAAAATAAAATTTTTCTCAGGAATGTAAGAAGATGGCAGAAATATCAACCCATGTGTTATATATAAATAAAGTTTTTGAGTGAACGATTAGGGTAAGACCGCACGATTTGGTGTCCTAATGCGACTGTGACGATGCTCATCCGCAGAGGCCCCGTGATATATTTATTTATTTATTAATTATTTAAGGGGGTCTATCAGCTCTGAAATCTGTATCACATGGATGGGAAAAAATAAATTTTCAGGACCAGGGACCCGAAGACACATCCCCACATCAGGCATGTGTTGTGCCGCAGCGATGATGTTGATCCGGACCTACTAATCATAATAGGTGCTTGGTTGATAGGAGGTAATTCCAAGGGCTCTGGTCTGGTGGCCACAGACTACCAACGCAGATGATGTCCTAGGGTCCTGTAAACATTTTTTGCTCACCTCTAGTATCACAGGTCCTTGTAAAGGATCTTGCGCTAAAAAGAACCATAACTTGTCGAATAGTTTGAGAGAACATTCCTGATGCAAAATACTCAGCGCTGTGAGTATAGCTGCTAGGTCCGGAGTAACTTTCCTTCCATGGACAATTTAATAAAAAGTTACTTGTCCTGTCAATCAGTATATGTTTGGAGTGTTGAAGTGAATCCAAGAACCCCCCCAAAATACCACAAACGTGGTGACTAAATACCAAACCTATGTACTGTATATATTGCAGATTTGAACCCATGGTCCCAGTTCTCCCGAGCTAGACTGCTATCCACCAAGCTTCCCATTCAGTTAGTTTAAATAGGGGTTCCAGAAAAGTATTTTTTGGGGGGGATGATCCTATTGCATGAATCCTCTAAGATTAGCCATTTAATTGTCCAGCATGTAATACTACTTTAGTGACCAGTTGTATTTTGGGGCTAAATGGGCAGACTGGGCTTTTCCCTGTAATAAGATCTGATCCTGGTGGGGTACTGTGAGATGACCAAGGTCTGTAAACTGGACCAGAAGCTTCAGAACCTGGTGTAGACGCTGGAGATGTCTTAACTTAATAAAAAAAATATAAGGCTAAGTGCCCACAATGCAGAAATGCTGCATATTTTTTCCGCTTTTCCCTGGCAGGAAAAACGCATGCGGATTTTACATGCGTTTTTCCCGCCAGGTAGAAGCGTTTGTCAAGCGTTTTTGCATGCATTTCTGCATGCAGGTTATCAAGCGCTTTTCCAAGCGATTTTAGCATCACTTGGAAAAGTGCTTGACAACTTGGTCACACTATATAAATCCATGCAACCGGCATGAATTTAAATAGTGTGACCAAGTAATAGTTAAAAAAAAAAGAATAAGAACGGTAAAAAATAAAGATTATACTTACCTTCTGATGGCCCCCGGTGTTATATCTGCTGTGTCCGGTGTGTTGTATGGGTCGCGTAACCTGTCACATGACTAAATGATGTCATGGCAGGTTCTTTCACACTACCGCGACGGATACAACACACCGGACGCATCGCTGAGGAGACCGGGGGCCATCAGAAGGTAAGTATAATCTTTATTTGTTATTTTAAATTCTTTTTTTAACAGGTTCTATGGTACCCGAGTCTGGATGAGAGTCTCCTCTTCTCCAAACCCGGGTACCATCCGCACATAGAATCGCATAATATCCGTATGTGCAAATGTGCTGACACGGATAATATGCGTTTCAATGCAAGTCAATGGCGGCAATTACGCTGCGTGTCCGCAAAATTAATGGTAGTGCTGTGTATTTTTTTTCAATGAAAATCCGCAGCGGAAATTCCCGCAGCATGTGCACAGCACATGCGGATTATCATTGGGGACCATAGGGCTTGTATTACCAAGCGTTTTTTAAGCATTTTCGCTGCGGAAATTCCGCGGCAAAAACGCTTGAAAAATGCATAGTGGGCACGCAGACTTAAAGGACAATCACGCTGGTAAAATATCCCGGCCACCCACAGTTGACCAGTCAGTTTACATCCAGTTGGGCAGTCTCAGCAATGATTACGGTTTGGAGTTTCACCTCTGATCCACAGATACCAGATAATGTGTCCACCAAACATCATTAGTCACTAATATCATATTATATGGATATTCATTGAAAATTCTTTATCAGTAGTGATTTGGGATTTTTTCCCCATATCTAAGACCAGACATGACCCGACATTGGATGAATGACGGCTCTCAATAAAGTCTTCCTTAGATCTGAGACTGCATGTATCGACGTTGTGTAATGATCTCGCGTACTGAACAATTTTCCTCTTTTCTGCAGACATTGGATGGGCGTATCGTGGTTCAGGGACACATCAGGATGTCATCTCTTACCCTGAAGGACATCCAATACACCGATGCCGGAGAATACTTCTGTGTTGCCAGCAACAACATTGGCCAGGACACAAAAGCTATGTACTTTGAAGTGCAGTGTAAGATTTCATGTTTTATTTTATTTATTGCAAGAATGAAATATGGTGTTAAAACTGAAGACGTTACACAAAATAGAATAGTATATAATTCCACACTAATTACATACAGATGTCATAATCAATGGGATTGAGATCTGGGGAGGTTCCTGGCCATGGACCCAACATTCCAATGTTTTGTTCACCGAGCCACTTAGTTATCACTTCTGTCTTGTGACATGGTCTCCATCCTTCTGGTAAAAGCATTGTTCTTCATCATATTGATCCTGGATCGTTGAGAGAAGTTGCTCTTGGAGAATGATTAGATACCATTCCTTATTCATGGCTGTGTCTTAGACAAAATTGTGCGTGAGCCCCCTCCTTGGATGAAAAGCCCCAACACATGAATGATCTGAGGAGGCTTTACTGTTGGCATGACACAAGACTCATGGTAGTACTCACCGTTTCTTCTGCGGACAATCATTCTTCTAGATGTCTGAAGGGTGCTTCATCAGAAGAAATCACTTTGCAGGAGGTAGAGGGATTGAACTGCAGAGGACGGGTGGGAAAGTTATTTCCTTTGATGAAGCCCCCTTCAGACTGTTTGGATCATCTGGAAGAATGATTGTGCAGAGAAGAAAAGGTGAGCGCTACCACGACTCCTGTGTCTGCCAACAGTAAAGCATCCTGAGACTATTCATGTGTGGGGGCTTCTCATCCATGGAGGGGGCTCTCTCATAATTTTGCCTAAGAACACTGCCATGAATAAAGGATGGGATCTAATAATCTTCCAAAAGAAACTTCTCCCAACGATCCAGGAGCATTTTGGTAATGAACAAAGCTTTTTTCAGCATGATGGAGACCATGTCGCAAGGCAAAAATGATAACAAAATGGCTCGCTGAACAAAATATTGAAAGTTTGGGTCCTTGGCTAAGAAACTCAATCCCAGTGAGAACTTGTGGTCCACAAAAAGTGGGAGGACAAAGTAAAACACAGAAATTGTGATAAGCTCCAAGCATTGATTAGGTAACAATGGTCTGGTCATCAGTCAGGATTTGGCCCAGAACCTGATATCAAGCATTGGATTAGATAGCTGTTGGGCAAATTATGGTTTGTCCGAGTATCCCATTCCCACCTGTTTTCGCTATGAGAGAGACGCTGGCAGAAATGTCTTATCTTCTGGAGAACAAAAGCTTCACAGTCTGAAAATGGACGTGCTGGACCCTTAACTCCCTCCACAATCAATTGTCCGGGGCCCCCATACACAGTAGACTGTCAACTGAACCTATCCATATCGGCGGGTTCGGGTGATATTAGGGGGCACAGAACCTGCTCAAAAAGGAGAAGTTGTAGACTGGCAGTATACTGTATAATGTAGGAGGACGCAGTAACGTTCTCTTAGTATTAATTTGTCCTGTAAGCAATATATCTAATTTTACTGTATGCTCGTGCTGTGCGAGCGCTCTACTTTCCGCACTGCTGAACTTTGATTTTGTTTCATGCTGCTGCTCAGAGTGAGATTGTGGTTAAAGGCATTGTACACCTTCGCACACCTTTTTTATTGTTCATTTGCTTCCTAAATGCAATTCAACTAACTTTCTAAATAGCCTTCATTAAACATTTTTTACTATTTTGCTGTTACAGAGGGTCCATAAAGTTCTTTATCTAGCGGAGAGATCTGCAAAAATGTTACAAATCTGTCAGATGTTCTGCTCATTTGTGACGGCTCTCTCTGCTCTATCCTCCCTTCTCTCTGTGTTAGAGATAACAAGGAGTGATGGGAGATTGTACACACTTTCTCTCCTCTCCACTGCAGATGTATCTCAGTGAGGGCACAAAAAAAATGAAACGTTGGAAGAGTACAGAATAGAAGTGTTCATATATTGTGACTTGTCCCGTTACTGCTGTCCTACATACAATTTATTTATTTCACCCCCCCCCCTCCTAAATTTTAACATGCCCATACATTATTTTATTAATATTTTATTAATATTTTGTGTGTCCGGTTTACCTTTTTACTTGTTGGAGCAGAAGTTTGTGCTCCAGAGCTGCTCTTCCTACTAATAACGGAAGCCGAAAACTGTAGTTCATAAACCATTGTCTTTTGATCACCAAATCACCCAGTTTCTGCCTGAGATCAAAATCAATGCAAGGAGAAAAGTGTGGCGTTCTGATTTCTAACCCCATTTTGCAGAATCAGTTTGGAAAAGGAGCCCGATTAATTGTTTTCTACCATTTTGGTAAAATGTACAGTGTATAATTGTTTCCTCCTCCCCCTTATTAGTTTCTTCTAGTCGTGTTCCAACATGAGTTAGTACAGACCTTCTGGCAGTGCCTCATCAAAAGGATCTGGCATGTTGGAATCCAACATGACTGATCGTTTTACATGTGTATTGGGTAGAGTCAACTCTTTCCACCACTCACCCTCAGCATTAACATTAAGTGATTATCACGTTCGGTCAACATTCATATGATGTGTATGACCACCTTTTGTAACATCCTCATACCATCAGGATGCAAGAAATACAAACCCCTTTAATTGAGATCAGAACCTTAAAGATGTTTTTCCACTTCTTGGACAACCCCTTCTTAAATGCCCGAGTCTTGTACTCACCTCCTACACCGGCACCATTTCAGCGAATTCGGCGACAGGTCTTCAAAAGTTCGCACAACATTTTTTCTGCAGCCAATGTTGTCAGGGCTTTGGGTGACAATGCGTCATCATCATTTCAACGGTGCCGGTGCAGGCGGTGAGTATAAGACTTGAGTTTTTAGGAAGGGGTTGTCCAATTAGTGGACAACCCCTTTAATAAAATTATAAGCCCTAATTTATCAAGACTGACATTTTGCAGGTTGGTCTTGATAAAAAGATCGCTGGAGTAAGATGCGTTAATCCTATACGAGTGCCTAATATTGAATTTAGCTTATCGTTTAGCTGCCGTGCACCACCACAAAAAACGTGCTTCACTTTTTGGGGTCATCCCAGGCCCTATGTTCCACCCAGATCTGCCGTTTAGAGGCAAAAAGTCACGAGTTGCACAAAAATTATATGACATTTCGAACCGTTTTTCACCAGAATTCTACCGAAAACCGTCGCTCACTTGCTCTAACCTCCAAATTTAGTAAATGTCCTTATTTTATGGACAACTAGTAATAAATTCTTTCATTTTCTTTTTTTTTTTAGATGCTCCTAAGATAAAAGGTCCCGTGGTGATTTATACCTGGGAGGGAAATCCAGTTAATATTACCTGTGAAGTCCTCGCTTACCCTACCGCAAGGGTGTCCTGGCTGAGGGATGGGGTACTGCTGCCAAGCTCCAACTCCTCCAACATCAAGATCTACAATACTCCATTTTCCAGCTGCCTCGAGGTACGACTGTCCCATCAGGTCATCTTTGGCCGGGTTTATGAAGTTTTTTTTTTTGGGGGGGGGGGGGGGTACGACACAAATTCTAAAAATTGTTAAGTAGAAGGTTATCATATTTTCACATCAAAACATCAGAACCTGCTAGAAGTCATAGTGTTTTCCAGTATAACCAGAAACCATGATGCAAGTGTGAAGAGAACCGTATTTGACTTTCCAAAAATCTGCCAGGGCAAAAAAAAATGTTGGGAAAAAGTCTGATAAACTCCTTAATCCGATCTATAAAAATAAATTGGGATTCTTGCATGATGACATTTTGTGGAGTTCAGACATATTCTGACCCAAATCCACTTCATCGACAGATCAACCCTGACTCCGAGAGTGATTTTGGCAACTACAATTGCACTGCAGTCAACAGTGTTGGGCAGGAGTCTTCGGAGTTCATTCTCGTACAAGCAGGTGAGTAACCGTCAGAAGGATAATAGATCAGTGACCATCAAAAGTTTTGTGTCTCGCCGAGGGGATCAAGTCATGTTGACCATCTTGGAATATTGCTCTTTGTAAAATCTCTCTGGAGAAAAATTGAAGATCCTTGTTCTTGTTTTGGCAGAAACCCCTTCATCGCCAAACATCATGAGGGTGGAGTCTTACTCAAGTACTGCTATGGTGGAATTTGAAGAACCTGACTCTACCGGTGGAGTACCCATCCTCAAATACAAGGCAGAATGGAGAACTACAGGGGCCGAGACATGGCAAACCTCTAATTTTAGTGCTCGGGATGGTAATTTAAAGACCATTTTTTGCATATGAACTAAGTTGTATTAATTTTTTGTTGTTGTGCCCCAATAAAGCCCCCCATACACAATAGATAGCCGTTGGCCGATTTATGGTTTTACCTATCGTTCTGCGATCAGCCTTGTCTCCGGATGCCCCCTCCAAGCTCCCCTGTGTTCTCTACGAGAGAGTTACTACCAGACTCTTCTAGCAAGGTCTTATCTCTCCAAGAACAAAAGGATTGGCAGTCCGAAATCGGATATGCCGGATCCTTCTCCCTCTAGCATCATCTGTCTGTGAAAGTCTGGAGGCCCCCATATACATTGAACTGCAGGACAAGCGTCTTTTCTTAAGCTTATGCTATTGTAAGGAAGCAAAGACCACCCCTATCACCAGATTTCCTACTCTCTGTGTAGGAAACATTAAACAACCCCTTTACCTCCACTAATTACTATAATGGAGTCTTACAAATAATAATAAGGGCGGTTGTTGCTCCTCATCATTATATAACCTTATTCATGATCTGTGTTTGCAGAAAGTTCAGAGAGCACAATCACAATTGGAGGTCTCCGGCCCGAAACATCCTACGTGGTCAGACTGTCAGCTGTCAATGGCAAAGGGATCGGAGAGTCTTCCCTACCCTTTGAGTTTGTGACCCAGCCTGTCCGTAAGTAAATTCAGAGCTTTGTTATAATGTGCTAAATGTCTATATATTGTACATGTCATGTGTCTTACAAGCACCCAGAATCATACAAACTGGAGACTGACCTCATAATGTGTGTACTATGGACTATGCAATGATGCAAGATAATTTAATGAAAATTTATCATCAGAAAATGACCTACCGCCTTATGCTATATGTATATATTTTTTAATTTTGCCATTTTTTATTCTTCATATCAGAATCTGTATTAATAAAAAATCTTGCAATTTTCACACTGGCAAGTAGAGTTATATAAGACGCATACTTTCAGACTATATTGTAATGACAGGTAACACCTCTATACAGTAGACAACACAGGATCCACCAATCACAATAGATGATGTCACAGCTCACCTCCTCCTCCTCCTGTACAATGACTGATAACTAGTGATGAACGAGCATGTTCTGTTAACGCTTTTGGCGAGCATGCTCTGGTGCTCGCCGAGTATCTTCAGCGTGCTCGGGTGTTATGTTTTAGTCACTCATTGCTCATGATTTGCGACTCTTTGACAGCTTTAATGCATGTGAGGAATGCCTGTTTCTTAGGCATTCCTCACATGTGTTAAAGCTGTCAAACAGTTGCAAATCATGAGCACTGAGTGATTAAAACATAACACCCGAGCACGCTGAAGATACTCGGCGAGCACCCGAGCATGCTCGCCGAAATGGTTAACAGAACATGCTCGCTCGTCACTACTGATAACATCTCTACTTAGAGTAGATAATACAAGATCCACCATCCACAATAAGTGATGTCACAGCTCACCTCCTCCTCCTGTACAATGACTGATAACACCTCTATGTACAGTAGATAACACAGGATCCGACATTCACAATAGATGATTATGGAGACATGGGGGTCAGTGTGTTCTCTCGTTCGCTGGACCGGGCTCATACCACATATCTTTAGAAAGACCGCATGGACCATGGCTCATACCGCTGAACCCTTGCTCTCTTTTTCCATGGGCAGAACACTACTCAGGCAACACAGAGTGAGAATAAAACAGTGTGCCAATAATTTATTGAACCACCAGCAAACAATAACATATAGAACAGTACCAGCAAGTACCCAAGATGGTGCAAATTACAGAGTCTCACTTTTCTACTGGCTGGGATTAGAGCAGCTGCGATTTCGGGGCTACCAGTGCCAACTACCCCACCAGTGACACCCCACTTTTGGCAGACACCCACAGAGAGGAGGTAACAATAAGCTTAGGAAACTAACTGAGAGCAGTGAGATATGTGGCCACATGACCTGATTGTCCCAACCTTGATTTCTTCAAAATGTCTCTGATTTCAGCAATGGTCAATGGAGCAGATCTGTATTCCTCCAGCTGTGGCCTTGGTCCCCTAAGTGGACATCCTGTAGAATCACACAGAATAGAGGCAGAGACCCCTTTATATAGTTCACAACTGTCCTTTCAAGCCATCATCCACAGGTCAATGTTAAGGAATTAATATATTAACTCACATTGCCCGAGTATCCACAGCTCATCCCCCAATGTTGATTTAAACTATAACCACCCAAACAATGCAAGTCAACAAATTGCATGGGCTGGTATAATGTGTGATCAACATATTAGCAAACAGCATTGTTCAATGACCCTGTGTCCCTGTCTTGCAAAGATAACAGTACAATAAACTGTAGGAGCTGATATAAGAGGTAAAAAACAGCCAGTTATCAATTTACAAATAGCAAGTTAACGTTCAAGAAGAGTTTTTTTTTTTTTTTTTTTAAATCAAATTTTTGTTATTAATTTTTATAAAGATTTTCACAAAGGTAAAAATAAAAAAAAACAACAACCAGACAAACATTGGAGAAGCACAGTTCTTCACCCCCATCCTTAAGAAGCATTAAACATGAGTTATTTATACATCTTGGTTCTGCAAAACCCGCGTAATTAGATGAAAAAATATTTGAACATAGTAACAATAGTCAAATCCAATTACATATAACTTGTGGGAGTGCTAATAACATTTTTATTGATTTTCAAACAAGTTTAATTTGAGACATCATATAAACGTAACTCAAAGCAAGCCGAGGCGAAATCTCCTCAGTTCCCTAGATGTCAAACCAGAGCCATCAATCCATAGACCCCATATCTTGTCAAATTTAGAGATAGCATCTCTTTTTAGGTATATGCCTTTTTCCAAATTTACTAGCCAGTTAACTTTATCAATAAATTCTGATATCATAGGCTCCTGATCTGCTATCCATTTTTGGGCTATCAATTTTCTTGCCATATATAACAAGCGTGCCGCCACAGTTTTGCCGTACTCATCAATAGTCAGATCTTCAACATATCCCTGTATACCTACTAATGTTCTCCATCAATTGAATAAACCCTGTTAATCATTGCTACAATACTCTTCCAAAAGGACACCAAGTTAGGACAGTTCCACATCATATGAAGCATATCTCTGATGTTAGTTTTGCCTCTAGGACAATGGGGACTTGAACAAAATCCTATTTAAATAAAAATTGAGGTGTCCTGTATACCTGGTGTATCACATATATATGGGACAGTCTATGGGATTCACAAAGACAGCTGTGGAACTCTTTCCAGTATATCTGACCAGTGATTTTCCCATTACACTTTCCCATTTCTCTTTTGATCACATCGGCTGGTTTGTCAACATAATGTCTCAGAGAATGTTATAAAGTAATGAGATCAGTCCACGAGAACTGTGTAGATTAGCTATTCTCTGTATTATTGAGTTTCGGCGTACCCCTCCTTCCAGCACAATGCCTTCCGCCTGATATGCGTGCCTAAATTGTAAGTATTTACAGAATTCAGAGTGAGGTAACCCATATTCATTTTGCAGCTGTGAGAATTCCTTAATCACATCACCTATCAGCACTTGATTAAGTCTGTTTAAACCCTTGGCGCTTCAGGAGCCAAATCCCACCAGTTGGTATAGATTTGGAAGCCATGGAGTGTTCCATAATGAAGTAAATTGCGAAACACCTTCTATTCTTTGTAATTTTTTCACCCAAAGTTTGTGACATAACAGCATAGTCGGTATTTTGCCTCCAAGTGTCCCAAACTTATAACCTTCAAGAAAAGTTAACATCCAGACTCATGAATAATAGTTATGTCTCTGGGCCTACTGAATTTATGTCTGGCATAATTAAGAAGGAAACTGTGTCATCACAGTGATATCACAGCTCACCTCCTCCTCCTCCTTTACAATGACTGATGACACCTTCATATACAGCTGATAACACAGTATCCACCATAGGTGAAGTCACAACTCACCTGTTTCACATGCTCATTAGATTCTTCAGTACAATATTTAGGGTCAGATTCTATCTATTGCTGCTTATGTACATGTGTATTTCCAGCAAGGACAGAATCTCGGAGTCCAGAATAGCCGCAGAGGCCAGGGTGGAAATTCCAGGATTTTTTTTTTTTTTTTTTTAACACATTATATGAAAAATAAAAAAAATAAAAACCAGTGGTATTTTTCTGATGACACATTTTCTTTAATATATGATCAGAAAAGCCTGAGATAAGGATGCATAGACTTCATATATTAATAATTAAGATACTTGTATTCCTAAATTTAAAGTGGACACGACGTACCCATGTAAAGGGTTATTTCCATCTGGCCATTTCACCTACCTTGCTGGTCCCTTAGCCTGCTTCTTCTTGCTTGCCCGGGTCCAGTCAGTGGGGTTGTAACACAGGTACTTTAGATGCAGTGACACAGAAGCACAGAGCAGCCAGTACAGGGTTAATAAACAGGGGGGGATTTACTGTAACAGGGTCAATCTCAACGCAGGGAGTAACAGGGAAAATATGGGGACAACAAGGGAAGTAGCAGGTAATATGCTATAACTGACAATCCACAGTTGGGCTAGATGTTACTGAGTCGACACGGTTGTAATCGGCAGTTTTTTTCACTTAGCTGACTCTTGCTCCTCACAAGGCTGTTGCCGGCTGGTGCCGGTGTTTCTTTCTTCCGGCTTCACCGCCTAAACAATGCTCTGTCTTCTGGCGGCAGCGGGCGGTCTCCGGTTTGACCCACTGAGCCCCTAGTCCATAACAGTGCACCTCACTTGCTCGGCTCCAGGGATCCTGCGTCTCTTCTCCCTCTAGTCGGGCTTGACTCACACTGTCCACTGCCACTTTTCCCACGCAAAAACTCCTTTTCCACGCTCTTCTTAGACACGACACCAGCTTCCCGGTCACCTGACTCCTGTCTCGCAGTCTGTCTTCCCCCTGCAACAAGAGGCACGGCCCCGGCAGTCCGGATCCCTTATTCTGAAAGTACTTACACCCCGGTCTTGCCCCTTACAGGGTGGGTGCAGTTAAGACCCATGACATTATGAAAACTTCTCCACGTCACTTGCATGGGAGATCCCGATGCCGCCTTACAAGCCAGCGGCAGCGCACAGGTCTGTAGGACGACTCGGGGGGCTATTGCTCACACCCTAATCTTGTCCTATAGACTTCCATAAAAGGCAAAGAGGGAGCTACCGATCCCAGACATCCAAACTGCAAAAATTACCCAAGCTCGTGCACTGCTCTATCAATTGAAGGAGGATAGCCAAGATGGGAATACCCCTTTACAGCTGAATTCACACTTGTACTTTTTTGGTGCAGTTTTTAGATTTCGATTAATAAGCCGAAACCAGAAGTGAATTAAAAAAAGAGAAAAGTCTAATCCATCCATCTCTCTTTATGGCTCCTAGCTATGCATTTTATATATTGAATTAAATTGGTTTAGCTGGATGGAAATTTCTCTTCTAAAGTATCATTAAGGATGTATTTGCCTAGTACACCCACGGAAGCATATAATAGAATTTGCATCTTTCACATTTGGACTCCGATCGATGTTAAAAAACCTCTTAAATGTAGATAATTTGGATAAAATAACCCAAATAAGTTAGAAGAATTCTGTAGGTTTAGGATGTTGTGATGAGTAATCTCAGGAATGGAGGGAAAATCCTGTGTTTTGCATTATAATCCTACATTGAAATGTTACATTTTGTAATTGATTTGGGTAATATACTGTTTTTTTTTGTTAGACTCAATGCTTTTATTATTTTTCTTACTTACGTTTAGCCATTTCTTACTAATGTCCCCATGGGCATTAACAATTTTTGACCTATATGCAGGACAGGGTGGTCCCGTAATGGGGGTATTATATGGGTCTCATTCCATAACATTATGTGTTTACGTATTTGCTTTAAGTTCATCCTTTCTTTTCTTGTCTCTTCGACTCCATCTCACTTGCATTCTCTTTTATTTCGAACCATCTCTCTCCTCTTCATCTGTCTGCCACCCTTTGGAAAACCACAGATTTTTCACATCCACGTAAGTGCCTCTTTGCAATCTCTCTCTATCTCTCTCTCTCTTCTTTTCTTTCTTTCTTTCCATGACATCCATTGCATCACTGAATCTGGCTCTTCTTCTTGTTGCACAAATGCTGCCAGGGTTTTAATCAGAGCATGAAATGCGTTGGGATAAAGCGCTGCATTGTTTTAAAGAAGTACTGAAATTTAGGAGTAATGTGTGTTTACTATTGTGTTTTTTTTACTCAGAGGTATTTGTTCTTGTTATGAAGACAGTCTAACAGGCAATGTTTCCTAGGAAAAATATGCAAATTTAGATTTTTTTCCAGGAGGAAAAAAACAAACAATTTCTCTAGTGACAACTGTTGGTAGCCAAACTGTAAGTCAATGGCAGAACCATTAAAAAGCCTGGAAACTATTGCAGACTCATCGTCATTCTGACATTGTGGAAGAATGAATTGTTTTACTTGGGACGTTTAACAACTATTATATGCATCCTTATCAGCAAGGGGGAATGAGCACTGAAATAAACTATACAGAGAGGTCACACAGTACAGTCTAAGGAGGAACCACAGATATCAATAAGCTGCAGCAGTTAACACAGCACCTTCTCTCCTGCTTGCTTAACACAGTCCTCCAGCATAAGCCTGCAGCTGTTGTGTATTCCGACAGCAATATCCCTGGTTATATCCCGAAGACTCCCATCTGTAGTCGGCTGTTTGAGAAGTCTGGTTACTGGTTGATTGAGTAAGATGCCTTGGACTTGGGGCTACTTCAAAGGCTTCTTCCCCGGTCAAACAGTACCCACCCTGTTCTGTGCTGACGAGCAATTACTTCGAAACAATGGTATACAGATATATAGCTGATATCCTTAAAGGAGTTGTACCAAGTTTGAAATGTGATAACTTCCCAGTCGCTGGGGATGTTTGACCTTTGGGACCACCACCGATGCCAAAAACTGGGCTCTGAAGAGTCCAGTGAGACTGGAATGGCGGTCTATCATGCGCACCTCTGCTGTAATTATCCTTAAAGAGGGCACCGAAGCGCAACTGAACACTGCACACGGCTATTTACAGTGAAGGAAATAATTATTTAATCCCTTGCTGTTTTTGTAATTTTGCCCACTGACAAAGACATGAACAGTCTATAATTTTAAGGGTAGGTTAATTTTAACATTGAGAGATAGAATATTCCCCAAAAAATCAAGAAAATCACATTGTATAAATTAGATAAATTTATTTGCATTTTGCAGTGAGAAATAAGTATTTGATCCCCTACAAACCATTATGAGTTCTGGCTCCTACAGACCAGTTAGACCAGGGGTCCTCAAACTTTTTAAACAGGGGGCCAGTTCACGGTCCCTCAGACCATTGGAGGGCCGGAATATAGTTTTTAAAAAAAACTATGAACAAATTCCTATGCACACTGCACATATCTTATTTTGTAGTAAAAAAAGCAGTACAGGAACAAATACAATATTTAAAATGAAGAACAAGTAAAGTTAAATCAACCGGTATTTCAATAGGTAGGTAACTGTACCCAATAGGCAGCATAGGTCCCCAATAGGCAGGTAAATGTACCCAATAGGCAGCATAGGTCCTCAATAGGCAGGTAAATATCCCCAATAGGCAGCATAGGCCCTCAATAGGCAGGTAAATATCCCCAATAGGCAGGTAAATGTCCCCAATAAGCAGGTAAATATCCCAAATAGGCAGCATAGGTCCCCAATAGGCAGGTAAATGTACCCAATAGGCAGGTAAATGTCCCCAATAGGCAGGTAAATGTACCCAATAGGCAGCATAGGTCCCCAATAGGCAGGTAAATGTACCCAATAGGCAGCATAGGTCCCCAATAGGCAGCATAGGTTCTCAATAGGCAGGTAAATGTCCCCAATAGGCAGCATAGGTCCTCAATGGGCAGGTAAATGTTCCCAATAGGCAGGCTGTTTCCCCCTTATAATGCCATATGCAGGCTGTTCCACCCCTTATAATGCCCCATGCAGGCTGTTCCCTCCTTATAATGCCCCATGCTGGATGCCACCCCCCATATAATGCCCCATGCAGCATGTCACCCCCCCCATATAATGCCCCATGCAGCATGTCACCCCCCCATATTATGCCCCATGCAGCATGTCACCCCCCCATATTATGCCCCATGCAGCATGTCACCCCCCCCCCCCATATTATGCCCCATGCAGGATGTCCCTTTCCCCCCATATAATGCCCCATGCAGGATGTCCCTCCCCCCCCCATATAATACCCCATGCAGGATGTCACCCCCCATATAATGCCCCATGCAGGATGTCACCCCCCCATATAATGCCCCATGCAGGATATCACTCCCCTGTCTTTATAATGCCCCATGCAGCATGTCACCCCCCCCATATAATGCCCCATGCAGCATGCCACCCCCCCATATAATGCCCCATGCAGCATGTCACACCCCCCCATATAATGCCCCATGCAGCATGTCATCCCCCATATCATGCCCCATGCGGGATGTCACCCCCCCCCCCATATTATACCCCTTGCAGGATGACACCCCCCATATAATGACCTATGCCTCCATACATTAAAAAAAAAAAATCCAATACTCACCTCACTTCTCACTTGCTGCCACTGCTCTGGTCTGGTCCGGACTCCAGCGTCGCGGCGTCGTCGTCCCGCTCTGCGCTGCCTGTGACGGCACTCGGGAGGGCGCGGTGTAAAGACGTCACCGCACCCTCTGACCTGAGACGTCACTGGAAGCGCAGAGCAGGAAGACAGCAGATCTGCAGAGGCACGGGGAGAGGTAAGTATCCGCCTGCCGGGGCCCTGAGCAAGCGGGGGAGAAGGGCGGGCGCTGACACCGCTCTCCTCTCCTCCGCCCATAGCCCGGCGGGCCGGATAAAAGTCCTCCGCGGGCCGCATGTGGCCCGCGGGCCGTAGTGTGAGGGCCCCTGAGTTAGACGCTCCTAATCAACTCGTTACCTGCATTAAAGACAGCTGTCTTATATAGTCACCTGTATAAAAGACTCCTGTACACAGGCTCAATTAATCAGTCAGACTCTAACCTCTACAACATGGGCAAGACCAAAGAGCTTTCTAAGGATGTCAGGCACAAGATCATAGACCTGCACAAAGCTGGAATGGGCTACAAACCATAAGTAAGACGCTGGGCGAGAAGGAGACAACTGTTGGTGCAATAGTAAGAAAAAAGTAGAAATATAAAAAGACTATCAATCGACATTTATCTGGGGCACCATGCAAAATCTCACCTCGTGGGGTATCTTTGATCATGAGGAAGGTGAGAGATCAGCCTAAAACTACACGGGGGAACTTGTTAGTGATCTCAAGGCAGCTGGGACCACACTTACCAAGAAAACCATTGGTAACACATTACGCCTTAAAGGTTTAAAATCCTGCAGTGCCCACAAGGTCCCCCTGCTCAAGAAGGCACATGTGCAGGCCCATCTGAAGTTTGCCAATGAACACCTGGATGATTCTTTGAGTTATTGGGAGAAGGTGCCATGATCAGAGGAGACAAAAATTTGAGCTCTTTGGCATTAACTCAACTCACCGTGTTTGGAGGAAGAGAAATGCTGCCTATGACCCATAGAACACCGTCCCCACTGTCAAGCATGGAGGTGGAAACATGATGTTTTGGGGGTGTTTCTCTGCTAAGGGCACAGGACTACTTCACCGCATCAATGCGAGAGTGGATTGAGCCATGTACCGTAAAATCCTGAGTGAGAATCTCCTTCCCTCCGACAGGACATTAAAAATGAGTCGTGGCTGGGTCTTCCACCAAGACAATGACCCAAAACATACAGCCAAGGCAACAAAGGAGTGGCTCAAAAAGAAGCACATTAAGGTCATGGAGTGGCTTAGCCAGTCTCCAGACCTTAATCCCATAGAAAACTTATGGAGGGAGTTGAAGCTCCGAGTTGCCAAGCGACAGACGCAAAATCTTAATAATTTAGAGATGATCTGCAAAGAGGAGTGGACCAAAATTCCTCCTGACATGTGCGCAAACCTGATCATCAACTACAAACAACGTCTGACTGCTGTGCTGCCAACAAGGGTTTTGCCACCAAGTATTAAGTGTTGTTTGCCAGAGGGATCATATACTTATTTCTCAATGCAAAAAAAATTAATTTATACAATGTGATTTTCTTGATTTTTTGGGGGGGATATTCTATCTCTCAATGTTAAAATTAACCTACCTTTAAAATTATAGACTGTACATGTCTTTGTCACTGGGCAAACTTACAAAAACAGCAAGGGATCAAATAATTATTTCCTTCACTGTATAACGGTCCCTTAGAGAATGAATAGAGCGGAGGTGAGCATGATAAGACCGTTGCTCCATTCACACAGGGCTTTTCAGAGTCCCAGCTCTTGGTATCAGTAGGTGTCTCAGCAGTCGGACCCTCAGTGATTGGGAAATTATCTTCTATCCTGTGGATAGGGGATAACTTAAAAACTCAGTCCTTTTTTTTATATTTTAAGACTATTTAATGGGGTCAGACAATGATATACTGAGTCATTACCTTATGGCGCAGTCAGACGGCCGTATAGCACGGACGACGATCGCAGTGCACGGACTGGCCGCCAGCTCTGCTGACCGGATAGTAGCAGCATGTATTCCTAGTCTTAGGCAGCTGTCACACTTGGGTCAGCAGAGCCGCCGGCCAGTCCGTGCTCTGCGATGCGATTTTTGCCCGTGTTAAACGGCCGTCTGACTGCGCCCTTAGGGTGTCATCAGGATTCTCGCTAATTTTTATATTATTGTGTTTTGTAAGGAAAGAAACTTGATGGATAATATTATTATTTGTCAATCCATAAATGGGTTCGTTAATGTACATTTCAACCCCAAAAGTATTTGTACATTGATGCAACAAGTGTTCCAGGTTAATCATTGCATGAAATCAAAGAGAAGCATTTTCTCTGCCCTGTTACATGTAGACCTCTATGGTAATGTAGTAAAAGGAAAAAAATACATATATATAAAGTTAAAAGCCATATATACCGTAAATATAATTATTAGTGATGGCTTTTATAGTGTAAGCATGAAAATAAAAAGGCAAGAGCCAATATTCAGCTAATGACCTAGGAGAGACTGCAGATCTGCCAGGCCGTGCCAGGGCACCATTCGCTCCAGAAGTGACCGGCGTCTGTGTCACTCTTTTGAAGTTTTCCCTTTCATCTGCTAGAAAAGAAAAGTCTTCTCCTGCCATGAGGGAAGTCACTACAGGAGGGTCCTGGCTCAAGGTTCTTTTTTTTTTGCCATCTCCAAAGCAGAAAAGCCATTGAATACAAATCAGAAAGGTGTAGCATAATATCCTTCCAGGGCTTTTTTTTATGTAAGTCCTGATCTGTGAACAGTACGGCTGCATCCAAGCTTCCTCATGAAGAATGAAAAGCCTCCTATAGAGAAGTGAGATTTATGATGTCTTACTCCAGTAAACAAGATAAGATGACGATGTCGGTCTCGGTTTGAGTCAAAGTATTATTTTTTCTCTTTGCCCGGATCCCGACACACATACACTGAGATATATTCCTTTATGTGGTAGGACTTTGTCAGCTTTATAGCTGAGAGTAAATGTCAGATTTATAGAAAATCAGCGAGGTGTGATACGTGAGTGCTTTACTTCAAAAATACTAAGTTTTTTTTCCCCCATACTTATGATTGAAAAGTTATACTGCTTCTTCTTCTGAATATTTTGGTCAACTCTATCAATCTGATTGCTACCTCAAGGGGGGGATAAATAATGTGAGCTAAGCCGCTCTCTAAACCCTGTTGCTACATCAGGGGAGGGCTTAATAGTGTAAGATAATCCGCTCTCTAAACCCTGTTGCTACCTCAGGGGAGGGCTTAAAAGTGTAAGATAATCCGCTCTATAAACCCTGTCGCTACCTCAGGGGAGGGCTTAATAGTGTAAAATAATCCGCTCTCTAAACCCTGTCGCTACCTCAGGGGAGGGCTTAAAAGTGTGAGATAATCCGCTCTATAAACCCTGTCGCTACCTCAGGGGAGGGCTTAATAGTGTAAGATAATCCGCTCTCTAAACCCTGTTGCTACCTCAGGGGAGGGCTTAATAGTGTAAGATAATCCGCTCTATAAACCCTGTTGCTACATCAGGGGAGGGCTTAATAGTGTAAAATAATCCGCTCTCTAAACCCTGTTGCTACCTCACGGGAGGGCTTAATAGTGTAAGATAATCCGCTCTATAAACCCTGTTGCTACATCAGGGGAGGGCTTAATAGTGTAAGATAATCTGCTCTCTAAACCCTGTCACTACCTCAGGGGAGGGCTTAATAGTGTAAGATAATCCGCTCTCTAAACCCTGTTGTTACCTCAGGGGAGGGCTTAATAGTGTAAGATAATCTGCTCTATAAACCCTGTCGGTATCTCAGGGGAGGGTTTAATAGTGTGAGATAATCCGCTCTCTAAACCCTGTTGCTACCTCAGGGGAGGGCTTGATAGTGTGAGATAAT
Source organism: Phyllobates terribilis (assembly GCF_046119375.1). NCBI lineage: Eukaryota > Metazoa > Chordata > Amphibia > Anura > Dendrobatidae > Phyllobates > Phyllobates terribilis. The sequence goes on from NW_027362772.1 coordinate 272,229,347, forward strand.
CCGCTCTCTATACCCTGTTGCTACCTCAGGGGAGGGCTTAATAGTGTAAGATAATCCGCTCACTAAGCCCTGTCGCTACCTCAGGGGAGGGCTTGATAGTATAAGATAATCCGCTCTCCATACCCTGTTGCTACCTCAGGGGAGGGCTCAATAGTGTAAGATAATCCGCTCTCTATACCCTGTTGCTACTTCGGGGGAGAGTTCAATAGCATGAGCCTATCTGCTCTCTAAACCCTGTCGCAACCTCAGGGGATGGTTTAATAGTGTGAGATAATCCGCTCTCTAAACCCTGTCGCTACCTCAGGGGAGGACTTGATAGTGTAAGATAATCTGCTCTCTAAACCCTGTCGCTACCTCAGGGGAGGGCTTGGTTGTGTAAGATAATCCGCTCTCTAAACCCTGTTGCTACTTCTGGGGAGGGTTCAATAGCATGAGCCTATCTGCTCTCTAAACCCTGTTGCTAACTCAGGGGAGGGTTCAGTAGTGTGAGCTAATCAGCTCTTTAAATCCTCTTACTACCTAGAATATAGTATTTGCCAACAGGAAAGAAGTATGCACAAACCCCACCCAAAAGTGTTTGTTTTTGGTGACACTCCAATTGGCTGTGTTAAGTGTCCACTTAAAGCTTTCTGGGATACTGTATAGTTAACGATTTGTCTTTTAGGTTAAAGTGTTATTCCCAACATGTAAAGTTATCACTTAATCCCCAGGTAGGTGATAACTTGTGGATGAGTAGAGGTCCGGCTCCTGGGACTCTCGCTGATCTCAAGGCCACGGCCTTAAAATGTCCCATCGGTTTGGAGAGGTGGTCGCCGATGTTTTCTAGCTCTCCATTCATTCGGTAGGAGAGTCTTGGAGATGGTTGAGTACAGTATTCACCGATCTCCAGCAGCCCTATAAACAGCCACCAGTTCATCCTGACGGCACCACAATGGGGTTTGCCCATAGAATAAGTGGGAGTTGTGACGGATGCTCATCAGTAAAAAATCTTTCCTTTTTACTATAACAGCTGGCTAAAGAGTTAAAAAACACCCTGAAATGCTCACATAATCGATCAGACACTGACGGGTTCAAGTACAATAAGGTTGAAGACTTTTCTATTCCTCTAGGAACCGAGCCACCTGCCAGCACGGCCGACTATGCTAGTGAGTACAGGGAGACGACGGTGTGCTGTGTGTATGTCACTCTGTAATGCTTTTTCATGTCTTTGCATATCGGAAATGTTGGACAAGTCTTCATATTTGTGAATGTATAAAGCCGACCATTGCTGACCCTGTGTAGAGGAGCGTTGGAGTGTTTGTTCACACACAAATGAACATATTATTCCAAGCTACTGGGCGATGATGCAACATTTCTGACGCAGCTCCTTTTCTATATAGTTCTATTGGGTAGCAGCAGAGGCGAAACTTGACGCTTGTGGTCCCCAATTCAAAATCTCGCAACAGGGCCCCCAACCATCATAGGTCTTTAATAGTAATAGTCTTTCCATATGTGGCAAAGGGACTTTTCTCCAATCACCAAGGGACTTTTGAGATTCCAACTCCTGCACCCGTTACGCCCGTGGATGGCAGGTTGCTCTCATGCCCCCTTAGACATCAGGGGCTTTGTGCAACAGCAAGACTCAGCATTCACTGTAGTTATAGACAAAGCACATGTCAGATTCGTCGGGTACACTGATTTTTCGGTCGACCTTTTTGGCTTTCACTTACATAGTAAAGGCCCCAATATACATTAGGCTAAAGTCGGCTAAACCCTCCGATATCATCAGAATTAGCCAATAGTCTAAAGTCTATGGTGTCTCCTCACTCTCCCCCAATAGATGTTGGAGGGACAGAAGGATGCAACCATTATATTTCCTTAACTCCTCCCCCAAGGAGCTGCCGGAGGAGATTGGAGGGTAAAGAGGAGTCCGGCTCTCTCATAGAAAACTCAGGAGCGCTCATCTAATGTCTATAGGGGGCCTTAACGTAAAGCGCTACCTACATACAGTGGGGAAAAAAAGTATTTAGTTAGCCACCAATTGTGCAAGTTCTCCCACTTAAAAAGATGAGAGAGGCCTGTAATTGACATCATAGGTAGACCTCAACTATGAGAGACAAAATGAGAAAACAAATCCTGAAAATCACATTCTGATTTGGAAAGAAATTGTTTTCAAATTTTGGTGGAAAATAAGTATTTGGTTAATTACAAGCAAGCAAGATTTCTGGCTCTCACAGACCTGTAACTTCTTCTTTAAAAGGCTCTTCTGTCCTCCACTCATTACCTGTAGTACTGGCACCTGTTAGAACTTGTTTTCAGTATAAAAGACATCTGTCCGCAACCTCAAACAGTCACACGCCAAACTCCACTATGGGGAAGACCAAAAAGCTGTCGAAGGACACCAGAAACAAAATTGTAGCCCTGCACCAGGCTGGAAAGACTGAATCTGCAATAGGCAAACAGCTTGGTGTGAAGAAATCAACTGTGGGAGCAATAATTAGAAAATGGAAGACATACAAGACCACTGATAATCTCCCTCAATCTAGGGCTCCACACAAGATCTCACCCCGTGGGGTCAAAATGATCTCAAGAACAGTGAGCAAAAATCCAGAGCCACACGAGGGAACCTAGTGAATGACTTGCAGAGAGCTAGGACCAATGTTACACAGGCTACCATCAGTAACACACTACGCCGCCAGGGACTCAGATCCTGCAGTGCCAGACGTGTCCCCCTGCTTAAGCCATTACATGTCTGGGCCCATCTGAAGTTTGCTAGAGAGCATTTGGATGATCCAGAAGAGTATTGGGAGAATGTCATATGGTCAGATGAAACCAAAGTTGAACTGTTTGGTAGAAACATAACTCATCGTGTTTGGAGGAGAAAGAATGCTGAGTTGCATCCAAAGAACACCATTCCTACTGTGAAGCATGGGGGTGGCAACATCGTGTTTTGGGGCTGTTTCTACCAAGGAACTAGGACGATTGATCCGTGTACAGTACAGACCAAAAGTTTGGACACACCTCATTTAAAGAATTTTCTGCATTTTCATGACTTTGAAAATTGTACATTCACACTGGTGGTATCAAAACTATAAATTAACACATGTGGAATTATATACTTAACACAAAAGTGTGAAACAACTGAAAATATGTCTTATATTCTAGGTTCTTCAAAGTAGCCACCTTTTGCTTTGATGACTGCTTTGCACATTCTTGGCATTCTCTTGATGAGCTTCAAGAGGTAGTCACCGGAAATGGTTTTCTCTTCACAGGTGTGCCCTGTCAGGTTTAATAAGTGGGATTTCTTGCCTTATAAATGGGGTTGGGACCATCAGTTGTGTTGTGCAGAAGTCGGGTGGATACACAGCTGATAGTCCTACTGAATAGACTGTTAAAATTGGTGTTATGGCAAGAAAAAAGCAGCTAAGTAAAGAAAAACGAGTGGCCATTGCTGGTGACACTGTTGGGGATTTATTCAAAATTGAAGGCATACTGAACCAGTATGGCTACCACAGCATCTTTCAGCGGCATGCTATTCCATCCGGTTTGCGTTTAGTTGGACCATCATTTATTTTTCAACAGGACAATGACTCCACACACACCTCCAGGCTGTGTAAGGGCTATTTAACCAAGAAGGAGAGTGATGGGGTGCTACTCCAGATGACCTGGCCTCCACAGTCATCAGACCTGAACCCAATCAAGATGGTTTGGGGTGAGCTGGACCGCAGAGTGAAGGCAAAAGGGCCAACAAGTGCTAAGCATCTCTGGGAACTCCTTCAAGATTGTTGGAAGACCATTTCCGGTGACTACCTCTTGAAGCTCATCAAGAGAATGCCAAGAGTGTGCAAAGCAGTCATCAAAGCAAAAGGTGGCTGCTTTGAAGAACCTAGAATATAAGACATATTTTCAGTTGTTTCACACTTTTTTGTTAAGTATATAATTCCACATGTGTTAATTCATAGTTTTGATGCCTTCAGTGTGAATGTACAATTTTCATAGTCATGAAAATACAGAAAAATCTTTAAATGAGAAGGTGTGTCCAAACTTTTGGTCTGTACTGTACATGAAAGAATGAATGGGGCCATGTATCGTAAGATTTTGAGTGTAAACCTCCTTCCATCAGCAAGGGCATTGAAGATGAAACGTGGCTGGGTCTTTCAGCATGCCAGTGATCCCAAGCACACCGCCAGGGCAACGAAGGAGTGGCTTCGTAAGAAGCATTTCAAGGTCCTGGAGTGGCCTAGCCAGTCTCCAGATCTAAATCCTATAGAAAACCTTTGGAGGGAGTTGAAAGTCCGTGTTCCCCAGCGACAGCCCCAAAACATCACTGCTCTAGAGGAGATCTGCATGGAGGAATGGACCAACATACCAGCAACAGTGTGTGCCAACCTTGTGAAGACTTACAGAAAATGTTTGACCTCTGTCATTGCCAACAAAGGATATATAACAAAGTATTGAGATGAACTTTTGTAATTGACCAAATGCTTATTTTCCATCAAAATTTGAAAACAATTTCTTTCCATGTCAGGAAATGTGATTTTCAGGATTTGTTTTCTCATTTTGTCTCTCATAGTTGGGGTCTACCTATGATGTCAAGTACAGGCCTCTTTGATCTTTTTAAGTGGGAAAACTTGCACAATTGGTGGCTGACTAGATGAGCGCTCCTGAGTTTTCTATCAGAGAGCCGGACTCCTCTGTACCCTCCAATCTCCGCCGGCAGCTACTAGGTGGAGGAGCTAAGGAAATCTAATGGATGGATCCTTCTGTCCCTCCAAGATCTGTTGGCAGAGAGTCAGGAGACACCATAGACTTTAAACGTTATACAGATGGTGGTCGGTTTATTTTATGAGGTTTGGTTTGGGAAACTCGTTTGGTTTTTGTTGCTGTGGTGCATGCTGGAATTAACAAACTGCAACAGCCGACTGAAAAAAGAATATCAATGTAAAAAAAAAGCTATATCTAGTAGACAACAAATAAAAATGCACACAGACTTTCTGGTAGTCTAGAAGTGCTAGTTACCCTTTTCCGTCATGCTCTACTCTTCAGCGGCTTAGCGGGCTTCATAATGAGGCCACCACAGTGTAAGTAGTACATTTTGCATGAGGTTTCTGTGCAACCTTGGTGTGAAAATGTGGATCCGGCATCTGCGGCTCATTGTGATTGATCTTATCTGCATGAGAGTGAAGATACGGTTGCCCATAACTGCAAATCATATAATTTACTGCCTCCTAAAGCCATAAATATACAGTGAAGGGCAAGAGGGTAGCAATGTTTTGAACTTTTGACTTACAGACTCCATATCTCACCATCCACTACTGCTTGGAATGTAAGACTCCCATCATTTTATAGACAATCATCTTGGCTATCTCATACATAAATTTGACTTACACCTATTTAGCATATGATTAGTTATGCAGATTCTCGTCATGTCATTGCATTGTTACTGTTTTGCTCCTGATGGTGGAAAAATCTTTTTCTTCCTGTGTACTACAAATTACAACATGTTCTCACATTCCCTAATAGCTCAGTGTGTTATTAGGTTAATTCCCAAGGGAAAGAACACTGGTTCGAATAGAGAAGCAGCCATGAAGAAGATTTACCAAGAAAAGAGAAACAGCATCATCCAGGTCATCGATAGCTGTCTCTCGGCCAAGAAAATTGCCAAACTGAATCATGTTTGTGCCATGACAGGTGGAAGAATACGAAATTTAAGTCCATCCATTCAAAAGCCAAGAGGTGGACATACAGGCAAAATATCGGAGTCAACAAGTCGGCTCATCACAAGGTCTATCAGTTCTGGCAATGCAGTGGAGGTGGCTCATATGCTTCATAATAGTGAGATCACAGATGTCCATGCAAGGACCGCGCAATGCACATTACACAAGTCTGGAATGGTGGCCCGAAAAAAGGTGAAGAAGCCTTGACTTCAATATTGCCATAAGGAGTGTCTGCTCGATTTTTCAAAAAAGTACGAAAAGTGGACAGTAGAAGATTGGAAACGGGTGATTTGGAGCGATGAGACAAAAGTCAATAGACTGGGCTTTAATGGGTGCGAATGAGTCTGGAAAAAACAAGGGAAAAGGGGCTAATGGATCGGGACATTGAAGGAACTGTCAAGTTTGGTGAAGGAAACCTGATGATATGGGGTTGTTTCACAGCCAAAGGTGTTGGATACTTGACCAGGATCGATGGTGGTGTCAATGCTGAGCTATATGAGTATTCTACAAGACAAGTTACTTCGTACACTCGAGTACTATGGGTATAATAAGGACGATATAGTGTTCCAGCAGGATGACGACCCGAAGCATAATTCGAGATTGGCGAAGAAATGGCTCAATGACAATGAAGTAGAGGTGCTGGATTGGCCCCCGCAGTCCCCAGATCTCAACCGAAATGAACACTTGTGGGTAGAGTTGAAGAAAAATCTGTATACATACCCAAGTGAGTCGACCAGTATGCACCAACTTTGGGAACATGTATAAGAGACCCGGTCGAGACATGCGTGAATCTGATTGAGAGCATGCTCAGACGTAGGATTCAGGCAGTGTTGAAAGCCAAAAGTGGATTTCCAAAATACTAACAAAATAATAAAAAATTTAAATTTAGATTTTTAGGAGCAAAACAGTTAACAATACAGTGACATGACAAGAATCTGCATAACTAATCATATGCTAAATAGTTGCAAGTCAAATTTATGTATGAGATAGCCAAGATGATTGTCTATAAAATGATGGTAGTCTCACGTTAGAAGCAGTAGTGGATGGTGAGATATGGAGCCTGAAAGCCAAAAGTTCAAAACATTGTTACCCTTTTGCTCGTACTGTATGCTCTCAAGTCTCTTCCCAGTGGAAAAAAGATAAAGTACTGCAAGTAAAAAGTCTAATTTTACTCCTATTACAAAAATCACGAGAGAGAAGTTTTACATGCATGTGAACAGAGCCCAAAAAATGTGTCCAGTTTGTCACATGTACTCGGATTTTATATTTTTGCTCACCTTTTTTTGCTTGTCACATGGACCTTAATATAGAACTAATGGAAATCTAAGGTATTTTTCTCGTGTATGTTAGTTTCATCCATTTTGTGGAAAGAAAACCCTATTGAATTGTATGGCTAGCTATTAATGGAGTTTTACAGTTTTAGAAAAGTCAATCTAAATGTTTCCTTTAATGTAAAATAAATGCCAGATCGTACTTACATTCCCCTGACTGACACCACTCCCATCTTTGTGTTTTGGCTGCAACTGTGACGTTACGTTGACATCACATATCACCACTGCAGCCAATCACTAAGCTCAATGGCTCTGCGGGTTTAGATGGCACAAGCTACTGAGCTCAGTGATTAGCTGCAGCAGTGATGTGAGCTATCGACCTGACATTACCGCTACAGCCAAATCCAGAGACCGAAGCAGCTGAGGGAAAAGGGTGAGTGCTATCTGACTGTGTTTTTTTACATTTTAGACAAAGTTTGGGGTCAACCGCTTTAAAATATGAAAACATTTGTATTTGATGAGTATTAGATAAGTATGTCATCAGCAATTGATCCACATCACATCCATTTGCACAGTGGTTGTTTCATGTAGTTCAATTGCTTGCCAATAAGGCATCACATCAATATAATGCTAATATAATATGCAATTTAATCTTTTATATATATATAAGACGTAATGCTGTGCACGTGTGAAAAAGGATAGAAATATTTCGCCTTAAAACTTAGAGGTTTTAGCTTTTTCACTGTTTGAGCCTGATGAAGGGCTAATTCTCCAAAACGTTGCCCCAGTTGTTTACACTGGCGCCTTTCTTATACTTTGTAATTCAAACAAGTCTGTGCTTCCAAATAATTCTGTTTAATACGGTGATTAGGCAGTGTACACGCTAATTAGAAAAAAAAAACTAAAGGGTTCGGGTATTGCTTCATAAAAATACACATAAAATAAGTAAATCTTAGATAGTTTTAAATATTATTAGCAGCATGTGGTGAAGTTAGTTGGATTAATTATTGGAGGAGCCAGCATGTCCATGTTTTCCACGGACGGCTCTTCGATTTTTAAGGAGTGTAGTGCATAATTTTTCCTGTGGGGGCCATGTAGGATAAGTGGCCTTTTGCTGCTTAGTTCTCCAACAAATCACAGCTCTGACAGACTAAGTATGGTCTAGGGCCAACATGTTATTATTGGTTATGAGCGCAAGTGCTCATTACTTGAGTTTGCCGAGGGTGCTCGGGTATGCGCCGAGTATCGCAGGTGCTCGAGTGAGATGTTCGCGTCCCCTCAGCCGCTTTTTTCGCGGCTGTTAGACAGTCACAAAACATGGGGGGATTGCCCATGTTTGTGAGGTGATGTTCTCACTTTGTTTGACGTACACCCCAGCAAATGTTCCCGATGTATGCCTGCAAAGTATCCCACTGTTTGGACATACAATGGGATACTTCACCTCTAGGGTAGTCTACTTTGCTATCCCACTTTGCTATGTTTCAATATACCAACCTGAGGAGACCAGAAGAACATTTTTTTGGTTTCTTTTGGGTTACTGGAACCTTGTAGATATGCTTAGTGTGTGCGTTAAAAGCCATCTACAGGTGTACAAACTAACCGGAGGGTCTTACTTCAACAGCATGTCTTCTTCATCCTGGCATTTTCAACCATCTTCTCATTGTATCACTCCATTGACATCTAATTTAGAGAACTTCACATTTTCTTGGGCCCAGTGAACTGTTCCTGGATTACCATTTTTCATTCCCTTCGCCATCCAGTGCCAATGTGAAAAAATATAAACTGTGTTCTCTTTTATACCCTTCTGTGACTTTATTGCAGCTTAAGTCATTTATTGCCAATTAAATCCAGCTCAACAGGGAAAAAAATTCACCTAAAGTGCCTAGAAACACTGTGCTATGATTTTCTTTAAGCAATGTTTGATGCAAGTTTACAAGAAAGACAATGGGAGAATATTTGTGCAACCATTACCGATCCAAAGAGCTTACAATTAAACCAGTCTTTTCTTCTACAGGTTTAATCTTCCTTCCACAAGTCTAACAATTGATTCTAGTTGTAATGGATTTCCACCTATTCTCTTCCACTGTTCACATGTTTTATCTTTCAGCTCTTTTTGCAAAGCTGGGTCTCCTAAATGTGTCAGCAGAAATAATCATGTCCTACTGTGATTGTAATTAACCAAATAATGCATTTTTTTCCCTGCCTAAATGTATCGAAATGAAGTGCTTACCATTTCTAGCTGTAATTTTATATGTTTCCAGCTTTTTGTCACCTAATGTTTTATGTTACCTTCCTTTATTTAGCCCTTAAATGTTTCTCCCCTTCTCTCATCGTTTACGTTCTTTTTATATTTTTCATGTGACCTCCCTCCACTTTCCTTTCAACCAATCATGTGCGTGCTATCATGTGAATTGTCATGTGACTTGCATGGTGCTGCTGATGTCCTCCTCGCTGGTGAACAGAAGGTAAAATTCTTTGTTCTGGTTGGTTTTGCGGCATAGTCGGGAGCACTTTTCTTTTTAGGAAAAAGATGTTTCTAGGCTCCTTCCCACACAAAGCATAGATACAAAATAAAGAGTATACACTCTGGTAAACGTTTTACATTGCATTAAGGTAACATTCACTGAATAAATTAACAAGAAGGGTGAGATGCTAATTTAATAGGTAGCATATGATAAGCAGCAAGCAATTTAGCCCTTTGTGGACCAATTCAAGTACAAATTGATTTCAAATTCATATACACAATAGCAAAATGTGTCCATTATATTCAAACTATATGCTCGAAATATGTAATCTCATCTGATTATTTAAAGCAGTTACAAATAGACAATGGAGCATTTCACCACCTTTTAGCAAATATAGTTCTTATGCTGTATGAGTTAAAAATGCTAAAGGAGTCCTTTTTCAGTTTCTTAAATGAAATATTACTTAAATCATTACATTGAAAATTAGGGAACAGATTGGACCCCATTGCGGTTCCTAAAAAATAATACATATGATCTAAATATGTTGTATTTAGAGATACACATTATTATTAAGGACTTTTCAGATGTTCAGGAGCAGTATTTCAAAAAGCATATTGCTCAAAGAACTGCATTTCTCCTTTTAGTTGCATCACTAATCCAAATAATAAAGCAGTGCTACTAACATGTACATGTAAAACATTCCTCCCCATTGGACAGAGGCCTTAAGAGAACAAAGAACAAAGAAAGCACCTGCTCTGTTTGGTTTGTCTTTACCTTTACTATTAGCTGAGTTATTCTAGTTCAGTGCTGTCAGACTTGCAGCCAATACATAGTCCATTCTATGGTATTTGTATTTCCCTTACCACTTATATGGAGGAATCGTGGTTTCTTCCATGATTTACAACTGAAGGTGATTATCGAAATATTTTAAATAAATTTGATCAGAAGATCATTAGTGAATCACCTTCTCAAAAACTTTAACAATAATTGCAATTGTACCTGTATGTGTGGGCTGAAAGTAACTACAATTCCCGGTAGTGATTCTCTAAAAATAAGTACAGTAAACAAAGTGGAAAACAAGGGTTGGAAGATGACCCACGACTGTCCTTATAGAAATGTAAGTACAGATGTTGCCTATAGCAGCAATCAAGGTTAAACTGATCTACAAGCTCTGTATTTGCATCCCCTCCAGTTTAGCCACCAAATGTAAGTTTCAAAATTAGGGAACTACCCTGCTGCTTGATCTTAGTCTACTGTTCGGCCAATATTAAATGGCTGCTAATTAAAAATGGAAGCCAAATCCTTATATTTTATAGACTTTTTATTTTGAGATGGCAGTAGCCTTCATTCAACTTTTCCCCAAAATATACTTTCTTTTTATTAGGACTTTTTTGGGTTTCAGGCTCTAAATACAAGAATTCTATCCAAGAATCAGGAGGTTATTATGGGTTGTTTAATTCAGTGTATACAAAAATAGCAACAAAAAAAAAGATAGCAAAGCTTTTCACTTTATTAAAGTTGCATGAAGGCACAAAAAGAAAACAGAAGTAAATGAAAGCTGTATAAAACACCGAACTGGGATAATGAAAGCCATGCTGTTTCGTTCCTTTATTCCTAATGCATGATGCATGAAGTTGCATGCCGCCTGCCTATCAGTGCTAATCGGTGCTTGTCTGTAAAACCTGCGTGCATGTTTTGACACCATTTATTTCCAGTCACCAGAATTTCTCAACGACCTGTCAAATACATCTCCTTCACTTAACCACGTCTCCTTGTAACGATGTTCTTTCCCTCAGTGACTATGCCAGATGTATTTTCAAGTGACTAATTTTCCACTCTCTCCTCACTAATCCTCTTTTCTTATTAGCCGCATTCATCACTAACCCCTGCATTTTTTTAGTTTGCTCTTTTTCCGTTTACAGATCAGTCATTTATTTCTTTATGCTTTTTTGTTTTAGTCTTATACTTTTCTTTTTGTTTCTTAAAATTGGCAGGTCCCGTTCGTTGAGTAATCGCCATGTTGAGGGCAGTGTAAATTTATTTTTCGTCTCTCTCCATGATAAAAAAAAAAATTACCACTCTTCTTCAGTTCCCGGGAATGGAACACTAAAGCGCCTAAGCGACCACTTATGAAATGGGAGTTTATAAGAATTATGAGTTTAATCCGTGTAAGAAACAGTGGATTATCCACTAAGGCTCTTATCAATATTTAAGGACCATTTAGCTGCTTGTTTGCTTTACAAAGTAAACACTTCAAAAGGGGAACATTTATAAAGGAACTATTAAGGAAATATATTTTCACTTACCAATTTGGCTAAACGGGATAGAGGCCGAACTTATTAAAGAAGCAACATTTAAGTTTGTGTTGAGTATCGTAGACATTGACTTTAATTGCTTGGGTAAAGAATATTTATACCGTGTTAGCCAGTAGATAGAACAATATTGGAATCTGAGAGTCCTCAGTGGTTGATACCTTTTAATGGCTAACTGAAAAGATGGTAAACATAGCAAGCTGTCTCGAAAGCTTGCTATGTTTACCATCTTTTCAGTTAGCCATTAAAAGGTATCAACCACTGAGGACTCTCAGATTCCAATATTGTTTTAATTGCTTGGACATTTTAGGAAAAAAATAATAATCCAGACATTCTGCCTAATTTTAGTATGAGATATGAGTATAAATGTTTCTTATTGGATACAATTATCATAAGAATACGAAGAGCATGGACAGAAAACAATACAGACAATTAATATAGACTATTCCGAACCCCATTTGATATCTTTATCATTGAGTAGATGCAGTGACTCAGCTAAATATTATTTATACCTCATACTTTAGGTGTACAAAATTACACTAATTGAATGATTTTGGATTTCTTCTTTTATTTTGAAGATTCTGTGCTTTGTCTGCACTCTTGCTTATGCAACTTCAAGTTCAGAGCTCAGTTGCATTCTTCCTTATGGAGCTTCAAGTTCAGAGCTCAGTGGGTGTTCCCTGTGAACCAGCCCTCACTCACTTTCTGGTTACAGGTTTTTTTTGTTTTTTTTTTACTTAAAGGTATTTGTGCCAAGTTTGTAAGCCATTCCCTATAACTGAGCTCTTCAGAGCCCCGTTCTGTGTGCAGAATTATTAGGCAAATGCGTATTTTGATCACATGATACTTTTTATACATGTTGTCACACTCCAAGTTGCATAGGCTTGAGAGCCAACTACCAATTAAGTAAATCTGATGATGTGCATCTCTGTAATGAGGAGGGGTGTTGACTAATTACATCAACACCCTATATAAGGTGTGCTTAATTGTTAGGCAACTTCCTTTCCTTTGGCAAAATGGGTCAGAAGAGAGATTTGACGGGCTCTGAAAAGTCCAAAATTGTGAGATGTCTTGCAGAGGGATGCAGCAGTCTTGAAATTTCCAAACTTTTGAAGCGTGATCACCGAACAATCAAGTATTTCATGGCAAATAGCCAACAGGGTCTCAAGAAGCGTGTTGGCCAAAAAAGGCGCAAAATAACTGCCCATGATTTGTGGAAAATCAAGCGTGAAGCTGCCAAGATGCCATTCGCCACCAGTTTTGCCATATTTCAGAGCTGCAATGTTACTGGAGTATCAAAAAGCACAAGGTGTGCGATACTCAGGGACATGGCCAAGGTAAGGAAGGCTGAAAAACGACCACCTTTGAACAAGAAACATAAGATAAAACGTCAAGAATGGGCCAAGAAATATCTTAAGACTGATTTTTCAAAGGTTTTATGGACTGATGAAATGAGAGTGACTCTTGATGGGCCAGATGCATGGGCCAGAGGATGGATCAGTAAAGGGCAGAGAGTTCCACTCCGACTCAGACGTTAGCAAGGTGGAGGTGGGGTACTGGTATGGGCTGGTGTCATCAAAGATGAACTTGTGGGACCTTTTCGGGTTGAGGATGGAGTGAAGCTCAACTCCCAGACCTACTGCCAGTTTCTGGAAGACAACTTCTTCAAGCAGTGGTACAGGAAGAAGTCGGTATCGTTCAAGAAAAACATGATTTTCATGCAGGACAATGCTCCATCACATGCATCCAGCTACTCCACAGCGTGGCTGGCCAGTAAAGGTCTAAAAGAAGAAAAAATAATGACATGGCCCCCTTGTTCACCTGATCTGAACCCCATAAAGAACCTGTGGTCCATCATAAAATGTGAGATCTACAGGGAGGGAAAACAGTACACCCCTCGGAACAGTGTCTGGGATGCTGTGATGGCTGCTACACGCAATGTTGATCGAAAACAGATCAAGCAACTGACAGAATCTATGGATGGAAGGCTGTTGAGTATCATCATAAAGAAAGGTGGCTATATTGATCACTAATTATTTTGGTTTTTGTTTTTGCATGTCAGAAATGTTTATTTCTAAATTTTGTGCACTGATATTGGTTTGCCTGGTGAAAATAAACAAGTGAGATTGGATTATATTTGTTTTTTATTAAGTTGCCTAACAATTCTGCACAGTAATAGTTACCTGCTCAAACAGATATCCTCCTAAGATAGCCAAATATAAAAAAAAACCCTCTCCAACTTCCAAAAATATTAAGCTTGGATATTTATGAGTCTTTTGGGTTGATTGAGAACATAGTTGTTGATCAATAATAAAAATAATCCTCTAAAATACAACTTGCCTAATAATTCTGCACACAGTGTAAACTTTTTCATTGCCTGCAATTTTTTTTTTTGCAATTTGGTTTCATTAAAACATTTAAACTGTTTTGTTTTTTTTACGGGCTGCCGAATGAGTTAAATGAGAATGAGTCATTGAGCTCATTCTGACCTTGTAACTCTGATGTACGATGAAAAATTATTACAATTTTGTGGTACCGTATTAGGGAAGAGTCAGATGGCGATATAAGGGTGCTTTCACATAGCGTTCTATGTCCCCATCGGGGCATATGTCCTAAAATTCCCCACAAAATGGGGTCCGGATGTATGCTCTGACAGGGCCATAGACCGCAATGGTGATAGAAGAGAGAACGCAGACCGAACTCACGCACTGCCATGCACTTTTTCGGGAGTGTACGCCCACAGGAGGCGGACACTCAGACGTAGGCTGCTGCGTCTGAGTGTCCACCTCTTGTGGGCGTACACTTCCGAAAAAAGTGCACGGCAGAGCGCGCGTTCAGTATGCGTTCATTCTGCCGTCACCATTGCGGTCTATGGCCCTTTTAGAGCATACATCCGGACCCCATTTTGCGGGGAATTTTAGGACGTATGGCCCGACAGGGACACAGAACGCTATGTAAAAAGCACCTTTACTTGGACAGAGATCCCAATGCAATGCTCGGACTGGCCGTCGGCTCTCTCGAACCAAGCATGACAGTTGCATAGAAATACATACCGAGCCGACTGCCAGTCGTTGCATTGCGTTACGATCCTTGTCCAAGTTATACGGCCACCTGACTCTTCCCATAGTCTAAAAAATTCTATGGAAATTCCTTTATGGCCCAAAAAGACAAAAGTATTCTAAGAGCGATACCTTTATTGGCTAACCAGAAAAATTATATTTGCAAGCTTTTAGAGCACAGAGGCGCCTTCATCAGGATATTTACAAATGATTTACTGAAACAAGATGGTGCGATACTGGCATAGTACTGCTGGAAACTAGTGGCTGAAAGCTCACGAGCAGGAACAGCAAGCGGTATCAGAAGTTCTTGGATAAAGCAAAGGAGTTGTAGGAAACAATCCGTAGATGAATGAGAACAGTCTGGGGAAGAATGTTCTGGAACTGGAGACTGAAACTAGGCTAACAGCTAGACACAATACTCAAGCAATGAGTGAGAGATTCATGTGGCATTAAGTAGGCTCAAACAGGAAACAAGATGGATTCCGGAGGTTCAGAATCTGCCGTATTAGTAAAGGGCTATTGCAGAACACAACAGCAACCTCCAGTGGTAAGGAGTGGAATTGCACCACAATTATTAAGGTGAACATTAGCAGCCACTAGTGGTCAAACTGGACAACAGGAATTCTGACACAAGAGCACAACATTTAACAGATATTACAACAGGACTTTTTTAGAATCACTCTTAGAATTCTTTTTTCTGTTTGGGCATAAAAGTATTTCCATAACTCTCTTTCTGAACTCTTAGATCACATCAAAGTTGAGCTAAACTTTGATGTGATCCCGAAAAACAGAGATAAAAAAAGTTACAAACTCCCCATCAGAACAAACTTACTGATGGATTCTCAATTAACTCATTCTGCAGCCAACAATGTGCATGAAAATACTAAATGCAGCCTGCTAAACTAGTGGCACACCTCATCCACGCTGTATCAGGATGTAAGCAAGCGAAGCTAAAGGAGGAAAGGGACTACTTGGAAATGAAATAAAAATCACAGTTTGTTATGTAGGCAGTAAAAAAATATTATTAGCCTGATATATATGCACTTAAGTAAAAAAAGAAACATTGCCCATATCCATATAGCCTGCGTGCTTTTGTCCATTTCCATCACCTTCTCCCACATTGATATGATTTTGCAGGCTGTGATTTTGTAGTAAAATGTAGCAGGGATTATATACCATGCTGTGTGTGAGTAAGACTAACCTGCTATGAATGTACTGTACCCAGGAGTAGGTCAGCGGGGAAGGTTTGCAAAGAGATTGAAAAGTTGCTTTTTTATTTTTTTCAAAATTGTTACAATTTTGCTGAGCAGAAAAAAAAAATATGCCAGAAAATCATGATAAAAATAATGAAAAACTCATAGAATAATGTTTTTTATTTATCAGTAACTTCTAATTTTGTCTTCTGGGATAATACACCTACTCAGTGAGCAAGATATTAATGACTTAGCGTGATTTTACTCTTTTTTACATATATATATATATATATATATATATATTTTGCAAATGTTGGTAACCATATCTCATTCTGCAAATAGCCTTCTTTTTTGACTGTGAAAAAGAAATTTTCCTGGCCTTTCTTGTGTATTGAAACATAGGGTTTAGTAGCTGTGCCCTGGTCAAAGGGGTAAAGTATATCCTTGTGAAGAGTGACATGCCAGTGTAAAAAGACTTATAGGCCATGCAAAGTCTCCTTATGTCAAGCATGTCACTCTCCACAAAAAGAGACGTTACTTCTTAGACCAAATCATATCTCATGCTTGGCACTGGGGAGAGGCAACAACCCGAAACACATGTCTGCAAATTGAGATTCTGGTTTGGCTTTTATCCAAAGTCATGTGACAAGGCTCGTTAATGAGTCGATATTGACTTTTAGGATTGCGACGTCCCATAGGTGGCGCTAGAGTTCAAGTCCTCTTCCACTCTTTAGAGACAATTTGCATAATGGTCATTAGTAGTACATTACATTACTAGAGTATTTGCAATTTTTTTCCCTATTTATGTAATTAGTTGGCTTGTTTTGATTCTGTAAGTATAAGGACTGCAATAGTCATCGCACATACATTCGCTTTATTGCTAGCACCGGTCTGTGTATAAAAGACACCGGTTTTCCTCTATTAGTTATTCTGGTTGTGTCAACCGTCATTTAACCGTGAGGAACACTGATTCTTTCCAGGAGAACCAAGTGCTCCAAAGCTGACAGGCCGTGTTGGAGAAGATGGAAATTCAATCAAAGTCACCCTTATCAAGCAAGACGATGGTGGCTCTCCGATCCGCCATTACCTGGTCCGCTACAGAGCTGTAAGTACACCTTAAATTGCCTTTTTTGTTTGTTTGTTTTTATACTTTGCACTTTTTATGGCCAATGTTCCAATTTATGGTTTTAATGGATTAAAGTAGAGTCATCTTAGGCGTCAATTTTTGAAAATGGACTGTTCTCCCAGTTCTACCTGTTCCTGTCTCCAAGCACCAAGTCGGAGCTTGTATTGGAAAGATGGGCATTGTGTCCCAGATGTCTTGTCCAGAAATTTGAGTATGGCATCTCATACAGCGGGTGAAATAAGTATTGAACACGCCACCAATTTTCTAAGTATATATATTTCTAATTGTGCTATAGACTTGAAATTCTCACCAGATGTTGGTAACAACCCATCCAATCCACACAGGCAAATAAATCAGACCATAGATGTCCATAAATTAAGTTATGTGTTATGAAGCAAGAGAGGTGCAAAAAGCCCTGGAAAGTCATGATACTAGCTGAAATCTATCAGTATTTGGAAAGCAATCCTGCCACTTAGTGAAAAATAATATCAGCTGGTTCAACTGATGGCCTATAAAAAGGTGTCTCATTACTAAGGTGCCACACAAGAAACATCTCATGTGAGGCAAGCAAGGGGGAAGGGGAGAAGTGAATATAATGAGGGTGGAGAGGGGGGTGGGGATAGTACAGTTAGATCGTTAGAGAAGAATAGGATGCTAAATAACCCCAAAGTTTTATCTTGCATGCTGACCAACGCAAGAAGCCTGACCAATAAGGCGGATGAGCTGCAGGCGCTTATATCGGAGGAGAGGTATGACATCGTAGGTATAACAGAGACTTGGCTAGACGATAGCTACGACTGGGCGGTAAATTTAACAGATTATAGTTTATTTAGAAGGGACCGGAAACAGGGGAAGGGCGGAGGAGTCTGCTTATATGTAAAGTCACGTCTAAAGCCCAGACTAAGGGAAGATATAGGAGAGGGAGAAGAGGGGGTCGAGTCCATGTGGGTAGAGATAGAGGGGGCAAAAAATAATAATAAAATATTACTGGGGGTCTGCTATAAGCCACCCAATATAACAGAGGAGAATGAGAAACTGCTATTAGGACAAATAGACAAAGTAGCAAAACATAATGAGGTGATTGTAATGGGGGATTTCAACTACCCGGATATTGACTGGGAAACAGAAACCTGTAGATCGCAGAAAGGAAAAAGGTTCTTGACAAATATCAAGGATAATTATCTCTCCCAACTAGTGCAGGAACCAACGAGAGGGAAGGCCGTGTTGGACTTAATATTGACTAATAGGCCTGATAGAATAACTGAGGTACAGATAGGGGGGCACCTAGGTAATAGTGATCATAATATTATCAATTTCAAAATGCCCTTCAGTAGGGTTATCAATAAGGGAACAACTAAAACATTAAACTTTAGGAGGGCGAAGTTTGATCAGCTGAAAGAAAACCTTCAACTTATAGACTGGGACAAAGTTCTTAATCAAGGAAATACGAATAGTAAATGGGAAACCTTCAAAAGAATTCTGAATACTCTGTGCGAGAGGTATATACCGTATGGGAATAAAAGGGCCAGAAATAAGAGGAAACCAATATGATTGAACAAGAACGTAAAAGGGGCGTTAAATAGCAAAAAAGAGGCATTCAAGAGATTAAAACAGGAAAACAGCAAGGAGGCACTAATGTGTTACAAGGAAAAAACGAGAACCTGCAAAAAACAAATAAAAATAGCAAAGGAGGAAACAGAGAGACGTATTGCTAGGGAAAGTAGATCAAATCCCAAACTGTTCTTTACGTATATAAATAGTAAAAGGATTAAATCGAATAATATTGGACCGATAAAAAGTGATGAAGGCAAAATCATAGAGAAAGATGAGGATAAAGCTAATCTATTAAATAAATTTTTTTCGTCAACTTTCACAAAGGAAAAAGAACTAACAGGCGAAATGAGAAGTGACAAGCTTAATCCTCCACTAAGTATGACAAATCTAACCCAAGTTGGGGTACAGAAACGCCTCAG
Source organism: Phyllobates terribilis (assembly GCF_046119375.1). NCBI lineage: Eukaryota > Metazoa > Chordata > Amphibia > Anura > Dendrobatidae > Phyllobates > Phyllobates terribilis. Next base: position 272,248,442 of record NW_027362772.1, read on the forward strand.
TAACATTAAAATAACCAAATCACCAGGACCTGATGGCATACACCCACGGGTACTAAGGGAACTAAGTAATGTGATAGACAGACCCTTATATCTTATATTTAAGGACTCTGTTGAGACTGGGTCTGTGCCACTTGATTGGCGACAGGCGAATGTAGTGCCAATATTCAAAAAGGGAGCGAAAAGTGACGCCGGAAACTATCGTCCGGTGAGTCTGACGTCCGTTGTGGGCAAAATTTTTGAAAGCTTTATTAATGAGGCAATTACGGAGCATCTTGATGCTAATAATCTTTTAATCCCGAACCAACATGGATTCATGAGGAATCGCTCCTGCCAAACTAACCTGATTGACTTCTACGAGGAGGTTAGCTCTCGAGTAGATCAGGGGGAACCAGTGGATGTCGTGCATCTCGACTTCTCAAAAGCGTTCGATAGCGTGCCACATAATAGGTTGGCATACAAAATGAGAATGATGGGGCTGGGGGAAAATGTCTGCAAGTGGGTAGCTAACTGGCTAAAGGATAGAAGGCAGAGGGTGGTTATAAATGGAATATACTCAGATTGGGTAAGCGTCACTAGTGGGGTACCACAGGGGTCTGTACTAGGCCCAATGTTATTTAATATCTTTATTAACGACATAGTCAACGGGATAAATAGTAAAATATCAATATTTGCAGATGACACAAAGTTATGTAAAACAATTAATACAAAAGAGGACAGTGCAGACCTACAGAGGGATTTGGATAAGCTGGGTAGGTGGAGCATTAAATGGCAAATGAGGTTTAACGAGGAGAAATGTAAGGTCATACATATGGGAAGGAAAAATGGAAGTCACCAGTACTCACTGAATGGGAAATCATTGGGGAATTCAGAGATGGAGAAGGACTTGGGCATCTTGATTGATAGCAAACTAAATTGGAGTGCCCAAAGTCAGACGGCTGCTGCTGTAAGGGCAAACAGGGTAATGGGATGTATCAGAAGAGGTATAGCTGCAAAGGAGGAGAACATTGTTCTTCCACTGTACAAAGCACTGGTCAGACCACACTTGGAATACTGTGCTCAGTTATGGGCCCCAATATATAGAAAGGATATAAATGAGCTTGAAAAGGTACAAAGGAGGGCAACAAAATTAATAATGGGAATGGAGGGACTGCAATACCCAGAGAGGTTGGCAAAACTACGACTATTCAGCCTGGAAAAGAGAAGGTTGAGGGGGGACATAATAAATGTGTACAAATATGTTAGGGGACAGTATAGAGACCTTGGCCGGGATTTGTTCAAAAGGAGGGATATTACGGTAACAAGAGGGCATTCACTAAGACTGGAAGAGAAAAGGTTTCAGCACCAGCATAGGAAGGGGTTCTTTACGGTAAGAGCAGTGAGAATATGGAATTCACTGAGTGAGGAGACGGTAATGTCGGATTCACTAAACCAGTTCAAGCGGGGACTGGATGCATTTCTAGATACCAGGCAGATTTCAGCATATACTTAAAAATAGAATAAAATAGTAGGTTGATACAGGGATTTATTCTGACTGCTGGTTTCAGAGTCGGGAGGGAATTTTTCCTCAGGTGAAGATTGGCTAAATCATTTGGGGTTTTTGCCCTCCTCTGGATCAACTTTAGCAATTACAGAACTAACAGGTCGAACTTGATGGACGCAAGTCTTTATTCGGCTTTACTAACTATGTATATGTATTTACTAACTATGTATCTCATGATGGGTAAAACCAGTGAGCTGTCTCAAGACTTTCGCAACCTGATTGTTATAAAACATACTGATGGTATTGGTTACAGAACAATTTCTAAACTACTGAAGGGGCCATAATTCGGAAGTGGAAAGAACATAATTTCACTATAAACCAGCCATGACCAGGTGTCTGCGCAAGATTTCAGACAGAAAAGTGAAAAGAATTATCAAAAGAGTTGTCCAAGAGCCAAGGACCACCTGTGGAGAGATACAGAAAGACCTTGAATAAGCAGGAACAATGGTTTCAAAGAAAATAATAAGTAATGCAGTAAACCTCCATGGCCTATACAGTGGGTATGGAAAGTATTCAGACCCCTTTAAAATTTTCACTCTTTGTTTCATTGTAGCCATTTGGTAAATTCTAAAAAATTCTTTTTTTTTCTCATTAAAGTACACTCTGCACCCCATCTTGACTGAAAAAAAACAGAAATGTAGAAATTTTCGCAAATTTATTAAAACAGAAAAACTGAAATATCACATGGTCATAAGTATTCAGACCCTTTGCTCAGTATTGAGTAGAAGCATCCTTTTGAGCTAGTACAGCCATGAGTCTTCCAGTTTTTCACACCTGGATTTGGGGATTCTCTGCCATTCTTCCTTGCAGATCCTCTCCAGTTCCGTCAGGTTGGATGGTGAATGTTGGTGGACAGGCATTTTCAGGTCTCTCCAGAGATGATCAATTGGGTTTAGGTCAGGGCTCTGGCTGGGCCAGTCAAGAAAGGTCACAGAGTTGTTCTGCTACTCCTTTATTATTTTAGCTGTGTGCTTAGGGTCATTGTCTTGTTGGAAGGTCAACCTTCGGCCAAGTCTGAGGTCCAGAGCTCTCTGAAAGAGGTTTTCATCCAGGATATCTCTGTATTTGGCCGCATTCATGTTTCCTTCAATTGCAACCAGTCGTCCTGTCCCTGCAGCTGAAAAACACCTCCATAGCATGATGCTGCCACCACGTTTCACTGTTGGGATTGTATTGGGCAGGTGATGAACACTGCCTGGTTTTCTCCACAAATACCGCTTAGAATTATCACCAAAAAGTTCTATCTTCGTCTCATCAGACCAGAGAATCTTATTTCTCATAGTCTGGCAGTCCTTCATGTGTTTTTGAGCAAACTCTATGCGGGCTTTCATATGTCTTGCACTGAGGAGAGTCTTTCGTCGGGCCACTGTGCCATAAAGGCCCGACTGGTGGAGGGCTGCAGTGATAGTTGACTTTGTGGAACTTTCTCCCATCTCCCTACTGCATCTCTGGAGCTCAGACACAGTGATCTTGGGGCTCTTCTTTACCTCTCTCACCAAGGCTCTTCTCCCACGATTGCTTAGTTTGGCTAGACGGCCAGGTCTAGGAAGACTTCTGGTGGTCCCAAACTTCTTCCATTTAAGGATTATGTAGGCCACTGTGCTCTTAGCAACCTTGAGTAATGCAGAAATTCTTTTGTAACCTTGGCCAAATCTGTGCCCTGCCACAATTCTGTCTCTGAGCTACTTGGGCAGTTCCTTAGAGCTTATGATTCTCATTTGGTCTGACATGCACTGTGAGCTGTGAGGTCTTATATAGACAGGTGTGTGCCTTTCCAAATCAAGTCCTATCAGTTTAATTAAACACAGCTGGACTCCAATGAAGGAGTAGAACCATCTCAAGGAGGATCACAAGGAAATGGACAGCATGTGACTTAAATATGAGTGTCTGTGCAAAGGGTCTGAATATTTATGACCATGTAATATTTCAGTTTTTCTTTTTTAATAAATTTGCAAAAATTTCTGCATTTCTGTTTTTTTCAGTCAAGATGGGGTGCAGAGTGTACATTAATGAGAAAAAAATGAACTTTTTAGAATATACCAAATGGCTGCAATGAAACAAAGAGTGAAAATTTTAAAGGTGTCTGAATACTTTCCGTACCCACTGTATGTATGCTCACCATGCAAGACTCCATTGCTGAACAGCAAGCATGTTCAAGCGCGTTTAAAGTTTACTCAACAGCATTTAAACAAGCCTGTGAAATACTGGGAGAATATAGGCTGGTCAGATGAGACCAAAATTGAATTCTTTGGATGTCATAATACACACCATGTATGTTAAAACACCATACCGACAGTGAAGTTTGGAGGTGGGAACATCATGGTGTGGGGCTGTTTTTCAGCATTCCATACTAGCGGACTTAATGAACAAATGTATCAAGAAATTCTTGATAAAAATCTGCTGCCATCTACCAGAATACTGAAAATGAAACAAGGGCAGACATTTTAGCAAGATAATGTTCCCAAACATACAGCCAGGGAAACTGTCGATTTAGTTTCAGAGAAAGAAAATAAATCTTCCGTAATGGCCGAGCCAATCACCAGACCTGAATCCAATATAAAATGTACAAATGGAACTAAAGATCAGAGTTCACAGAAGGAGCCCACAGAGTCTTCAAGATTTGAAGAGTAATTGTGTGGAAGAATGGTCCAAAATCACATTTGAGCAAAGCATGCGACTAGTTTCTCGATACAGGAGGCGTCTTGAAGCGTCATCACCAACAAAGGCATTTGCACAAAGTATTAAGTATATTTCAGTAAGGGTGTTCAATACTTTTACCCTGTCATCTCATTATTATACATAACTTAATTTATGGACATCTATGGTTTTATTTCTTTGCCTGTGTGGATTGGATGGGTTGGTATCAACATCTGGTGAGAATTTCATGTGAAAAGCATCATTAGAAATATATTTACTTAATAAATTGGTGACATGTTCAAAACCTATAACCTATTTCACCCACTGTATCTGCGAGCATCTTACATATAATACTCCGGTCATGTATTCATTAGGAACTTCCATCATCCATCATTTTTGATTGCATGGCTAGGCACAGTTTTTGGCACTTATACATTGGACCCCTTAAAGTCAGTCAGTGAGCACTAGGATCCATCTAAAACCTGATTCTTAATAAATTCTGTAACAAAGCCTAAGTCATATGTATACCTTATGGTTTCATACAAGCTCTGAGATTCATATTTAGGTGGTTTTCATGGTTTTACATCTTCATATACAGTGGCATGTAAAAGTTTGGGCACCCCTGGTCAAAAGTACTGTTATTGTGAACAATTCAGCAAGTTGAAGATAAAATGGTCTCTAAAAGGCCTAAAGTTAAAGATGACACATTTCCTTTGTATTTAGGCAAAAAAAAATATTGTAATTTTTTTAGTTTTTAAAAATTACAAAAAGGAAAATTGACCGATGCAAAAGTTTGGGCACCCTTGATGAATTGTGTGCTCAGATAACTTTGACCAAGGTAGGTTTCAGACCTTAATTGACCTGTAAGGCTATGTTCACATGTTGTGTTTTTGATGCTTTTTTTTCTGCAGCAAAACCTGCTCTTTTGGCAGTAAAGAATCTGCGTCAAAAAAGCAGGTTTTCCTGAGATTCAATAACCTGATTCAACTTCCTCAGGTTTTGGCACCAAAAAACGCAGCAAACTTGATACCTAGGTTTTTTTCAGCGATTTTTCACTACCCATTTCTTACAATGGGTGAAACACACTGAAAGAAGTGACGTGCTGCATTTTGCAAAAAATAAGCAATTGTACAAAATACTGAGGACAAAAAAATGAAAATGGTGGAGGCCCACAAAACAAGAGAAGGCTATCAGAAGATAGCAAAGCTTTTTCAAGTTGCCCTTTCCTCAGTTCAAAATGTAATTAAGAAATGGCAGTTACCAGGAACAGTGGAGGTCAAAATAAGGTCTGGACGACCAAGAAAAATTTGAGTGAGAGCTGCTCATAGGATTGCTGGAGAGCCAAATCTGATGCCCCTTTTGACTGCAGGAGACCTTCAGAAAGATTTAGCAGACTCTGGATTTGTGGTACATTGTTCTACTGTTCAGAGACATCTGCACAAATATGGCCTTCAACGAAGAGTCATCTGAAGAAAACCTCTCCTACGTCCTCACCATAAATTCAGCATTAGAAGTATGCAAAAGATCATTTAAACAAGCCTGATACAATTTGGAAACAAGTCCTGTGGACCGATGAGGTTAAAATAGATCTCTTTGGCCACAATGATCAAAGGTATGTGTGGAGAAAAAAGGGCACAGAATTTCTGGAAAAGAACATCTCGCCAACCATTAAACATGAGGGTGGATCCATCATGCTTTGGGGTTGTCTTGCAGCCAATGGCATGGAGAACATTTCACGGGTAGAGGGAAGAATGAATTCAATGAAATTTCAACAAATTCTTGATGCAAGCATAATGCCATCTTCAAAAAAACTTGAAGATGAAAAAAGGATGGCTTCTACAATTGGATAATGATCCTAAACACACATCAAAATCCACAATAGATGACCTCAAAAGGCACAAGCTGAAGGTTTACAATAGCCTTCACAGTCCCCTGATCTGAACATCATTGAAAATCTGTGGCTAGACCTCAAAATAGCAGTAAATGCAAGACGGCCCAGGAATCTCACAGACCAGGAAAAATTTTCCAGGAAACAATGGTTGAAAATCCCTCAAACAAGAATTGAAAGACTCTTGGCTGGCTACAAAAAGCGTTTACAAGCTGTGATACTTTCAAAAGGGGGCGCTACTAGGTACTAACCATGCAGGGTGCCCAAACTTTTGCATTGGCCCATTTTCCTTTTTGTAATTTTTAAAATGTAAAATATTACAATTATTTTTTTTTGCCTAAAATACAAAGGATACTTGTCATCTTTAACTTTAGCCCTTTTAGAGTTCATTTCAGCTTCAACTTGCTTAACTGCTCACAATAACAGTCATTTTGACCAGGGGTGCACAAACTTTTACGTTCCACTGTACTAATGCGCTTGCAATGCACCACAGAGCTATTTTTGTGCACCTTGTATCCCAGTTAAGGATCACCAAGATTAAGGGCCAGTCTATATGTATGGTCTCTACGAAGAACATAAAACCCAAAAACCGTTCTGTCTACAGATGAGTCTTTGGTTTAGCTGAGATAATTTGCACGTTATTTATGGCATGGAATACGAGTCTCTTCACTGAGAGCCAATAACTCTCCTATAGCGTGACAGTAATACCTAGAACATGTATAACCGCGACTCAAAGAGCAACTGGTAGAGAAGGGCATTCTCAGTTAAAGGGGCTGACCAGTGCCACTGGGTTACAAATGTAAATTAATGAAACTTATAATACACTCTAATTGTGCAATATATATGGTTGTCATCATACCGGTCCTGTGGTCCAGATAGCTCCGCTACCACTGTTGTCTCCATCGAGGTAAAGCTCTTCCTCCCCTCCCTGTCTTGGTGGCAAGGTGAAGGATTCTGGCTGTATTAGCTAAGCCAGCCTCCTTTTGTAAGCCATTTAGGGTCATTTCGTGTCAAGTGAACCAATGAATATTACCACTATTTTTAATTCTTTTGAGAATTTGTTCTTTGGTAATACTGTGTTAGAAGGATGCAAAATGTAAAGAAAAAATAGTTCCATAAATTTTAGGGGTTTTTTTAAATTAATTTTCAAAGTTGCGAAAAAATGAGAATTTCTGTGTTGCATTCCTTTACGTTTCTCCTCATAACTCAGGCAAAAAACAAGATGGAGAAATGGGAAAAACACCATTCAACTCAGAACAGTACAAGCTTTCAACAGATATGTCACAAGAGTATATGCAATGACCTTTAACTGATAAAAAAAAGAGGGCTAGTTTGACTAACCAACTGAGGCAGACATCCTGCCTCCTTCATCGCGTCACTGATGCGGGAAGTAGAAGGCTGCTTTCTTCCTGCGTAGGGATGATATATGAAGTGAAGCTTCCACAGGAATCCGAACCACCAAAAATATTTCAAAATTAGAATATATTAATTTAATTAAAGTGATCCTCTGCCCAAACACTGAAAAATTATTACTTTTGCCATATATCATCTCTTTACCTGGTGCCCTGTGTTTGCCTCTCATTGCCTATCCAATCCGATCCTCCTGCATCTAAGATGACTGCCGCAGTGGCATAGGGTGCACAATATTAAGTCTGAACCACGTTTCCCCTATCTTTCCTGTTCTGTGGTTCAGACTTACCACTGCTCCCTATGCCTCTGAGGGGGCCATCTTGCATAAAGGAGGACCGGAACACCAGTCTTAGTAGAGGGGGCCAGTGGGAGGCAAACATAGGGCACTAGGTAGCAAGACGATGTATGGCACCAAGTAGCGAGACAATACATGGCAAATGTAGTCAACTACTTTATGTAATTGTTCATTCTTTCTGGAAATTCATGGTATATTTCTCTTCAGTTAGATCATGAGATCACATGGTAACTCCCTGTGAATTATATGGCATTATGTTCTCTGAAAGCGGTCACCATCTCAGTCACCAGAAATTTTTGCATGATGAAATTTCATGGATTGCACCACTTCAACTCTCCGCAGATTGAGACAGAAGTTCTTATCAAAGATAATGATGATGACTGCACATCTCCTTTCACACATTTATAAACTAGGAGATCACAGTTGAGCCTCCTTTTGTTGTATGCTTAAAATCTCTTAACTTATTTAGAATAGATAATCACAGATGGTATTGACTCTAGCTGGTAATGTAATTATGGGCTCATACAACATGGGATTTATAGTAGTGCATAAAGGAACAACTTTCAGAATGAAAGCTCAGAATCAAGACAGAGGCTGAAGGAAAGAAAGCAGGAGGTTGAACTATATGGAATTAAGTGCACTGTATATAAGAAAAGTTCAGAGTTTAATAGACAGTCAGGTGGGGCTGCAGTTATAAAAGAAAAAGCCTGGAGTGTTTCTTTGCTTTTGAAAAATACCTTTTCTTGTCATCGAGCAGTGTGATGAGCACATGTCAAAAAATACATAGGTGCAGTTGTTAATAAGGTAAACTTTGCAGTCTAATTATTAAACTTTCCCTAGAAAAATTCCATGGACTGGAAACCCGAAATGAAGATCGCATCAGACAGCGACCACGTCATGCTCCGCTCACTAGACTGGAACTCCGAGTACGAGGTGGTGGTAGTAGCTGAGAACCAACAAGGGAAGTCCAAGGCCACTCCGTACTACTTCAAAACCACCACAAAGCCCACAGTCATTCCAGGTACGTCTTCTCTCGTATTGCCTCTCCTCTCTGCTTAACCATTAACGCAAGATCGCTGCTTCCTAGCTAACGTGCTTGACCGTGGCCTCCTCCCCTCTGACCAGCTGCTTGCTTATAACCAACCACCATAACTGGTCTTTGCATGCACAGCTTGTGTTGTGCCTGGACCGTGTCTTGATGCCGTGGGCTGAGCGTGAATACGTGGCAGACATTTCTACGGAGTGACCATAAATTGCTTGTGGGTCCGGTTGAAGTTTCTGTGATATAGAATATAAATTCTGCATCTTTTGAAATTCTTTTCTTATTTTTTATACAATATTCGATATAGGGGGCACTGTACAGCTGCTAAGGTATTCTAGACAGTTTTACACAGCTTGCTCTTGATAACACATAGGGGTCCAATAATGCGTCGTCCGCCTGGAATTACGTAAATAGGTTAGAACTTTGGTTAGAACCTCTGTTATTCCTCAAGTATAAAGAAAGAAAAAAAACTTTGGAGAATCTTTTCTCAGACCTGGGTTATCATTACTCATTGTGACTCTTCTCTTTTACTGCCGACAGTATTAATATGTGTAGGACACATTCTGTTATTAAGAAAAATGGTAACACCCAGCTGTCAACTTATTCTCTCTTGCGGCACATTGCGGTGTTTTTAGAAAAAGTAATGTTTTTTATGGTGAATACAAGTATTTGCTAAAACAGACAGCTCCTATTTAAAGTGTTTCTCTGGCTGTATGATCCATCCTGAGAATAAATGAGCAATATCAAATCAATGGGGATCCGACACCTGGCACCACCAGCTCCGGCAGCAGATGGATGTAAACATTGAACGTGGTTGCACATGTAGCGGCTGTTGCTGAGTACTGCAGATCAGTTCGTATTCCTAGTGCAGGTGTCAGACCCTCACTGATCTGATATTGATGACATATATTTTATGGAGATGTCCATCAATACAATATGACTGGACAATCCCTTTTAATTTTGTCTTTTTTGTGAGTCTCCCCGGGACTCGAACCAACAACCTCTATAATTGCAGGCAGGAGCTAAAGCTAATGAGCCACAGGTGCTGGTAGACAATCCAGGACGAAAGCAGTCTGTTTGTCGTATTGTTTTGTTTTACATTTACAATGAAAAGTTTTTCTGGTTGGAAAGTTGAGAAATATAATTGTAAAGCCCCGGGTGTCCTATCATTCACCCCCTCATATGTAAGAGACAACTGAGTATCTTATTAATTGAGTATTGAGCCATATTTATGCTTGTTAATGGTTTGGTACTACCATGTATACCAGGTGAGCCAGTCCTTCTGTACTTGGTGCTTGTATTTCCCAGAGACCCCCTGCATGGCGTGTTCTTCTACTTTAGAAATATTCTGTACAGTTCAGAAGTTTTTTTTTTCTGAAGTCCATGTGGAATATACGACTTTCTTACTAATTTTAGGGATATCGGGCTATATGATGACGTGGGTTATACGGCAGCTAACACATAGTTTGGATTGAATTATCTTCTTTACTTTGACTTTATGGAACACACTTTTGGAGATTTCTAATTTTACAGACACAATTTTCCAGCACCTAGAGCATAGCAAGGGTTAACGGCCTCAGGAAATCCTTCAAAGGGTTGTCCTACTAATAACATTAATAATCTATCCATAGGAATTTTTGGGGGGGGATCCGGCAGCTGAAACCCCCACTTATCCAGAAAACAGGGAGCCGAAAGAGCCGTGTGTGAATTAAGCATTAGTGAGCATGTGCGACCACCACCCTAATAGACAATTTTGGAGCAACGGTCGCACATGCTCAATAATGCATGCTTCACATAGTGGACTCCAGACTTCCAATTCCCATCAGTTGGGGTCCTAGAGGTGGGACCCCAAAAATTATACATTTACCACTCGAGGTGAGTAAATAAATTCCCATAGCCCTAGTGCAGCTGTCAGTCTTCCATTGCTACTGGACAGAAACCTTGTGAACCACCTCCTACCTGCCGGCATCCCCAGCTACTCTTTTGCCCGTGCTTCAGGCACCATGAATCTCCTTTTAGGTTCCCTTCAATGGTGTAACTCCTTTAATGAAGATGGACTAGGACAGGAATAAGAGAAGGTCTCATCAGCCATTGAGGAAGGTTGTGGTGGCCTCACTCTAGCAGAAAGTAGTGCCAATTATGCCCATTGGACTTTTTCTTAGATGCCCACCAGGACAGATGAGCCCTTCCTTAAAGTGCATCTGGCAGCATATCTTTACATATGGAAGTAGTAGTAAGGCTCTATAGGTGCCTTACCCACAATAAAAATGATCCCTTTTTTTGTAGGGATCCGATGTGCCAGTCATGAGAAAAGTAGTCATATGCAAATGAGGCTGGAAGTTCACTGGGGGTGTGTCAATGCATTTGGATGAAGCAAAAAGACACGCCCCCAGTTCACTTCCATTCTAATTTCCATATGACTTCTATGCTAGACTTCTCACGACTGGCACATCGGATCGCTACAAAAAAGGCATAATTTTCGTTGGGGTACAAACACCTCTAAAGCCATACCACTACTTCCATGTGTAAAAACGTGCAGCTAGGTTCCCTTTAACCCATTATATCCAGAGATGTATGGTATGAAATGTGAAACAAAAACATTTGTATAACGAATGCCTTTACAACATTCAAGAAGGGTTAAGGGTGGGCTGACCTGGCCGATGGACCAGAGTCCCAGGAATCGATCCGCCCATCCCCTGTTGACATCTGTACGTTTTTTTGCTAAACTTTCTCTTTACGATTATGTGTTTGGGGTTTTTTTTAGTTTGTTTTTACGATAAAAAAGGGGATTTTGGTATTTCATTTTATTGCTTTGCTGTTTTTTGTTTTTGAGAATCTGTTGAGTTTGTTTTCTGGGGTTTGTGCGCACGACGTGTTTTAGATGACAGCATTCCCGCTGAGCTTTTCAAGCAGAAGACTCTTCAGGAATATGCCGAAGTCTTTTAGGTCGTTTTTTTTTTTTTACAGCCGATGTTTTTCCTTTTTTACTTGTATGCATAAAATAGCGAGAATGGCCAGGTCATTTCTTCTAACTTCTGTTTAGCTGTGGATACCTGAAGTGGTTAAAAGAAGCTCAAAAGCCTGAACATATGCAGAACAAATGGTTTTTAGATTGCTGTGCATTATGTTAACTTTTTAGATGAGCGGAACCACCTGAAAAAGATGTTGTTTGCACATACAAGTCCCAGCTGGTAGTGGACACATATTATAGTTTGGGCCACTTGGCATCAACATGCTGCAGGGTTAATAGTTATGGACATAGCATATTGGTGGCTTCTACTGGTTAATCATAGGTTCCAAGTATCTGGGTCCTTTGTTTGTTGTTGGTGGACCTCATCATGGCTTATTTGATGTTGGTGGGCCTCATTATGGCTTACTTGCAGTTGGTGGACCTCATTTTGTCTCATTTGCTGTTGGTGGACCTCATTATGGCTTATTTGCTGTTGGTGGACCTCATTATGGCTTATTTGATATTGGTGGACCTCATGTATGAGGCCACTTGAATCATATTCTGTATGATGCGGTAGAAGACTGTCATAAAGCAGAAAGCTACACAAATGTTTCATATGAGTTGGAATTGGCTTTCTTGTTGCGATTATAGATCGTGTTCACTCATAGGCGCAAATTGATCATATTCTGGCGTTTTGTACTCCAGTTTTGATGAGAGCTCTAGAAGTAAGAGGCACTTTTAAGGTCGTACACTATGATGAATTTGGCAGCACGCCCGGTGGAACTTCGCCCACTTTTAAAAACGCCAAAAGTGTCAACTTTGTCAACTATGAGTTGAGCAAAAAAATTTTTTGAAAAATAGCGACATTTCAAACGGTTTTACTCCAGAATTTTGGAGACAACTGATGAATCGAGGCCTTAATATGTAACAAATTTTCGTACTGATTGATATTATCAGGGACGTTAATATGAAGGGTTTTTCCGGGAATATATAGAGAGGGGAAAGCAAAGAGCAATTATTCCTGGTTTATTTTCTAATTTACTTTATTAAAATGATTTTCCCAAGTGCTGATCCTGCTGATCGCAGCTTCCTGTGAATACAGCATTCACAGCCTCCATTACAAGATACATACATATCAATATCCATAAATCTATAAGATGTGTTCTGAAGGGAACTTTTCTTTGTGCTGAAGCCGTTATCTTGAAAACCAGAGCTTAAAACATATGTACACCTTTGGGGATAATTTATTTTACGTAAAAGGAATCAATCGGCAGGTTTTTACTATGTAATCTGAGAGCAGCATGATGTAGGGGCCGAGACCCTGATTCCAGTTATGTGTCACTTACTGGGCTGTGTGTTGCTGTTTCAAAATAATCAGTGTTTTATCAGCAGTAGATTATCACTACTGAACTAGGTGTCTTGTGCCTCCTAGTCAGCTGTTCTTTGTAACCCCGCCCACACCACTGATTGGGAGCTTTCTGCCTATGCACAGTGTAGACAAGGCTGTCAATCAGTGGTGTGGGCGGAGTTATACAGAGCTCAGTATTCCAATCTCTGCTAGTTCTGCATCGGATTAAACAGTAATGTGTCAAAATGACAGCAAGCAGCCTAGTAAGTGACAGATCGCTGGAATCCGGGTCTCTGTCCCTAGATCATACTGCTCTCAGATTAGATAGCAAAACCATGCTGAAAAATTCCCTTTAAATTACATAAATTATTTTTTTCAAAAATGTTTGCCAATGAGTATCATTAAACATTTTGTCTAAGAGGAGCTAAGATAAAGAAAGATAAGAGCTATAAACTGTCTCTTCAGACCGAGCTCTCTGACCAATTCTCAGTTAACTCATTCTGCAGCCAGCCATACTCAATGGAACACAGAGGCTATAGAAACTGGAAACTGCAAAGTGGATCTGTTGCATAACTGATTAAAGTTTAACTATGGAGTCCATCTGGGTTTTTTCTAAAAAATTAGAAACAAGAGAAAACAGATTTTCTAAACCATAAAAACCCATTAAGGACTGAAATGTGACGGGAATATATTAGGAACTACAGACACTGCGTGTGCTTTACTATTTTACCCATACTTGTGTATTATTAGATGACCCCTTTAAATTGTGTACAGTTGTGTCCTTCCCTACTTTTCCTTTTATACTTAACATATCCCAAGTTGAGTGCCGCTATATGACCAGCTTTGGAAAAGCAAAAAGAATTTGCGATACTCTGTCGGGAGATGTTTCTGCTATATTTGGCCACACAATGATTGCAGTATACATTGCATCTTTTTAAAGATTTTCATACAACATCGTGAAAATGTAATTAATGAAAGGGTGGAAATATCTGTACTCGGATACTTCAATAAACCTCACACCGTAGGAATGTATAAAGAACAGAATGCCTTTGTACAGGAAGTGGTGGCGGGTCTTTGTCTAGCTACAGGAAGTGTTGGCGGGTCTTTGTCTAGCTACAGGAAGTGGGGGCAGGTCTTTGGCTATCTACAGGAAGTGGGGGGGGTCTTTGGCTATCTACAGGAAGTGGTGGCGGGTCTTTGTCTATCTACAGGAAGTGGTGGCAGGTTTTTGACTATCTGCAGGAAGTGGTGGCGGGTCTTTATCTACAGGTAGTGGGAACGGATGTTTTTCCATATACAGGAAGTGAAGGTGGATTTTTGACTATCTACGGAAAGTGTGGGTGGGTTTTTTCCATCTACAGGAAATGGGGGCGGTTCTTTGACTATCTACAGGAAGTGGGAATGGGCCTTTGTCTCCACAGGAAGAGGGGGAGTTCTTTGTCTATCTACAGGAAGTGGTGGCGGGTATTTCTTTCTCCACAGTAAGAAGGGCAGATTTTTGTCTCTAGGGAAAGTGGAGACAGGTTTTTGTTTCGCCACAGGAAGTGGGGGTAGGTTTTTGTCTCTACAGGAAGTAGGGGTGGGTCTTTGTCTTTCTATAGGAAGCGGGGCAGGTCTTTGCTTATCTACTGATAGTGACAGTAGGTCTTTGTCTCCACGGGAAGAAGGGCGGGTCTTTGTCTTTCTACAGGAAGTGGAGGTGGGGTTTTGTCTTACTACAGGAAGTGGGGGCGTGTGTTTTTTTAATTTTTGTTCCTGTTTGCCTGTCCGGCAAACTGCTTACAGGTATAACCAAAAGTCGGGCTTTCAGTTCCGCGCAGGCAAGCTATTGGACAATGACAGAAACAATGAATGCTGGAGAGTTGAGGAAAAGGAAGCTTCTGCACCTATAATGCTGATCGAATACTGATCGAGAGGAACCAACCACTCAAAAAGAGTGGATGACAAATTACAGAGCATAAAGAAATCAGAACAGTTTCTGGACATATTGGACCAGTAGAATGTTCACCAAAAGCAGTTTAGCATGGTGGATGACAGCAGCAAGAATACGTATTTCTACAGGCTTTATATTAAAGGGCAAGAACCCTTTAAAACACACGTGTCAAACTCTGACCAGTGGGCCAAGTCTGGCCCGCAGGATGGTTATATTTGGCCCCCGAACCAGAACCGCCACCCCTATGTGAGGTCTTTAGTCTGTATGGAAGACTATGTGGAACCCATTATTCTGTATGGAAGACTATGTGGAACCCATTATTCTGTATAGAGGACTATGTGGAGCCCATTATTCTGTATGGAGGACTATGTGGGGCCATTATTCTGTATGGAGGACTATATAGGACCCATTATAGTGTACGGAGAACTATGTGGGGCCCATAATACTTTATGGAGCACTATGTGGGCCCATTATTCTGTATGGAAGACTATGTGGAACCCATTATTCTGTATGGAGGACTATGTGGAGCCCATTATTCTGTATGGAGGACTATGTGGAACCCATTATTCTGTATGGAGGACTATATAGGACCCATTATACTGTACGGAGAACTATGTGGGGCCCATAATACTATATGGAGCACTATGTGGGCCCATTATTCTGTATGGAGGACTATGGGGGCCCATTACTCTGTATGGAGGACTATGTGGGCCCATTGTACTGTATGGAGGACTATGGGGGCCCATTACTCTGTATGGAGGACTATGGGGGCCCATTATTCTGTATGGAGGACTATGTAGGCCCATTATTCTGTATGGAGGACTATGGGGCCCATTACTCTGTATGGAGGACTACGGGGGCCCATTATTCTGTATGGAGGACTATGTGGGCCCATTATTCTATATGGAGGACTATGGGGGCCCATTACTCTGTATGGAGGACTATGGGGGCCCATTATTCAGTATGGAGGACTATGTGGAGCCCATTATTCTGTATGGAGGACTTTGTGGGGCATATTATACTGCATACTAGTTGGCCCGTGACTTTGTCCAAGTTTTTAATGTTGGCCATCTGTGTGTTTAAGTTTGACATCCCTGCTTTTAGGGCTTTTAAAAAAAAATGATGAAATCGGCTGAATGTTTTGTTTTATCTCATAGACCAAGATTACTGACTATCCGCTGACTATATAATATTATTAAAGGGCATGTGTAGGTCATAAAGGGGTTACACCACTTGTATTCTCAATGCACCAGAAACTCCCACTCAGGCGGAGGTGAGCTGTAGAAGTATTCCGCGGTTGCCCATTCATCTCATTGTCCGCCATGTAATATTAGATTTTCTATGTAGTAAAAGGAATTGGCTTCAAGATGCAAAGCCTTTAGGACACTGTGGTCTTGTTTCCTGCGGTTTTTGTTAATGATTAGAGCTGTTCTAGACATTGATGTCTAGCGAGTAACATCTGAACCGTCCTTTGGGTTGGTTTCTCATATTATCCTGCTGAGCTTATTTTTACCTCTATTTCTAGCTCTTGTCTTGCATTTGCTTCCCGTGTGAGCTCTAATTTGCTGCTAACAGCTTCTGCTTCTTGGCTTGCCTCATTAATTACGCAATTCCTATAACAGCCACCATCTTTTTTTCTTTTCTTGTTTGGCTATTGCTGAGTTTTGCTACATTTTTTTTCTCTATATTTGTGACCTGTTCATTTTCTTATCTGTTTTCTCTTTCTTTCTTTTTTTCCTTCCTCTCTTTCCTATGATTTCTCCCACCTCCTTCCTCTATCCCCGAATTCTCCCTTGTCTATTATATGTCACTTCAACCACCCCTGGACATCCATTCTTCTACATGCACCAATTACTCTCGCCAACAACCTCTTTCCTTGGAATCATTGCATCAGCAACCAATATCGGGAACTATACTGTCTCATCCACCGCCGCAGCTTTGCTCGCCTTATTTGTGACTGTACTTTTCTCTTAAACTACTTTTTACTTTGCTCCTGTAGATCTTTCTCTCGTCTAGAGAGAAGCCACCATTCGAGCGACCCCATGTCATGTGTCTTGAGGTTTAATTTTCTACTTTTTTTTGTTTTTTTTGGGAAGTTTAGGGAATCTTGGGACAACACTCATATCTAACTCATAACTTTCCCCAAAAGTCACCTCCAAACGGGAGGGCGGCTTTAGTAGGTAGAGTTACAGTATCATCGGGCGGAGGTGTATTATAAAGGGGCAAGAGGAGATATTATGGTCTAAGGGACGTGAGGCAAACTTCTTGTACACATTAAACCTTTTAGGTGTTGTCCCATCTGATATAAGGCATATGGAAAAGGACATGTCCTAAATAGATGTGGATCCCTCCACTGGGAACTTAGCCCTGGGAATGAAGCGGTGTCTGCATATACGCAGCTTTCTCCATTCACTTGCATGGGATCTTTAAAAATTGACAAGCCCGCTTGCGCAGCAAATTTTCAGATCTCCCTTTAAAATGGATGAAGAAGCTGCTCACCACTCCATTTCTTTGGTCACTTGGTGGGGATGCGTTCTCAAGATTCTCCACCTGCGGGATCCAAAATTTATGGCACGTCAACCTTAATGTCCCAGATTGGATTATTTTCTTTAAATTACGTCACCTCAATTAATTTTCTTTTTAAGAATCAAAAAGGAGACATATAATATATATGAATGTTTTTTAGGGAGTCTAACAGGTGTCTCGAAATCTTATTACTGTGATTTTTTTTTTCAACCGAAGCAAGCAGTTCTAAATTTATTACAAAAATGTGTATTCTGATCATGGAGACCATAAAGGTGGTTGTCAACCATTAGAAAAAAGTGTATACTTTTTTTTTTAAGAAGTATGTTCGGTTAACCCATTCGGTGAGTATGCTCGTGCGTGTACCGAGTATCTTCAGCGTGCTCGGTGTTATGTTTGAATCACTCTTGTGTGGATGATTTGCGACTGTTTGACAGCTTTAATACATGTGAGGAATGCTTAAGAAACAAGCATTCCTCACATGTATTAAAACTGTCTAAACAGTCACAAATCATCCACACAAGAGTGATTCAAACATTACACTGAAGATTCTCGGTACTCGCACGAGCATACTCGCCAAAAGGGTTAACCGAACATACTCGCTCATCACTAATCATCTTCTTTTTTTTTTTTTAAGAGCCACCTTGTATGGGCCATCTCGGGTGGGAATAAAGTAGACTCTTTTTCTAATCCTGGTCAACTCTTTAAATGCAGTATTGTATGTTATGTATTCGGTCTTCTGTTGGTAGTCAAGGAAAATGAATCGTTAATGTTTATAAATTGTTCATTATAATGTTTGAATTTGATGGAGTGTCATCCCTTAAAAAGATACAGAAGCAAAGCACACACACCAAGATTAAATCACTTGGCCGACAAAGGGCAACAATTTTTTTGGAAAGTGCCATCGTTTCGTTCTGAACGTAGAAATATTTTTGGAATTTATTTCTAATGATTTCAATGCAGCTTTATAAATTCTGCATGAACAAGTTGTACTCAAATTGTGCGGAGCCCAATGCAACTGGGTAATGCAAATGGCGTGATGCCACGGCGGCCTCACTAGGATTTATTTTAGTAAATAAAAATGATTAGTCGTATCTCACAATATTTCCTTGTTAAAGCTTTCATGTACAGAAATATTGCAGAACCATTGAGTCTTATTGTGAAACTAGCATGACTTTGTATAGAAGTAAAAAAAAACAAAAAAATAATCTCCCGATTGATGGCGCTCAGATTCAGATCCTCCAGGCCGGTGTCATCGAGTAGGTAGAAGACATAGAAGAAAAAAAAGCATTGTAATCCAGCACCATGGAAAAATTTAAATTTTATTCAAAAGTTTCCATAAAAAAAGAAGTAAGATTGAAAAGGGGAATAAAAAAGCATATTTAAAGCTTACGCGTTTCGGACTGTGAACGAGTCCTTACTCAATCTTTTTTGTGGAAACTTTTGAATAAAATATGAATTTCTAATTTTTTCATTGCGCTTGATTACATTCCTTTTATTTCTATGACTACATGACTTTGTGCTTCTCATGGGACTACTCCTTCCACATAACCACACACCAGCCAAAGTTGTCTTCTAGCATCAGTGGACCAATCCATTGCTTGCATTGGAAGCCTTGGCTTGAGGGCTGGACCTTTACCTTTGAGAATGAAGCTTCAGCTTTACCAATCAATTAAAGGGTTATTCCCAACTTTTAAAGTAGGTACAAAATAATTTTGTGATTGGTGGGGGGAAGGGCCGCCACTGCTGTCTTAAGTAGTCAGATGGACAATAAATGGAGCTGTGGCGCACATGCATTTCCGATTTCTTGGGGTAGGTGATCACTTTTAATAAAAGGAATAATCCTATAAAGATGGATACAATTTTTGTTAGATGTGCATCTCCCAGCATAGCATAAAATGCTTTCATGTGTGTTACAGATATTTCTTATTATTCTCATCCATTATGTTAATATAATTCAGGCTAGTTGGAAAGAAACTTTGCCAATTACCGGTATAGATCAGTGCAGCTGGTAGTCCTCTCTTGAAGAGTCACGCTGGCCCATCACTTTTTAGCTTTCTTGATGTTCCTCTGACTGCATCACCAAGATCTCGCTCATGAAAATTAAGGCTTACTGACCTTGTCCTCAACTATGCATGCGCTGGATGCCATCAAAGTTGGCTTGTAATTACATATCCCCAAGTCAGGAAGTTTAGAAATATCGTTTTGGCCAGTTACTGGTGGTAAAAGGTCTAGATAGGATTCCCTGTAAGATGGAAAGACTGAAGATAGAAATCTAATTTAATTGTTAATATTTCATTCCCCTGATGTGATCACAGAAAAGTAACATTTTTGAGTTGATCCGAAGCTGCTTCCAGCATGCAAACTGAATTAGTGGCTGCAAGTGTTTCTTGGGGAAAAAAAAAAGGGACAATAATGGGGGTTAACAATCTCCCATGTCAGTGAATTGAAGGTTGCTATATATCTGTTTTGTACTTAAAAGAGGTTTCTGCTTTTAGTAAAGTGATCCTCAAACTTTTGCTGTAATATAAAATAACAAAGTCAGGTCGCGACTACAGTAAGCATCACCACTGACCGCTGCAGCTAATCACTGAGCTCAGTGACTGTAGCGATTTATACAGCATGAGCCAAAATTCAAAAACTAGATCAGCAGCAGGGAGGTGACACTGGACCTGGTGAGATGAGTACTATCTGGCTTTATAACTTTACATTACAGCAAATATTCGGGCACCAGTTTTCAAACAGTGTAAAATCCATTTAAGAAAAGCAACACATTTTAAGTGTGTTTCTAGGGTTAGAAAAAAGTCAATTTTTTTTTTTCAAAAACTAGTGCCATGCCTGTCTATGGTAATGTCAAGTATTGCAGATCAGCTTCATTTACTTGAATATGGATGAACCGCAGTACCAAACACAGCCTATGGACAAGCAAGGCTCTGTTTTTGAAAAAAGAGTAAAGCACTTTTTTGATTATCTTGTCATTCCTCTATAATTTTAAGAGTTTAATTTAGTTTAGCCTCTAATTTCACTTTAATGTTGAGTATTTGCACAATCAACATCATAACAGCTTCTTAAAGGGGATCTTTTGGGATAATTTGACTACTAAAATTAGAGATTTGACTGTATAGGCTGTAGAACAACAATAAAATTGATACCTGTATTGTAGTAATGCGATGTGCCAGAGCTGAGAAATCAAGCTTTAAAGCCACATGTAATTTAATCTGGAAGTGCAAATTGGGTGTGTTTAAGCAGTGTATATTGACACGCCCCCCACATACAAATTAGCACTTCCTGGCTATTTTGCTTTTGGCTTTAAAGCTTGTTTTCTCAGCACTGACACATCGGATTACTATAAGACAGATATCATTTTTATTGTTGTATTAGGACCTATACAGTTTCATAAGTAAAATTGTCCTGACGGGTTCCCTTTAAGTTTTTCACTTTATAATTTACTTTTGTACTTGTTAAAAAGGAAGTCAATACTTAGGCTGTAACACTAATTATCACTATACGATGAGTGAATACATTAAGAACCGGCACATTCTGTGAGCCATGTTAACCTGAATATTCATGAATAACGTACCGCTAGTGCCTGATGACTCACAAGTGTTACTGGTTCCTGGTACATTCACTCTTAAAAAGTATCTTCATAAAAGTTGCTCCAAATTGTAGATTTCTACCACAACGAAGACTTCTTCTAAGATGTGTAGACATAGTAGACTTCTACCAATTCATGTATACATAGTAGACTTCTAACAAGGCGTGTAGTCATAGTAGACTTCTACCAAGACGTGTAGGCATAGTAGAGTTCTACCAATGCGTGTATACATTTAATAGTAGACTTCTACCAGGATAAGTCGACATAACAGGCTTCTACCAAGACATATAGGGATAATAGACTGCTACCAATGCATGTATGCAGTAGAATTCTACCAAGACGTGTAGACATAATAGACTTATACCAAGACATCTAGACATAATAGACTTAAACCAAGACGTCTAGACATGGTAGACTTCTACTAATGCATGTATACATAGCAGACTTCTACCAATAAGTGTAGACATAGTAGATGTCTTCCAACATATGTAGACTTAGTAAACGTCTACTATGTGTAGACATAGTAAACTTCTACTAACACTTGTAGACTTCTACCAAGACGTGTAGACATAGTAGACTTCTACCAATGGATTTACACATAGTAGACTTCTACAAATAGAGCAGACTTCTTCCAATATGTGTAGACATAATAGACTTCTACCTATGTGTTTACAAAATGTAGACTTCCACCAATAGATATAGTAGACTTTTTCCAATACTTGTAGACCTTTACCAGTGCATTTACACATAGTAGACTTCTACCAATAGATACATCAGACTTCTTCCAATAAATGTAGACACAGTAGACTTCTACCAATGCGTGTGCACATTGTAGACTTCTACCAATGGACAAAGACCTCTTCCAGTATGTGTAGACATAGTAGACTTCCACCAATGAATTTACACATAGTAGACTTCTACCACTGAACGTACCAGACTTCTTCCAATAAGTGTAGACATAGTAGACTTCTTGCAATAAGTGTAGATATAATACAGTTTTACCAATGCATTTACACATAGTAGACTTCTACCAATAGATGTAGTTTTTCCAATTTCCACCAGATAGTAGAGTTCTACTAATAGCTTTCAGCTTACACCAAGCACATTTCCTACCCCAAGCTCCGCAGTGTGCCAATTTTCAGACTCCCGGGGGACTATTATTTTTGCAGACATTTAGACTTCTATAGACAAAATAAATAATAAAAAGCGACAATTATAGAAAAACAGTGAAACCATTGTTTATGTAAAATAAACTGACATTATATTGTGTAATTATGTTGATTATCTGTTAGTAGTTTCCTCATCTCTGAAAATTTTGTCAGTTACTCTCTGTATTATACATTGCAAATAAAAGTTTCATGACATTTATGCAAATTTTTAAAAGAAGAGATGGACACATATCATAGTCTTACAGCCATTTTGTTGACCATGTTATCGTCTTACAGTTGTGCAAATTTATTCACAGACCCTGGTCCAGTAGTCAGTAGTCACATTGGTAATATATGGTCACTGGACCATATCCCTACAAACCACCTCTTACCTACCTGGGCCTTTACTGATTAGTAGGCTCATCAAGATATCATGCATGCGTTATGCCGCAATAATGATGTTGCGAAGGTCTACTAATCAGAAGAGGCGCAAGGAATACTGGTAGGAAGGAGGAGGCTCACAGTGCTCAGGTCCAACATCCACAGACTACTGATGTGGCTGCTGGACCAGCGTCTTCGAATCTAAGGCAGGAATGTAAGGCAGGAAAACTTATTTAAGGGATTACACAGCCATTCTGATATGAATTTTCATAGTAACCTTACCAGTTTCATCAGGTCTACGAGATCTATTTACTAATTCTATCTTGTGAAGGACATGTTCATCCTATCTGGATTCTAGAAAGGTGAAGTTAAAGGGAACCTGTCACGTTGTACATGCTTTCTTATCTGTGGGCAGCATGGTATAGAACAGGAGGAACTCAACATAATGATATATCATTTTCTGGAAATAGATTCAGTATTTTACCCATTTAAATCCCTGCTCCTTTTATGCTTAGGAGTCCAGGGGGCGGTTCTATTTTGTGATTGCTATCCCTGTGCACAGTCATGTGAGGCGATCTGCGAATCACTGATTAGGTCAGAATGGATAAACTAGCACAATACCAACCAAAATTTCGCTTTTAGGGATTAGTATATTTATGCAGTATTGCCATATTGTAGCCCGTAACATTTTCGAGAACTAATGGCGATGAACAAACCATAAAGACTACCTTAAGGTTACCCGAATCTCTGCATATATGAACTTTAGGGATGACGTGGTTCCATTCTTGGTAAAGTTTATGGAAGTTTTTATCGTGAAAGACCCCTGCCCTTTAATAACACATGTTAACCCTTGTACCACGTTTGATGTCTTTACATATCAACAATATGGTCTTCAAAAGCGATGACCTCCGGCACACCCTTTTTTTAGTTTCCGCTTCTTCTAAGGATATGCATCGCATACGACTCTCCCGGCTTCACCTCTACAAGTTCTCTCTGCTTCTTCTCTGAATCTCAGCTTGTCCATCCTCCGGCTTGCTGAAAGGATTTGTCTGTGAGTGACATTTTATATAAAAAAAAAAAGGAATGGATGGAGCATGTATGTGTAAGTGTTGAACAAAGCCAAAAGCCATATACTTGTATCTCTTGTACAGTTAATTTCACTGGTGGAGAATTTCCTATTAATAAAATTCTAGAAAAATAAAAATAAAAGATAAGGAGTGTGGAACTTTATTTTTGGGTGTTTATGGAGTCTACCTGCAAAACTACTCTGACGTCCCGTAGAATAGAATTTCTCATTCCTAGCTTGAGCGAAACTTACAGCTACAGAAAAATTGTACCTGGAAGATCATCCTGCTGTTTCCTTTTTCAGCTAAAGTGGTTTCCTACTGTAAAAACATAATCGCGTGAGTATACGGTGAAGAACGTGAGCCTGAATTTAGGCAGGATTGTCAAGCACTTTACTCATGGCAGAATATGGTCTACGACAAGGGGACAGCTTTTATTTCACTGTGTCCACAGACATTACTAATGGAACTAAGGTCTTATAGGTCATTACTATATGGTTTAAAGCTGGAATATATGTCCCTCTGTAGGAAAATACAATGCCCGTATAGGATACCACTCCGTGAATTATTAAGGAAAATTCCGGCACTCTTAATGATGCAAGAAAGTGTGATTTTAATAAGTATCGTAATCCATGTAAACAAATGATGATTCGGTCAACAAGACCTTCTTCAGACACACTTTCCTGCATCATTAAAAGTGCCTAATATTTCCTTATTTGTTCGTTACTATATGAATCGCTCTCAGGAGCTGAGCCTGCTCCACACAGCATGGGTACTGGCTGTGCTACACAGCTGTCATCCGAGAGTAACTATTGCAATCGGAGCTAACTAACAGTTTTACCTCTTATTTGTCGCTGTCAATCACGGCCATGGCATTTAAGAGGTTAGGAACGGTTGGCGGATGAGGGTGGAAAATGATCATGGGGTGCCGATGGGTTTTTATGTCAGATGGGAGCTTGCTGAAGGCTATCATGTCTGCCATGTTACTACTTTTATGAAATCCAGCCAGTGGGTTGGGCTTCATCGGAGGCTGGAAATTATATAGGTAATTGTATAGGCAATCATGCAATCATAGGATCAAGTCCCCTAAGGGGACTAAAATAAATGTAATAAAAAAACATTTAAAAATCTAAAAAAAAAATACATTAAAAAATTTAAGAGAAACAACAATTATAAAAGTTTAAATTTCCAGTATTACAAATAGCAAAATCTATAAAAAGAAAGATAACATATTTGGTATAGCTGCACATATAATTGTCCAAAATAATAAAGTATAAAAACATTCAACCAATAATAATGAGAATGCTGAAACAGAAGATGGCAGAATTGCTGTCTTTTTTTAAGTCACGTCACTTCCCCCAAAAAATAGAATAAAAAGTCTTATAGACCCCCAACTCATCCCGCCACAAACAAGCTCTCATAAGAATATGTCAATAGAAAAAAATAAAAGTTATGGCTCTTGGAAAAAGGGGAGAAAAAAACAAAAGTACAGACAATGAAAAATCTCTCATTCTTAAGGGGTTAATGAAGACCTCCAAAGAGTAACGATGCTTCCTGTTGTGCTGCCAGAAAACGACCTATGAGTTAAATCAGGTTTTTGAGTCGGGCAATTTTTTTTTCATATTATGATTTTTATTAAAAAATATTAGTAATTCTGTAATTTTCACACAAGCCACTGTTGCTATTTTAGAAACTAACTTCCCGTTGTTTCAGGAACAGTTTTCAGTAGGCTTGTTATCGGCAGTGGCAGGATTACAATGACTGATAACACCTTTATCTAAAGCTGATAGCACAGGATCCACCAATCACCATAGGCAATGTCACAGCTGACCCTGCTGCTTCTCCATTCTCAATGAGCTTTGGACATGCTCATTAGATGCTTCAGTACTAAAGATAGGGTCAGAGTTTTTTCATTGCTGCTGATGTACATGTGCATTTTCTGAAACAGGAAGTTAGGGTCTAAAAAAGCCCCAGTGGCCAGTGTGAAAATTGCAAGATTTCTATTTTTTCTGTTTAGTACAGATTGTGATAAAAAAAACAACACAATGGCAACATGTAAAAAAAAAAAATATATATATATATATATATATATATATTTAACACACAATTCTGATTTAACCCCTTTCTGACATTGTGCGTAATAATACGTCCCTGGGCCTTATGGACCAGGTAAGTATTATTATGACACGGCTACCGTGCCCGCACACAGGCTGTGCATGCGTGATCGCCGTCGGTTGTCAGCTGATTCTGACAGCTGACACCCGGCACTAAATGCCAGGAGTGATGCCCGCACCGCTCCCGGCACTTTAACCCCCTAAATGCGCTATCGCAGCATTTAGCGAGCGATCAGAGGGACAAAAGCCCCTCTGCTCTCGGATCGGTGACCTCGCGCCATCAGCGCTGGGTCATGATCGTTGCCATGGTGACCCAATGTTGTCATGATGACATCCGGGTCACCAGGCACCAGCAAGTTAGTTTGATCATGTGAAGTGCATGATCAAACTAACTTGTGTCTGCAGCACTGACAGGTTATAATGTATAGCAGTAGTCCTGCACTACTATACATTATAACTGCGAAAAGACTTCAGAAAGTGAAAGTCCCATAGTGGGACTAAGTAAAAAAGTGAAAAAAAAAAGTAAAAAAAAGTTGTAAAAATATAAAAAATAAATAAATATATATATATATATATATATATATACACAGTTATATGAAAAAGTTTGGGCACCCCTATTAATCTTAAGCTTAATGTTTTATAAAAATTGGTGTTTTTGCAACAGCTATTTCAGTTTGATATATGTAATAACTGTTGGACACAGTAATGTTTCTGCCTTGAAATGAGGTTTATTGTACTAACAGAAAATGTGCAATCTGCATTCCAACAAAATTTGACAGGTG
Organism: Phyllobates terribilis; assembly: GCF_046119375.1. Classification (NCBI taxonomy): domain Eukaryota; kingdom Metazoa; phylum Chordata; class Amphibia; order Anura; family Dendrobatidae; genus Phyllobates; species Phyllobates terribilis. Next base: position 272,275,092 of record NW_027362772.1, read on the forward strand.
CATAAGTATGGGCACCTCACCAGAAAAGTGACATTAATATTTAGTAGATCCTCCTTTTGCAAAAATGACAGCCTCTAGTTGCTTCCTGTAGCTTTTAATGATTTTCTGGATCCTGGATGAAGGTATTTTTGACCATTCCTCTTTACAAAACAATTCCAGTTCAGTTAAGTTTGATGTTCGCCGAGCATGGACAGCCCTCTTCAAATGATCCCACAGATGTTCAATGATATTTAGGTCTGGGGACTGGGATGGCCATTCCAGAACATTGTAATTGTTCCTCTGCATGAATGCCTGAGTAGATTTGGAGCGGTGTTTTGGATCATTGTCTTGCTGAAAGATCCATCCCCTGCGTAACTTCAACTTTAGCACTGATTCTTGAACATTATTGTCAAGAATCTGCTGATACTGAGTGGAATCCATGCGTCCCTCAACTTTAGCAAGATTCCCAGTGCTGGCATTGGCCACACAGCCCCAAAGCATGATGGAACCTCCACCAAATTTTACTATGGGTAGCAAGTGATTTTCTTGGAATGCTGTGTTTTTTTGCCGCCATGCATAACGCCTTTTTGTATGACCAAACAACTCAATCTTGGTTTCATCAGTCCACAGGACCTTCTTCCAAAAAGAAATTGGCTTCTCCAAATCTGCTTTTGCATACCTCAGCCGACTCTGTTTGTGGCGTGCTTGCAGAAACGGCTTCTTTCGCATCACTCTCCTATACAGCTTCTCCTTGTGCAAAGTGCGTTGTATAGTTGACCGATGCACAGTGACACCATCTGCAGCAAGTTGATGCTGCAGCTCTCTGGAGGTGGTCTGAGGATTGTCCTTAACTGATCTCACCATTCTTCTTCTCTGCCTTTCTGACGTTTTTCTTGGCCTGCCACTTCTGGCCTTAACAAGAACTGTCCCTGTGTTCTTCCATTTCCTTACTATGTTCCTCAAAGTGGAAACTGACAGGTTAAATCTCTGAGACAGCTTTTTGTATCCTTCTACTGATCAACTATGTTGAATAATCTTTGTTTTCAGATCATTTGACAGTTGTTTTGAGGAGCCCATGATGCCACTCTTCAGAGGAGATTCAAACAGGAGAACAACTTGCAAGTGGACACTTTAAGTAGCTTTTCTCATGATTGCATACACCTGGCTATGAAGTTCAAAGCTCAATGAGGTTACAAAACCAAAAAAAGTGCTTTAGTAAGTCAGTAAAAAGTAGGTAGGAGTATTTAAAACAAGAAAATGATAAGGGTGCCCATACTTATGCACCTGTCAAATTTTGTTTGAATGCAGATTGCACATTTTCTGTTAGTACAATAAACCTCATTTCAAGGCAGAAACATTACTGTGTCCAACAGTTATTACAGCTTCATCAGCCGAAAAATAAAAAAGTTATAACTCTCAGAATAAAGCGATGCAAAAAAAATTTTTTTTCTATAAAATAGTTTTTATTGTGTAAAAGTGCCAAAACATAAAAAAACTATATAAATTTAGTATCGCTGTAAACGTACTTACCCGAAGAATAAAGCTGCCTTATCAATTTTACCACACGAGGAACGGCATACAGAATAAAAAAAAAATTCCTGAATTGTTATTTTTTGTTTATTCTGCCTCCCAAAAATCGTAATAGAAAGCAATAAAATGTCACATGCCCGAAAATGATACCAATAAAAATGTCAACTTGTCCCGCAAAAAACAAGCCCTCACATTACTCTGTCGGCCGAAATATGGAAAAGTTATAACTCTCAAAATATGGTGATACAAAAACTAGTCTTTGCAAAAACACAAATGTTTTTTAGTGTGTGACAGCTGCCAAACATAAAAACCTGATATAAATCTGGTATCGCTGTAATCGTGCCTACCCAAAGAATAAAGTTGCCTAATCACGTATACTGCATTAGGAGCAACATAAAACATAAATAAAACCAAATCTTCACCTGCTGCTCCCAAAGATCGCATATATCCTGCGCTGAGCGCTTACATAGGGGATTCCAGGTAAATCTCTGAAATACGTGATTCAGACGGAACCTTCCCCCCGGCGGAAGATTCCCTGTAATGAGGCAGATGGAGGCACCATGGACGTCTTCTGGCCTGTGATCCCACGGTGTCCATCTTTTTAGTAGGTGTGCATAAAAGTGCCGTCGGCCACAGTTGTGTAAACCTCTGAAAAAAAGGACACCGATGAACAGAGGCCAGATGGAGTCCAGAGTAAGCCGGCTTCACACGTCCTGATATTTCCGGTACCGGAAAAAACAGTACCGAGATGTCCGTGTGCACTTGTGTGATATTCATGTGGCAACCGCGTGCTGCATCAGGAGCATATGTACCGGCGCCTGTGAATCATTGGTACAGTTAGCGCTGTTCCCAAGTTCCGGTTGCTGAATGCTGTCCTCATCATTGTCCCCTGTCGGTGCTGCGATCAGCGTGAGCAAGGGACAATGCTGAGAGTAGTATTAATGGTAAGAATAAAATAAAAAAATTCTTATACTCACCTGTCCGAAGATGTCCCCCACTGTAACCCATCTGACTGCTCACGCCGAGGAGCTGGGGAGAATGACTTGCTTCAGCGAGCGGGACCCGGAGCTACGCTCAGTGTCCTGTCGCTCTCTGAGTTCAGTGCAGCTCCGGAGCTCGCTCGCTGGAGCGAGTCATTCTCCCCGGCTCCTCTGCGTGAGCGATTAGGTGGGTTACAGCGGGGGGACATTTTCGTACAGGTGAATATAAGGACTTTTTCATTTTATTCTTATTTTTACACCAGGACACAGTGGGAAAAGAATACTATTCTCATCATTGTCCCTTGCTCGCGCTGATTGCAGGGGACAATGATGAGGGCAGCGTTCAACACCCGGCGCTTGGGAACAGCGCTACTTGTACACTGATTCCCAGGTGCCAGTACGTGTCACACTGATGACAGACGGATAAAATCCGTCTGTCATCAATGTGGGACGTTTTGCCTCCCATGCAGCGCGAAAAAAATGGACATGTCAACATGTTTTGCCCACGGACACACGGTCCTTGGAAACACCATGACATATGCACAGACCCATTCATTTAAATGGGTCTGCGTGTGTATGTGTCTCCGGTACATACCGGACACACTAACGTGTGAAAGAGGGTTAACTCTGCTGCCTCATTATAGTGAATGGATCCCTCGGGGGTTCATCTGAATTACGTAGGAGCTATGTATATGGAGTCTGCATACTACTCTAGGAAAATCTGCGCTCCAGTAGGCAGATAGCGCTCCGTCCTTCCCGAGTCTCACTGTGTGGCTAAGCAGTACTGTACACTCACATATGGGGTATTTCTAAATTCAGCAGAATTGTGTGACAAATTTTGGTGCCATTTTTACCCATTTACCAGTGTGAAAATGCAAAATCTGGGGCTAAAAAAAGTTTTGGTGGTAAAAATTTAATTATTCTTTCTTCTCCGCCCAATGGTTTAAAATTCTGTGAAGCACATGTGGTGTCAGCATGCTCATTGCACCCCTAGATGAATTCATTGAGAGGTGTAGTTTGTAAAATGGGGTCTCTTATGGGGGAGTTCTGCTGTTCTGGCGCCTTAGCGGCTCTGCCAATGTGACATGGCACCGTCAAACCAGCACAGCAAAATATGAACTCCAATATGGCGCTTCTGAGCTGTGCACTGTGCCACAAAAGTAATTTTCAACCACATATGGGGTATCTGCGTGCTCAGGAGAAATTGCACAACAACTTTTGGCATCTAATTTCTCCTGTTACCCATGTGAAAATAAAAAAATTGGGGCTAAAAGATAATTTTTTTTATTTTCATTGCTCTACATTATACACTTCTGTGAAGCATCTGGGGTTCAGGGTGCTCACCACACATGTAGATAAGTTCCCTGAGGAGTCTTGTTTCCAAAATGGTGGCACTTGTGGGGGGTTTCCACTGTTGCGGCACATCAGGGGCTCCTCAAATGCGACATGGCGTCCGCTAATTATTCAAGCAAATTTTACATTCAAAAAGTCAAATGGCACTCCTTTCTTTCTGATCCCTGGCGTGAGTGACACCCTGGTGATGCAAGGGAGTCCGGAAGTTGATGTGACATCAGCGGATGTCAAAAGCGGCTGCAGCCGGGGGTCACGTGATTAGGACTGAGTGAGCAGCGATAGCGCCGCTCACAGGCAAAAATGACACCATAAGGTATTTGCAAAAATACTTATTTAAAAGGTTTAAATCGATAGGCGGAATATACATTGTAGTGGACCAGCTCTTTAAGGATAGGTCACCAGTGTCTTAATAGTGGAAAACTTCTTTAAGAAACCATTCTAATAAGTTGGATAACCAATTTAAATAAGACCTGTAAAAAAGTCAAAAGCGGACAGTGTTTGCTTTTATTTTGTTCCCTCTCCTCCACTGAGTATTACATATTTTTTCTCTTTTTTTAAGATCTGCAATATGATTACAGAGATATAGGCCTTTTTATTTAGTGCAAAAAATATACAAATTTTGAAGGCATTTAGAAGGGGGCATTGCTCAGAGGATAATTATGTATTGTCCTAAAGACATGCCCCAGAGGAACCTGTGAGCCACACCCCCCTCGTAATGACCATATAAATTAGCACCAAATAAAAAGGCCCTTATCTCTGGAACTCAAAGGAGCATTTTAAACAAGAAAAAAAACGAAATAATTAGTGGAGCTGCGGGAATAAATGAGAACAAACGCTGGCCACGTTTGATATGGTGATAGGTCCACTTAAGAAGCATTTTTTGTCAGGTGTGCTTTACAGTCTTCAGCTTTTCTTTAAAGACCTGAGAGCAGAACTTGGCCCTCACACATTACCTTCCTCTAAAATATACTTTATTAAATTTATATTGGAAAATAAAAAAAAATGACTCAGGGAAATAACTTGAGAACGCCTTTTCTAATATCAACTTATATTTCATGAACATTGAATATACAGTACAGACCAAAAGTTTGGACACACCTTCTCATTTAAAGATTTTTCTGTATTTTCATGACTATGAAAATTGTACATTCACACTGAAGTCATCAAAACTATGAATTAACACATGTGGAATTATATACTTAACAAAAAAGTGTGAAACAACTGAAAATATGTCTTATATTCTAGGTTCTTCAAAGTAGCCACCTTTTGCTTTGATGACTGTTTTGCATACTCTTGGCATTCTCTTGATGAGCTTTAAGAGGTAGTCACCGGAAATGTTTTTCACTTTACAGGTGTGCCTTCTCAGGTTTAATAAGTGGGATTTCTTGCCTTATAAATGGGGTTGGGACCATCAGTTGTGCTGTGCAGAAGTCTGGTGGATACACAGCTGATAGTCCTACTGAATAGACTGTTCGAATTTGTATTATTGCAAGAAAAAAGCAGGTAAGTAAAGAAAAACGAGTGGCCATCATTACTTTAAGAAATGAAGGTCAGTCAGTGCGAAAAATTGGGAAAATTTTGAAAGTGTCCCTTAGTGCTGTTGCAAAAACCATCAAGCGCTACAAAGAAACTGGCTCACATGAGGACCGCCCCAGGAAAGGAAGACCAAGAGTCACCTCTGCTTCTGAGGATAAGTTTATCCGAGTCACCAGCCTCAGAAATCGCAGGCAGCAGCTCAGATTAGAGACCAGGTCAATGCCACACAGAGTTCTAGCAGCAGACACATCTCTTCAACAACTGTTAAGAGGAGACTTTGTGCAGCAGGCCTTCATGGTAAAATAGCTGCTAGGAAACCACTGCTAAGGACAGGCAACAAGCAGAAGAGACTTGTTTGGGCTAAAGAACACAAGGAATGGACATTAGACCAGTAGAAATCTGTGCTTTGATCTGATGAGTCCAAATTTGAGATCTTTGGTTCCAACCACCGTGTCTTTGTGCGACGCAGAAAAGGTGAACGGATGGGCTCTACATGCCTGGTTCCCACCGTGAAGCATGGAGGAGGAGGTGTGATGGTGTGGGGGTGCTTTGCTGGTGACACTGTTGGGGATTTATTCAAAATTGAAGGCATACTGAACCAGCATGGTTACCACAGCATCTTGCAGCGGCATGCTATTCCATCCGGTTTGCGTTTAGTTGGACCATCATTTATTTTTCAACAGGACAATGACCCCAAACACACCTCCAGACTGTGTAAGGGCTATTTGACCAAGAAGGAGAGTGATGGGGTTCTACACCAGATGACCTGGCCTCCACAGTCACCAGACCTGAACCCAATCGAGATGGTTTGGGGTGAGCTGGAAAGCGGAGTGAAGGCAAAAGGGCCAACAAGTGCTAAGCATCTCTGGGAACTCCTTCAAGATTGTTGTAAGACCATTTCCGGTGACTACCTGTTGAAGCTCATCAAGAGAATGCCAAGAGTGTGCAAAACAGTCATCAAAGCAAAAGGTGGCTACTTTGAAGAACCTAGAATATAAGACACATTTTCAGTTGTTTCACACTTTTTTGTTAAGTATATAATTCCACATGTGTTAATTCATAGTTTTGATGCCTTCAGTGTGAATGTACAATTTTCATAGTCATGAAAATACAGAAAAATCTTTAAATGAGAAGTTGTGTCCAAACTTTTGGTCTGTACTGTACGTCTACACTATAAGGCAAGTAAAAACTAAAAAAAACTGCAAAATCTAAAGAAGTTATCCATCCTCAAAAAAAATCCCCATAGCAGATGTAATAAATTAACAAAATAAAGTAGACTCATCTCTTCACTGCTCCAACAACCCAGCACAGAAGTTGCGGCTGTCCTCCTGGTCTTTGTTTATAGGTCAATGATTGACTGCCGTCTTGTGCCGGCCTCTAGTAAACAAAGGCCAGGATGATCACCGTAACTTCTGCTGGGTAAAAAGAGGTAAGTATAAATTTTTTTGATATTTTTTATGTTTTGGAAGTTGGAAGACTTTGTTTTTTAAATATTTAATTTATAATTTATGTCCTGAAAAAATGTCTGCTTGTGCAATCGTATGGTACTCCCATGCATTCGCCTAGCGAGACCTGGGTGCAGAGGGAGTGCTGTATAATATTAAACTATCTGCAACATTTCTTCCTATCTTATGTATATTTCTGCAATAAAAACAGTTAATAAACACGATGAGTTAAAACACATTTTTGTCATTTCTCTATTTGTATTATCTTTTTCTCTATATTTTCATCTGTTTTACAAAGAAATTCAGGTTTGGTCTGTTTTTATAGCCAACGTGACCGAAAGATGAAATTTCAGTTTAAATACTGATCTCAGAGCATGATGGGGTGTCACTATTAAATCAAAAAGAAAGCCCCAGAAAGCTGTGAGGTTTAAGCTTCTTGATATAAATGTTCCACCAGAATTAAAGGGGTGTTCTCATCTCTGTAGGCTGTGTCGTCGCATTTATTATCGATGGAGGTCTGACCTCCTGGACTTTCCAGCATCCTAAAAATAGTTAAGGGGAACTGCAGCACAGTGCTGTTTAAAGCGGACATCTAACTGGATTTTTTTTTTAACTGAGTACCTCCAATAAATGCCGGTGTTCTACTGATTCTGTAATAATTTTTCTTTTTCTTCTGTGCCAAAGTTATGCCTGACTTGTAGCAAAGTATGCCAAGAAAGATGGAAGTATCCTGCACTGTTGAGTAACAAGGACGATCCAAGACAAGAATAAAGGAACGGTGGTTTAATCTCAACGCGTTTCAGAGTCATTCTGACTCCTTCTTCAGGACACCCACAGATCAAGTTCTGTGGTTGTCCTGAAGAAGGAATTGTAGTGACTCTGAAACGCGTTGACATTAAACCACCATTCCTCCATAAATAACAACAATGACAATCCAAAACAAGAATGGAGGAATGTTGGTTTAATGTCAACGCATTTCATGGTCACTCCGACTTTTTCTTTAGGACAACCACGGAACTTGATCTGTGGTTGTCCTGAAAAAGGAGTCGAAGTGACTCTGAAACGCGTTGACATTAAACCACCATTCCTCCATAAATAACAACAATGACGATCCAAGACAAGAATGGAGGAATGGTAGTTTAATATCAACTCGTTTCAGAGTCACTACGACTCCTTCTTCAGGACAACCACGGAACTTGATCTGTGGTTGTCCTGAAAAAGGAGTCGAAGTGACTCTGAAACGCGTTGACATTAAACCACCATTCCTCCATAAATAACAACAATGACGATCCAAGACAAGAATGGAGGAATGGTAGTTTAATATCAACTCGTTTCAGAGTCACTACGACTCCTTCTTCAGGACAACCACAGAACTTGATCCTTGATCTGTGGTTGTCCTGAAGAAGGAGCCAGAGTGACCCTGAAACGCGTTGATATTAAACCATCGTTCCTCCATTCTTGTCTTGCATAGTCATTGTTATTCAGCAGCGCAGGATACTTCCATCTTCCCTGGCATAATTCGTATATATCACCGTGGAAGCTGCAGCAGCTTGAATTCATGCACTTTTAGAAATTGTGTCACACATAACCTCACGAGCTGAGCACATTTACCCTTTGTTTCCTTAATACTATTTGGATAAGAACCTATTGTGCTTTTTACTTTTTTTATCTGACTTGTAACAAAGATACAAATATTCCCTTCAACCAACTGGGCGTATACCAGAGAACTTCTCTGTGGGCGTGGCCGTGATTTGATTGGCCAGCTTTAGAGGAGATGTACACAAAGAGGAGAAGTTCCTTTATATTTGCCCAGTTGGTTGAAGGGAAGACTTGCATCATTATTACTGGGTGTCATAACATTGGAACGGAGGGGTATAGAAACAAAAGAAAAACTGTTCCAGAATCAGTGGAACAGCGACAATTGGAGGCGGTACTAAATTTAAATTAAAAAAATCCAATGAAAGGTCCTCTTTAAGACAGGCGGCGATAAATGTTATCGTGCAGAAAAAACAGTGAACATGGTGCAGAATATATTTTAATGCCAATTTAATTAGAAATGCACAAAATGTGTGATCATTATTTGATATATCAATATATAATATGGGCTCTTAGGAGATATTGCTAGTTGATGGATGCGAGTGTAAAAAAGAAAGAAGCTGAGGACAGTCTACTGTGTTCTACTTCAGTTCTAAAACAACATTCTTGGCTGAAGTGGACCCCCGTACAGGCAGGAGTCAACGGGGAGTGGCTTTGGCTGCCTGGCGATACTACTCATGGGCCCTTTTTCATCCACCATAATTATAATTTCTGAGTTACTAAAATTTAAAAGAAAATTGTCATCAGAAAATGACCTACTGCATTAATCATGTTTGTGAATGTTATATGTAATGTTTACATTTTTTTGATCATTTTCTTGACTTTTCTATGTCATTATCTATAATACAAAAAAAATCCAAAATCTTGAAGTTTTCATTCTCGCCACCGTCACTAAGACTTTTACTAGACTCATACTTCCTATTTACAGAAGTCAGATGAACATAGGCAGCAACAGAGTGGCTCTGACTCATTGACTTACAGTAGATAGAAGCATTTACTAGGCATAATCTGATCAGGACAAAGGGCTTCACACTGACCACCAGGCCTAATACTAGACTCATATATCCTGATCTTTACAGATGACTTTTAGCAGTTTCACCATTATTACAGACATGATTACAATGAAAGGTATATAATAGACATCATTGGATTCATCAATTGCAATAGGTGATGTCACAGCTCACCTCCTCCTGTATAATGACTGATATCTCCTCTATATACAATTGATAACTCAGGATACACCATTCACAATAGGTGATGTCACAGCTCACCTCCTCTTCCTCCTGTATAATGACTGATAACATTTCTATATACAGTTGATAACACAGGATCCACCATTCACAATAGGTGATGTCACAGCTCACCTCCTCCCCCCTGTACAATCACTAGTAACACCTGTATATACAGTAGATAAGACCAGACTCACTATTCACAATAGGTGATGTCACAGCTCACCTCATCCTCCACCAGTACAATGACTGATAAACCCCTCTATATACAGCAGATAACACAGGTTCCATCATTCACAATAAGTGATATCACAGCTCACCTCTCCCCTCCTGTACAATGACTGATAACACCTCTATATACAGTAGATAACACAGGATCCACCATTCTAAATAGGTGATGTCACAGCTCACCTCCTCCTCCTCCTTTGCTCAGATAAAAGTATACTTAGAAAATACTTATATAGAGTCACTAAGTCAGAGTCAGTCTATTGCTGTCTATGTCCATGTGGCTGCTGAAAAGAGCAGGACATGCGAGTCTAATGCTACGATTAGTGGCCAGTGTGAAAAATGCAAGATTTACGGTAATTTTTATTTAATAGTGATATGAAAGATTGAATATTTTTATAGATTTAAGATAAAAATCTGATGTAATCAATAGGTGATATTCACGTGCTGTTGGCACCGTCTGGCCATGACTCCTCGGGGGCTGCCCTAATGGTCATTCCTGCAGGTTTGAGATGTTCATGGGTTCTAGGCCTATGGATGAAGCTTATAGAAATCGAACATTGTACCGGTTTATTGCATTTTTCACCTTTTTTTTGCAGCAGTTAACTAAAGAATTATCTGCAAAATATGGTAATGTAATCTTGACTTATTTTCCTCATCAAACAAGAGTCACACAATCCAATAACCTCAGGCTCAGCTTTCAATTTCCGTTAGACATTTTGTGCAAGGAAATCTAATACGCGATATAAAGTCATTTACTGCAAAGACACCTAACATCAGATCTAGTGACTGCTGATTATAATTCCCAGTCTGGCCACATCTAACAACATTCTCCATTTTTTTTTCTATCTAAAGCCACCACCAGCGCAAGCTCCGGTTTGGGCACAGGAGCCATTGTAGGCATTCTCATCGTGGTTTTCGTTCTTTTGTTGGTGGCTGTGGATATAACTTGCTACTTCCTCAACAAGTGCGGTCTGCTCATGTGCATTGCGGTCAATTTCTGCGGAAAGGCTGGTCCTGGGGCCAAAGGCAAAGACATTGAAGAAGGAAAGGCGGCATTTTCGTAAGTCTACTTTTGATGGTCATATCAAATACATAGTATGGTCAAAGGGATTGTCCAAGACTACGGTGACCTATCTCTAATAATCACTTATTTTTGAACACATTCAAGGGGTGCCTTAGGGTTTGACGTGGTAGCGGTTGGCCTACTGAAAGCCTCCAATGCTGCCATTTTGGTACTCCTCTGAGATCCAGCCAAAGGTTGGTCTTCATCGAAGACCATTATTTTTACTATCTATGGCAGTATAAATGTCAGGCTCACTAAGTGAGGTGGATCCTCTAAGCCTTACGTCTGAGTGGACACACGGACCCCGGGCGTCAGTTCAACAAGTAGGAAGGCAAGTGGGCAGTGAACACTTGGACTATCTGGAATCTCAGGAACAATAAGTCAGATGAAGTGGAACCCAGGCAAGCACAATCACAAAAACCAAAGATGGTGAACCAAGCTTAGGACGAGAGTCTCAATCCGAAGACACAGGTGTCTGTCTAAATAGGTCTAGAGAGATGATGTCATTAATACACTCCGGAAAATTCGATGTGGAGCACAACAGAGGGCAGCGGACCCAGGGGAAGGATGCAGAACCTGGGATGCCCGGGAGAGGTGAGTAACAAAGAACCAGATTGAAAATAAAAAGGAAAAGTTAAAAAAAAAAAAAGAAAAAATATAAGAAAAATAAATAAAAAAAAAACTTAAAATTTGAATCACCCCTTTTTTTCCCAATCATAAATAAACTTTGGTAATTTGATATCACCATGTCTGTAAAAGTCTGATCTATCAAAATATAAAATGATGTAATCCATACGGTAAATGATGTTAAGAAAAAAAACCTAAAACATCAAAATTTCAGTTTTGTTTTTATTTCAGTTTCTTTTTTGTTGCCGCAGCCTCCCACAAAAAATGCAGTAAAAGGCGATCAAATCATAGAATTTACTCCAAAATGGTATCAATAAGACACCAATTTGCCACGCGTAAGTCAAGCCCTCGCACAGCTCTGTGGGTGGAAAAATAAAATTGTAAAACATAAACTGTAATCAGACTGAACTGAAGAATTCATTACTGTAGAACTAAGGTCGTAAAAAAATACAACCCATAAAACAATGGTAGAATTGCGGGGTTTTTACCGTTTTAATGCACTTGGAATTTTTTTTCCCATTTTTCAGTAAATTATATGTTAAAAAGAATGGTGTAATTCAAAATGACAACTCGTCCCGCAGAAAACAAGTCCTCCTATAGCGATGTAGACGGAAAAATAATACAAATATGATTTTTTGAAGAAGGTGAGAAAAAATTGGAAATGCAAAAATTAAAATTGGCGGTGTCCTTCAAAGAATATTTTCAGCTATTGTATATTTTTACATGAGTGGACAATATGTATATTGGGAGATATTGTAGTTGTTGCTGTTTTGGTTTCTAGTTTCCGCGTTAACAGTAAAGTGTTTATGTTCTCTATACAGAAAAGACGAGTCCAAAGAACCCATTGTTGAGGTGCGAACGGAAGAAGAGAGAACACCAAACCATGATGGAAGCAATCAGACAGAACCCAACGAGACCACTCCACTAACAGGACCTGAGTATGTGGGGATAATCAAGTTTTTAGAGAGAGGATAAAACTTTTTTTTTGTCGGTGGCTTCCTGTGAGTGACGCAGGACAAATGTGGTTTTATACAGTGGAACGGACAAAAACGTAATACTCTGTAGTGGTCTACAGTGGACCACTTCTGTGATGTCCATACGCCCTAATCCTTCTAGAGGTCGGTTTGGATTCAAAATATTGTATTTATTCCTTCTAGAAAAGAGCGCCCATCTTGTCCATGGGCTTAGCTTCATTCACTCCTGTCACTGACAGCATACAGAGAATTAAAAAATTAGTAGGTAGCATTACTATTTTAAAATTAGATGGACCACAGTCTTATACAGAGATGTCCTACCTTACCTTTCCTCTTGACCGTAGATGTGACGCGTAACTCCATTCCAACAATGAAAAGTTTTTCGCCATTCATGAGACATGAGATAACTTTCTGATCGCTGAGGGTCTGACCACTGGGACCCTCAGTAACCCCCAGATCTGTGATATGGATCCCGAGAATGGGGCTCTGCAGACATTGTCTGATTGTAATGGAGATGCACTTGCTCGACCCCATTCATTGTTTTCGGGACTGACGGAATCAGAGAAGCTCTCTAAGGATAGGGGATAGTTGTGGGAATGGTCCTTTAAGGTTGGAAACCTCTATAGTTTGATATTTAGGTATGAGATTTTTTGTTAATAGTTTACTTTCTTGCAACTCCGTTTTGGATCGGACAACTAAATAGTTTTATTACCAACTTTTACCAAAACGCTTTCAGAAGGTCACAGGGGTGTTGCCCAAAAACTATATCCGAACCCCTTTCCATGTCCATGTCTTTTCTTCGCCATACTTTTTTTTCAATGCCTCCGACAGAAGAAATCTTTAAGATGTGCTGCTTCTCGGGAGGATTCGTCATGCACCCTGGAGATTTGCCAACTTCGACAGGAGGTCTTCCCTTCTTTCTTGGAGAGTTGGCAAGTTTGTGTTTATGTGGGGGGTGTTCTATTGTGGAATAGTTTTAGCCCACAGACTTAGTGGGGTGTAAAGTAACAAACTGAGCTTTACTTACCCTCACTGGGTCCAATGGTCTTTATTGATTGGCTAAAGCGGTGATGTCAAGTTCATAGTGCTGCAGCCAAACACTGTCGCAACTGATGTAGGCGGCACGAGTCATTGATCCCAGTGATTGGCTGTAGAACTGTAGACGTGATGTCACCATTGCAGCCAATCTACAAAGACCAGAGCAGCAGCAGAGAGAGAACAGCGTACAGCTGCGTACCTGGACGGAATGGCCCGCATGGACGCCAACTAACCCGGCTAATAGTGTTTCCTTTTCCATCTTGCTTCTCTTCAGATTTGCTATTAATAGTGTTCACCTGTCTAATTCCAGTAATCACTCGAGTGTTACTTCACCTCTGTGAATGTGTTTGTGTGGTTTACTCTCTTGTGTATCCGTCACTTCTTTTCTTCATTGTCTACCTTCTCTCTTTCTCTCTGCTCCTTTGCTTTCCGCAGGCATGCAGCTGACACCACAGCCACCGTTGAGGATATGCTGCCGTCTGTCACCACCGTCACCACTAATTCTGACACTATTACAGAAACCTTTGCCACAGCTCAAAATAGTCCCACAAGCGAAACTACCACCCTCACCTCTAGCAGTGCCCCTCCACCAACGTCTGCTCCTGACTCAAACTCAACACAGTCCGCTCAGGCAACTCCCACCAAAAAAGAGGCACCTAAACCCCCAACACCTGCTCTTGCTGCTTCTCCAAAGGTTGCCCCTCTGGTAGATCTAAGTGATACCCCATCTACTAACAGTTCGGCTAATGCTGTAGCCAGTCAAGGAGGAGTTTTAAATCCCAGTTCTGCCACCACTGAAGCTGAGGCTCCCAAAGCCACCGCTAAGCCTCCAGCAACGGTCCCATCCAGTGCTACGAGCCCTCCCGCTACTCCTGAACAAGTGAAGCAGGCAGCATCAGGCACTAAAAGCCCAGAAAAGGAAGCAGTACAACCCAGCACAGTGAAAAGTCCAACGGAGGCTACCAAGAATGAAGCAGCTTCCGCCAGCAACACAAAACCCGCCCAGGGTGAGGACTTTCAAATTGATGGGGGGACCTTCAAGACTCCAGACATTGACCTTGCAAAGGATGTTTTTGCAGCTCTTGGAACTTCTTCTTCTGCCGCTGTGGCTAGTGGGAAAGCTCCTGAGATTGCTTCTTCCACTACAGACACCTCTGTACCGCCTGCTTCATCCAACACCGAGTATGGCCTCTTTTTATCCTCTTTGTTTTGTTACGTCTCATGTTGTCGTTTCGCTGTGTTGTGCTCTGCTTATCGTTTCTAACCTTATTGCTATTGTTCAGCTAATTTCTAAAATGTGTGCCCTATTAGTCCAATCACAATTCTTGCTAAAGATATGATCAAATGGGAAATTATATGATAAAAAATCCTAAAATGGAACATTTAGGTTCCAGTTATCTCTAGCCTTTAGTATTTGAAGCCACCCACTAGGGTCATGGAGGGGATGGATGTGAGACATCTTAAAAAACACAGAACCTTAATGCTATGTCTTAAGTAATCCTTTTGATAATGTGCACTAAAGGGGTTTGCTGGCTATAAAAAAAAGTTACATTGGGAAGCCATAAGGATAAAAGAAGAAACTCCTTTTCGCGCTCTTCCATCAGAGCGGTAGTGCCGGGGCGGGGAGAAGACTTCTGGGGTGAGAATAGCTTGTTTACTTCTTTATTCAGATGCTTCCCTTTAGTGAATATTTTGCAGAGACCGAAAAAAGGGGTTCTGCAGTGGTAACAAGTTATCACTTATCCAGGGGATAGATGATAACTTGTTGATTAGTGGGGGTCCGACTGCTGGGCAGAATGGAGCACCTTTATCCCTGTTAGAATGTGTAGACAGTACACATGCTTGACCGCTGCTCCATTCATTTCCTGTGGGACATTTCCGGCAGCTCTATACAGAATAAATGGAGCGGTTGTCGAATGTCCGATCTGTCACTTCGTTTTGTAATGAGGATAAAAGTTCCTTGTCTGGAATGCAAATTTGCGGTCGGGCCCCTCCTATCAGTAAGTTATCACCTATACCGTGGATGGGTGATAAGTTGCTTTCACTGGACAACCCCTTTAAGGATAAATACAGTTGTAGCTAGTGCCAACTTATTTACTTTTAGGTAATCCTTCATGTCTTTGAATGAGCCATAAGATCTTCACATGAATTGGGCAGATTTTCCTCCTCTGGAAGTTAATAAGATCCTAAAGTTTTATTTACTGAAACTAGAATACCCCTTTAATACACCTTTTAGGAGACATTGAAAATGTAATCATCATGAGTATAATGGTTACATGTGCAGTGTCTATGAATGGTGATAGCTACTCTCTTTAGAATAGTCAGGCCTGCTTATTACAAAGTTATTAATTATCTACTTTGCTGAGATCCAAATACAAGGGGTTTTTTAAAGCAGTGCTTCCTGGGATAAGAAATATGACTAGCTATCTAGAGAGGCAATTTTTTCCTTCTGGGGAGGTGGGGGAGATCTAGTGTGCATGCTGTTTTTAAACCAGACTTGCTAAGAAAACCTTTTGTGTTTGACCTTGTTTAACCTCTTGTCCTGCCACCTCCATTCTTACCTTGATATCGGCCAGAAAAATGAGCGAATCAATGTGAAGGACCCTGGTCCATCTGTCACATCAGTAGTCCCGTGTTCACCAGACGAGAGCCCTGAGAACCACCTCCTACCTGCTGGAATTCCCGACGCCTTTTCTGATTTGTAGTCCTAGCGCACGTTCACCAGACAGGAGCCCTGAGAATCATCTCCTACCTGTTGGAGTCCCCAATGCCTTTTCAGATTTGTAGCCCTAGCACGTGTTCATCAGACAGGAGCCCTGAGAACCACCTCCTACCTGCTGGAATCCCCAATGCTTTTTCTGATTTGTAGTCTCACCAAGTGTTCACCAGACAGGAGCCCTGAGAATCACCTCCTACCTGCTGGAATCCTCGACACCTTTTCTGATTTGTAGTCTCACCAAGTGTTCACCAGACAGGAGCCCTGAGAATCACCTCCTACCTGCTGGAATCCTCGACACCTTTTCTGATTTGTAGTCCTAGTGCGTGTTCACCAGACGAGAGCCCTGAGAACCACCTCCTACCTGCTGGAACTCCCGACGCCTTTTCTGATTTGTAGTCCTAGCGCGTGTTCACCAGAGAGGAGCCCTGAGAACTACCTGCTACCTGCTGGAATCCCCAACGCCCTTTCTGATTTGTAGTCCTAGCGCGTGATCACCAGACAGGAGCCCTGAGAATCATCTCCTACCTGCTGGAATCTCCTGACACCTTTTCTGATTTGTAGTCCCAGCGCGTGTTCACCAGACAGGAGCCCTGAGAACCGCCTCCTACCTGCTGGAATCTCCAAACACTTTTCTGATTTGTAGTCTCACCAAGTGTTCACCAGACAGGAATCCTGAGAACCACCTCCTACCTGCTGGAATCCCCGACATCTTTTCTGATTTGTAGTCTCACCGCGTGTTCACCCGACAGGAGCCCTGATAGCCAGGTTCTCGGGGCTCCTGTCTGGAGGACACGAAACTACAGACATGGCCACTGGACCAGAGTCCTCTGAATCGATTCGCTCTTCTCTGGTCATTTATTGCAAAATGAAAAAAAACAAGAATTGGTCATTTTCGGAAAAAAAAAACATCTTAAAACTTTGCAAACCAAAATCCATTTAGTTAAAGTTATTGCTATTTTCCGTGTACATTTTCAACCAAATGCTGCAGTTATAAACCGAACTGCAGAAAAAGGACAGTGGTGACCAAAAAGTCAAGCGTTTGGGGAGAGTGCTAGTTGTATGCTGTTTAGTTCCCATCTGGTCATACAGTCAGGGGAAAAACCAAGTACACCCTCTTTAAATTCTATTTTAGGTATCTGGACATAATAAAAAACATCTGATCCTTAAGAGGTCTTAAAATTAGGTAAATACAACCTTAGATAAACAATAAATATGACATTATTTATAAATGTAAAATACAGAAGAAATGTGTGAAAAATTGAAGGGGTTGTCCCCTTTCAGACAATGTACGGCCATTGCTGTAGTTTGTTAAAAAACAAACACTGTAATTAGGTTCACAGATGAATCTCCATTGTGACTTTCAGTGTCTGGCTTTGGCTGTGGCACTGATGTCATGAGTTTGTTGTTTTTTAACAAGCTGCGGTCATGGCAGAACAATATATGAAAGGGGACAACCTCTGTAAGTAAATTTCACAAATGTCAGACATTCAAGACATTTTTCACAGAAGTGGACGTCCCAGCAAATTCACTCCAAAGCCAGACTGTACAATGCTTAGAGAAATTGGAAAAACCCAAGAGCTACAGCTTATACTCTAAAGGTCTCAGTTAACATGTTATATATTCTAGTTCATAACAGTACAATTAAAAAAAATTCTGAACAAGTTTGGCTGCTTTGGAAGGGCAGCCAGGAGAAATCCTCTTCTATCTAAAAAGAACATGGCAGCATGGCTAAAGTTTGAAAAGTTACATCGGAACAAACCAAAAGACTTCTGGAACAATGTCTTTTGGACAAACCAGACCAAAATGGAGATGTTTGACCACAAGGACTTGCACCATGTTTGGTGAAAACCAAACACAGTGTATCAGCACAAACTCCTCATACCACCTGCCAAGCATGGTGGTGGATCGGTGATGATTTGGGCTGGTTTTGCAGCCACAGGATCTGGGCTCTTTGTAGACATTAAGTCTATCATGGATGTCTCTGCATACCAAAGTATTCTAGAGCCAAAAGTGATCTATTCAAAACCTAAAGCCTAGCTAAAACTGGGGCATGCAATAGGACAGTAAACCCAAGCACACCAGCAAATCTACATCAGAATGGCTTAAAAAAAGAATCAAGGTGTTGTAATGGCTCAGTCACAGTCATGACCTCAACCAAGAGAAATGCTGTAGTGGGGAATTACGAGATCGGTACATAAACAAATGGACAAAAACCTCAATGAACTTAAACAACCTTATAAAGACACCAAACTTCCTCCAGAAGAATGTGACTGATAAAGTCAAACAGAAAACCATTACTTAAAGTTATGGCTGCTAAGGGTGGTTCTACAAGCTATTCTATTGATCCACGGGGTGTACTTAATTTTTCACATACTGCTATACTTTTTTTTATTAAATAATTATTGATACGGTGTAATTTTTTTCTTGTTCATCTGATGTTGTATTTACCTAATTTTAAGATCTTCTGAGGTACAAATGTTATTTTATTATGTCCTGATACGTAAAATCTTACAATTCCAATAGGGTGTTTTTCTCAGGACAGCCATGTTCTGCTTCTTGATGGCAGGAACTATTATGAGGTCTTACCATATTGTCAAAAGGGATCTTCTAGGAGGGGTAGATTATAAAATAAGTGTAGAAGATATGGCTGAAATGTAAACTGAATCCACTGATTTTGGAGTCCGGAGCGATTTTAAATGGATATGTTGGGTTCCAGCACAAGTGGGACATTCATTGACGCTGTTTAAAGGGCTTGTCCAGGGAATAAATATTATTTTTAAAAAGACTCAGACTGGGATAGAAAAAGAAGCATCACTCACCTTCATCAATACCCCACAGCCTCCGTTTTGATGCTTTCCTGTTTCCCACTGGTCCCTTCTTCGTCTCAGGTTGAACTAGTAATTGTCATTTTTGGCTAATTTCTAATTTGTTGAGTTGGGACCAAGGAGTAAAAACCAGCAAGGGCCGTGAACTGGTGGGGATGAATATTACTGCTTAAAATTTTTTTATACCAGTCCAAGCCTTACTAAAAATAGTTGTCATCTAATGGACAATTTTCTGGACGCTGTGTCGTGTGTGTGTTTGGGCATGGTTTGCTAATGCAGCTTAGACCTATTCGAGCAAATGGAACTGGATTGTAATTCCAAACACAACTCATATGTTGGATTTATATATATTTTTTGTGTCTGATCTCATTTTGGTTTTCATTCGCAGGAAGGCCCCTGTAGAAGAGAATTCGAAGCCAGAGGAATCAGACATCAAGAGCACCCCGGCAGAAGTGAAAACAGTCCCTAATGAAGCCACTCAAACAAATGCAAACGAGAGTAAAGCATGATTTCTCCGAGAGGGTGCGGGTGTGTTACATGGGAAGGGGAAAGTGGATACTAAAAAAAAATAATGTTTGAAGAGCCTCATGTTAGCCATTTACAGAGTGAGGTTCATACACACAAACACGTCATCATTCCTCTCAAATCTTGGCCTTTGTTGTTATAATTATTATTATTTTCGTTCCGTTGAGTTATTTTCTTTTTTTTGTTGTTTTTCTTTGAAGAAAACCTGTTTGTTTCGTGAGACTGTAGAAAAAGGTTCATATCTTGTGTACACACTCTGTATGAACGAAGCCCGGTGAGAACATTTCAAAGAGATGTCCTGAAATAAAACAATCAATCCTCAGTTATTTATCACGTGGGAAGGAACAAATGGTTTAGACAGATAAGATCATAGTGCTGGGCTCAGACCTTATGAACATCAAGGTCTAGCAAAACCCTTAAGATTATAGTTTTTTTTATTTTAGTTAATACACTATGTAAAAAAATCTTTGTATGTTTTGCCCTCAACATTTGGTGTTTTGAGTTGTAGAAGCCGGTTCGACTTGCATGGCTGGCGGTGAGAAGGTTTACATGTTGGCTGTCTACTACTGTATAGGAGAATTAAAATTGGAGAAGATGGAAAGTTATCTCTGTGTGTCTTAAAGTCTTTCACAATGTAATAGTAGCTGACTGGTTAAAAATAGGTCGTGGCCCAAAAAACAAAATTTACTTGGTGGTTTAATTGCTTGTGGCTAATACCTTAAAGATTGACAGAAAATACTTTCTCCTCGTGTTGATTCTGTCCGTATCGGATCATCATTATTTGAGCTTCATCCAATAGAAAACACCGATGCCTTGGTTATAATAAATAAAGGTGGGCATTTGTAAGGAAGGATTGATGTCCAACGTGTTGGTCGTCGTGGATTTGGCACACCATGTGGAACATTCAGGTTCGTCATCGACAAAGAGTGGATGGTGGTGTATACATGATAGACCCTTGGTTAGTGCCCAAACTGGTTTTTGTCTTACCAGTTGACTGGTCATAGAGGTGGAACTTTTTGATTCTTAATTGGAAGCCCATTTCTTTGGAGGCCATACAATGATGATAACCATGGTTGAGTGATTACAATTTGCACTGTACACAGTGGACCATGGATGTTGTCTGTTACTGTGATCATACACCCCGGGCAGTGTAATCCAACTAATCGTCTGTGTAAGGTCCTAAAGAACTCGAGTCCGAAATAGTCTTGCCAATCATTGCTCTATTTTTTTCTATAAGGTCTTTAAAGGACGTATGTCAAACGTTGGGCTTCTAGTGTGTTATTGTGTGGATACATCCCAGTAACCATTTGTCTCACACGCAAAGTCTTTGTGTATGCACTCTAGCACCAATGTTGTTGCTGTTTTAGATAGGACTGCTTCGAAATGTGCTTTCTTCATATAGACATATACTCTAATAGTGTAGTGGCTCTATAGGATCTTTTATCAAGCAGTGTTTAAAGACATCACTAAGTGGAAGCGACCAGTGCGTTAGCTTAAAACAACATTCCTGAAATTTATTTTTGGATTCACGAATGGTACCATCAAGACAGGAAATGGAGTAAATTATTCCCAAAAATGATGCTCCGTTCGTCAATGAACTCATTGGCTTCAACCCACAATTGACAAAGGCAAAGAAAAGTTATTTCCTTCATAATGTAAATTAGCTGTCATCCTATGAAATAAGAGCAGATCTCAAGCACACATCTACTCAAAATCGGATTTCTATCAGGTAGTGAAGTTATAACACGTTGAGGAGCAAGAATATAGAAATCTTCGTGTAGACAGTGAAACATCTCTGCTCTTTCAAAGTTTTTAGTTACTGTCCAAATTTTACTTTTTGAGGGGCTGTTTGGTCAAATTAAATAGGAGTTTGGATGTGCGCCAAACTGTTGAACTTACTAATATTCTTTAATCATGGCGCTCCACCGATGACCCAATTTAACTTATGATCACAGGTCATGGAAGCTTCTCATCCATTTTGGTCCTGACACAGGAGCTTCCTTTCTTCATCAGACCATGGCCAGTGATGGGGGATGACTGTCTCCGTTCAATAATTAAGTCATCCCCCTTTTCTACCTAAGTATCAGTCATGACAGAGAAGTACCCGCACACAGAACCAAATTGGAATTGGAGCTGCCAGAACGGGCATTGAAATTCTAAAGTAAATTACCAAATACTTTGTTTATAGCATCTTTTGAAGCACTTAGAATACTCCATTAAGAAAAATAAAATGAAAATATATCCCTGGTATAATTAGGTCCCAAAAATGCTCCTTGTGGTCAAACCTTTGTTAATGCAGTGCCTTATGAAGAATTGTATCTGTCGAAATGAATGCTTTGGGCTTGACGTTTTTCCATAGAGGTCAAGCAATTTTATCGACTCAAAGGCAAGCTACCTACTTTACTTGGGAATGAGTGACATCGTTTCGGCATTATGGACTTTGGCGAAGTCATTGATTTTGGTGACTCGACTCGTCAATGAAAGTCAAATCTCGTTAACTTTTCGTCATCAGTTATATTACAGATAGGATGCTTGAGCAGAAAAATGCAAAAAACTCTTTTTTTGGGTCCATTGATTAGCACATAGATGATATTTCCTAAGTTGCATGCTATATGTCAGTTTTAAAGGGAAGGTATCCAGTTAATATAATTAGCCATTGAGTCCCAAATTTAGAAAATTCTACAACTGTCAAAAAGTAAAGATGGAGCCGTTTGCACACCTTGGTGGTGGATATGTTATGGGTTAGACCAAAATTCAGTGTCCTAAAAAGTTCTTAAGGACATGGTAACATCGGTAAGAGAAAGTCCCTTATACCATCGTTGATGTTGGTCGATCTGTAGACAACTGTTTTCAAAAGCATAATTTTGGCTTGAAGAATTGCCGCCACTAGTGGGAGTGGCTGATGGTTGAATTGTATAGTAAGGATGGATTGGTGATAAATGTCACCCAACTCTTTAATTTTTGGGGATTCGGCTTGCAGAGATTTAGCTATTCTGTGAATGTGAACCCTTTGGTCACACTTTTTCTCCATCTCAGCATTGCAAAGAACCATTTCGGGATTTGTATATTTTCTGTTTTCCGTATGTAGGATGCCAAATGTATATTTTTGCTTTTATGTTATATTTCAATTTGCAGTATTGACATGCACATTTTGTTAGATTCTCTTTTTATATTTTGTTCTCCATGTTTACAATTTATTGTTTTCCTTTTTTTTCATCCTTTTTACATTTCAACATTTGGTTTTTTTTTGTCGAGGGTTTGTGTAACTGCATTTTTTTTGTTAAATAGACATGGTATATATAAATATATATATATTAGATTATTAGCATGCGTGCTTTTTGCAATGAGATGTTTTTGAGGGGGAAAATGGATGCTTACAATAGTCTTGGTCCTGTCTAATTTCACTAAGGTAAAGTCAAAATTATCACACAGCTCAACGTTCAGCACAAATATTCCACTTTTAAGTCCACTTAATATACATATATGAAAAGTAAGGAAAGCCCCTAAGTTTCTAGCTCAGGTTACCCCCATTATCCTTCTCCATGGACTATTTAACCTGCACTAGCTTCCTCTTCCACGCAGAATTTCTTCACAAATTAGGGAAGGGTAGACCAACCTTTTATATTGGATGGGAAAGTTTGACACATCCAAGAACTGGGACTTTGTGTCCTGGATAATGGTGGTACACTCCAAGAGAAGGTCCCATTTTTGTTGAGTCCCACTTGCCATACGTACAGCATGATGGGGTGCAGAATAGACTTTGGATGAACCCAAAACTAGTTCAGTGGGGTGTAGTATCTCCCCAGACATGGCTTACATATGCTGTACAGATAACAGCATTGGCAAGCTATGTGATACTAAAGACGTGCAATGTGGAGGTACAAATATGGCTGTATTATGTGAATGTCCATCATGACCCCTTGAAAAGACATCATTTATGGTTCTAGGTTATTTCTAAAAAATGAAGTTATCCCCTATCGAGGATCACTGGAGGTTCAACTACAGGAACCCCTATCAATCTTGAGATCAGGTTGCTTGAACCCCATCCTGAAGGGAGCTGTCTCCACTCCATTCACTGTCCATAGGACTGTCGAGGTCAACACTTGGCTATTTCCACCAGACCCATAGACAATGACTGGAACGAAGGTCGCGAATTAGCACCCCCATTCCCAGGGTTTGAAAAGCCCGATCTCAGGATCGCTAGGGATCCCAGCAGTCGAATCCCCAGCAATCAGCAGGTTATTCCCTACCTTATTGATAGGGGATAACTTGATTTTCTTGGGCATACCCTTTAAAAATTAGAAAATAGTAGTTTCCTGTATTAGCAAATGCTGGAAATGTAATGTTAACTAACTTCTAGTTTGTAGACATCCAGCAGTATCCTTCATATTAATAGAAAATACTAGGTATTTTCCAGAAGAGTCCATCTGCATTGGCTTTAGAACAGCACTGAAGAAGGAATTATAGTGTACACCAACCTCTTTTACACTAAGGAAAATGGGCACATCCACTGCTTTGGATCTCCCTTAATTAGCCCAAGTCGACAGCTTGCTAAAGACCAATGTCTCTTGGTCTGGCGGGACTCTCATCCATGTAATACCATGTTTCTCCTGTAGCGGCTGCTGTAGATTAAATGTATAGTCCGCTATATTTTCTTTCTGGCAAAATCAGCTGTTTTCATATTAAAGGGATTCTTAAAGGACTCCTTTAATCATTGTGTATACTTGTTCGAAGTGAGTGCAGAAAATTACTGTTTGTTCTATGAGACTTGCTTGCATGGATCTGTTGCATATGAGAGTTATGTGAGAAACGCGTGGGACAGTCTTATCTTGTATTTTAATTGGAGATCGCCACCTTGTCTGTTCACAACGATTCAACTATTTTATGTATTGGCCAATGAATATCTGCCAAAACCCTTTCATTTAGTGCCAGCTCACACGTGTGTAGTCTTATAAAACTTGAACATGTTATTTTTTTTTTCTCTTTAATCTTCACATTACTTTCGAGCAGGAGACCGAAAACCATTTCGAACACACCTCTTTTCATACTATAAAACAATTTGCGTATGTTTGATTGATACTATGTACTTTCATTTCGTTTCAAATTATCTTTGGTAAGGAAATAAAATGGAAAAAAAAAATAAAAAAGCAAAAATTTGTATTAAAATAATTACAAGGAAAAAAAACCTTTTTCCCCATTTTGCTGTCAGCTTGTGCACAGTAAACGCGTGAATATTAGTGTGAAATGTGTTTTTTGTCATAGTATCAGAATTACAAATAATAAAAAAACAAAAAAAGAAATAAAAGCATCGAAAAAGTCTAGTTCTGGTTGAGGAACAATAGTTGGTGGGAATTACGACCTAGAAGACTTTCACGAATCCTTCATACGGTTCCTCAGATTATGTCACGACGACAAAGTTCTGCTATAGTGTGTTTCCATGCCTTTAACAGTGAATGAACATTTGGTTAAAATGGAAAAAAAAATCATTATTATTATTACTTTTTCTTTATATTACGTTGGCCTCTGGAAAGTGAACAACGCTAAGTAAACTGTGAAAAAGGTCTTGTCACAATGCTATGTGTTTATTATTGATTTTTTTCTCTCCTTTTTTTTGCATTTTGGCTAATGCTTATAGGGATGAAAATGGAGGGATTTGCTTAACACTCAATGCCATGTAGGGGTCTTTAGACTTTAATTACGTTATGCCCTTCATGTTCTCCCAAGGAAAATAACGTTTCATGTCCTTCAACATTGCAAAGGTGTAGGCAATCATATAAACTAGTAATTCCCAACCATGGGGGAACCATTAAAAATATTTTCCACCTCTGGGGAACCCATTGAACTAACCGCTACAGCTCTTGGTATGGAACCCCAAAGTAGGTGGTAAGGAACTCAACAGTACACTTGTGGGGAAGCTCCATGTAAAATTGTCTCATGCAAGATGTCATCATTAGAGATGGGAGAATCAACTCGAAAGATTCAGGTCTGTTGACCAAGACAGTAATCTGTGTGCATCACACCCAGATAACCAAAAGAAGGATCAGGAATGCCTAGAGGTAAGGCGATTCGAAGGCCACCAGTCAAACGTTCTCAGATTACTGACCTGGCCAATGAATTGGAGTCTTGCAAATCGATTCAACCATCTCTAGTCATCAGTTCTAGAACTTATTGCTGCAAGTATGTAGTTCAGCAGCTGCTGGGGTGCCATGTTGCCCATCGTTCATTGGGAGATGTTTCGGAATGGAGACGTATGTCCTTCACGTAATTTCAAAAAGGCTTCTACTCTTCGAAAGATTTTATGACCAAGTTTAGCAAATGAGACTTTGAGCTTTGGATCACAACATGTTAGCACTCAGAAATTTGGATTCTTACCACTGTTTTTAGGGACCAAGAATATATACATACTTGTCCTGTATGAGTACCTATGTATTATCCTAATGTTTGGTACCGTATATTTATCTGCAGAGGAGAGCAAGCTTGCGCTGCATCCTTTGGATAGTCAAGTCATTTTTTTCTGTGATGACGAAATGCGTATGCTCATCGCTGGGTGTAAGGTTTTAGGTTGAGACGTTTTGTATATGACACCTGGGTTAAGGCTCGTATTTTGTGCTGGGCCAATTGTTTGCAGCTCAAATGCCTCCATTCACATCCCTACCCAATAATCCCAACTTCTGGGGCCTTCTCTCTTGTTAAAGAAAAAAAACAAACAACTTTTTACCAAGTGAATCATTGACTACCAACTTTATTCCCATTCTCACTGCTGTAAATACTGAGTACTAACGGAGAACTTTGCATTCTGTCAAAATACTTGTGTTCAATAAAAGTTAAAAAAAAATGGATACTTTGTCATGCATTATTCTTTGTATTGTGTCTTATTTTCTAAGGAGCAGCAGATACAATTGTCAGATCTGCCATTTTTGAACCACCGAGTAGGATAAGATTGTTCTTCTAGAACCTTTACTTCTTTTTTATGCATAATGAGTACTGTGATGTTGTGCTCAACTCAAGGAACACTATGGTAGTATCCATGTAGCCAATCAATGAGTTAAAGGAGTTTTCTGGGATCGGAAGAAAATAAAAGAACGTATATTCAGTTGATAAATCCCAGCAACTCCGGAGGTCCCTGCCAGTCTTTGTCTACCTTGCTACAGTGCTGGACATGCCTTTATAAATATGTGACCACTGACACTAATAACAGGACTCAGTATTGGACAGCACGGACAACTGAGGCCAATGATTAGCTACAGTAGTCACATAGGTAGAAAGATAAGTGCAGAGTGAGCAAAGACCAGTGTGGACCTAGGGAGTAGCAGCATTGGAGCTGAGTTAGTAAAAGACAACTTCTCTCCATACTTTATGCTCCATTATGAACGTCATAGAAAAGAGTGCACCAGAGGCCCCGGCAACTGTAGGGTAGATATTTAAAGGCCCTTTCACATGCCTTAAGTATGTAATTTTTTTTTACCCAGTGTAAATCTCACTGTTCTCCTGAATCTGGCGTTATTTTTCTTTTGTTTCTGCTCCTCTCTGTTCCTGAGATATGGCCCCTTCTTCCCTGCATGTAAATCTATTTTTCTTCTCAAGTGGGTGTGGTCCTGAACCCTTCTCTGGGTGGCGTCGGATTCAGGAGAACAGCGGCTTTTACATCATGTAAAAAATTGCATATTTGTGACAAATGACAGGTCTTTGAAAACCTGATCACAAAAGATACTATTAAAGAGGGGGAGTTGTCGTCTTGATACCTCCCATTTATTGAAAGAATCTACCAGGAATAGCGCCATCTTCTATCTTACAACCATTGAATATCTTTGCAGATTACTTTTAGAATATTGGAAGTTAACTGTAACAAATTCCGATCATAAAACAACCACTATTCAACTTCTAGACACACATTTATAGTTAAAAAAAAAAACTTTTTAGAAAACCAATTTTTCCATGCAGAAATCATAGCGTACCCTACACACTATATTACTTTTTGTTTTTTAAATGACAAAGACTGAATTAATAATTTCACTTGCTGGTTCTCCTTGTGACTAATAAATACTAAAGTAATAAATAAAACTTCTTGTGGTTCACATTGATGTTCAAAGGAAATAAATGGAAAGTACAGAGTTAGAATTGCCAGACTATAAAGAATAAAATAAACTGCAAGAAAACGAACGTAAAAAAAAACCATCCCCAACTAAATTTTTAATCATGTTATAACTATAAAAGAAAAAAATATACAATTATGATGGAATATGTTTATGGCATAAAAAATAATGGCAAAATTTAAATAAATTTATTCTGTAAAGATTTAGTATAAACAGTTATGGTTCTAGTGAAGTTGGTCGTGCTCCATGCCTAGGTGACCCACCACTAGAGACCACAGGGTGGCCGGCAACCTTAGTAGCGAACTGTACACAATAGAATTAAAAATACCTTTGTTCTGGAGACAGAGAGGATTTTTAACAAGAGATAAATTGTAAAGTTGTTTGTTTTTACAAGCACTTCGCAATTTTCCCCCTTAACCACTTCGCTCCAGAGCCTGTTTTTGCCTTCGTGACCGGGCCAATTTTTTCAATTCTGACCACTGTCACTTTATGAGGTAATTACTCTGGAACGCTTCAACGGATTCCCCTGATTCTGAGATTGTTTTTTTGTGACATATTGTACTTCATGATAGTGGTAAAATTTCTTCGATATCACTTGCGTTTATTTGTGAAAAAATCGGAAATTTGGCGAAAATTTTGAAAATTTTGCAATTTTCAAACTTTGAATTTTCATGCCCTTAAATCAGAGAGAGATGTCACACAAAATAGTTAATAAATAACATTTCTCACATGTCTACTTCACATCAGCACAATTTTGGAACCTTAATTTTTTTTTGTTAGGAAGCTATAAGGGTTAAAAGTTGACCAGTGATTTCTCATTTTTACAACAAAATTTACAAAAACATTTTTTTAGGGACCACATCTTATTTGAAGTGACTTTGAGGGGCCTTTATGACAGAAAATACCCAAAAGTGACACCATTCTAAAAACTTCACCCCTCAAGGTGCTCAAAACCACATTCAAGAAGTTTATTAACCCTTCAGGTGCTTCACAGGAATTTTTGGAATGTGGAAGAAAACAATGAACATTTAACTTTTTTTCACAAAACTGCTACTTTAACCTCAAATTTTTAATTTTCACAAGGGCAGCCAGAAAAAATGGACCCCAAAATATTTTGTGCAATTTCTCCTAAGCACGCTGATACCCCATATATGGTGCAAAGCCACTGTTTGGGCGCACGGCATGGCTTGGAAGGTAAGGAGCGCCATTTGACTTTTGGAATGGAAATTTGACTGGAATCGATAGCGGACGCCATGTTGCATTTGGAGAGCCCCTGAGGTGCCTAAACAGTGGAAACCCCCAACAAGTGACCCCATTTTGGAAACTAGACCCCTCAAGGAACTTATCTAGATGTGTGGTGAGCACCTTGAACCCCCAGGGGCTTCACAGAATTTTATAATGTTGAAGTGTGAAAATAAAAAAACACATTTTTAACACAAAACTGCTACTTTAGCCTCAAATTTTTAATTTTCTCAAGGGCAGCCAGAAAAAAAGGACCCCAAAATGTGTTGTGCAATTTCTCCTGAGCACGCTGATACCCCATATGTGGTGCAAAACCACTGTTTGGACGCACGGCATGGCTCGGAAGGTAAGGAGCGCCATTTGACTTTTGGAGTGGAAATTTGGCTGGAATCGATAGCGGACGCCATGTTGCATTTGGAGAGCCCCTGAGGTGCCTAAACAGAGGAAACCCCCAACAAGTGACCCCATTTTGGAAATGACACCCCTCTGGGAATTCATCTATGGGTTTAGTGACCATTTTAGCTCAATGGATGATTTCCAGAAACAAGCACGCAATGGAAGGTTTAGATTCTGGAGAACCCCCCCTGGAAATTAAGTGAGCTCTACTCGAATGTGTCATTCACTAAATGAACCAAATGTTTGAATGACAAATTGGGATACATTTTTACAGTTTAAAAACGTGGTTCTGTGTGGAAGATTTTAAAGCAGTCAGTGATGCATAAGGCTGGCAATGATGGGCATTGTGGGCAATAGTAGCGGGTATCACGCCTCATTCCTCTCTTAGTACATACACAACATCTTTTCTGGGGGTTCCTTCTTGTTTCCGTTGCTGGAATAAGTGCAATAAAATGTCGCTCAGTGAGTCTTTTCACATCCTCAGATTCTAATGGATGAGCGGGGCTAACACTTTGAAAGACAAGATTTTCAATTACCTTTTCTTGATAATCAAGAAAAGGATCTGAATTTCCTGCTTTTTTGTACAACACAAAAGAATTGTATGTGGCCACCTGAAACAAATAAATAACCAACTTTTTATACCAGGTATAGGACTTTCTTGATACCTGGTATGGCTGTAGAACCTGGTCTGCAAGGTCCACACCCCCCATGTGTTTGTTGTAGTCAATGACTGACACAGGTTTTTGCTTCGGAGTGGTGGATCCTAGTTCTACAATGGCCCTTGTGGCATCTGTGTGGATCGAGCTGAGGACAAAAATATCCCTCTTATCCCTATATTTCAGGGCAAGCAGCTCTCCGTTGCGTACAGCCCCTGACTGCCCCTTTTGGAACTTTTGGTTGACCAATGGCTGTGGAAACCCCTGACGGTTTTTACGAATGGTCCCACAAGCCCCGATGTTGTGTTCAACCAGACTTTTAAATAGGGGTATGCTGGTGTAATAATTGTCCACATATAGATTGTAGCCTTTTTGAAAAAATGGACTTATCAGCTCCCAAACAATTTTTCCAGATGTCCCCAGATAAGTAGGGCATCCTGGTGGGTTTAGTTGGCTATCTTTCCCCTCGTATATGCGAAAAGCGGATGTGTATCCGGTTGAACTTTCGCACATTTTATAGATCTTTATTCCAAACCTTGCCCTTTTAGATGGGATAAATTGCTTGAGGTGCAGTCTTCCTTTGAATTTTACAAGGGACTCATCTATAGAAATATTTTGTGTTGGGGTGTAGAGCCTTAAGAATTTTTCTGACAAATTTTCAATGATGGGTCTAATTTTATATAACCTGTCATGTTCTGGGGCATTTCTGAGCAGGCATTGACTATTGTCGTTAAAATGCCAAAACCGCATGAGCATTTCATAACGGGTCCTAGGCAGAACGACTGAAAACATAGGGGTGGCTTGAACAGGGTGGTTGGACCAGTAGGATCGAATGCTCGGTTTTTTAACAAGCCCCATGGCAAATGTAAGTCCTAAAAAATTTTTTATTTCCGGGACATTAGTTGGTGTCCATAAATTTGCCCTAGCATAGTAAGATCGGGGATTCTGGCTTATGAATTTGGATGCATATAAATTTGTTTGCACGACAATATGCTCTAGCAAGCTGTCTGTAAAAAGCAAATTAAAAAAATGAATTGGTCCAAAATCTTCCACCTCCACATTTATACCAGGAGTGGCGTTGAAATCAGGGCTGAATGGAGCAGCCGAATCCGAAGCCTCCCATCTGGGAAATGCTAGATCATGTGGCAAAGCCCCTTGTACACTGGCGTGCGCCAATTCACTATTAGCAGGGACAGCGCTTGTACTGGGCAGTGTTCCCTGATTTGGAGACGTTTCTCCAGTAGCGCTATTTGCCCCTATTGCTGTACTGGTCCTTGGGCTTGAGGATGGACCAGAATCACTGCTCATTTCTGAGCTCTCAGTGTCACCGCTACTAAAGCCCTCAAAATCCATATCTCCATCTGAGATTGCACTGTCATCACTATCAGAACACAGCAGGGCATATACCTCTTCTGCAGTATAAGTCTGACGGGCCATTTTATTTTTACATTTTTTGACTGGACTGAACTGACCGGACTGACTGATTGACAGGACTGACTGACTGACAGGACTGACTGATCTGACAGGACTGACTGACTGGACAGACTGTTCTGACAGGACTGACTGACAGGACAGACTGATCTGACAGGACTGACTGATCTGACAGGACTGACTGACTGACTGATCTGACAGGACTGACTGACTGACAGGACTGACTGATCTGACAGGACTGACTGACTGGACAGACTGATCTGACAGGACTGACTGATAGGACAGACTGATCTGACAGGACTGACTGACTGACAGGACTGACTGACTGACTGATCT
This sequence comes from Phyllobates terribilis, assembly GCF_046119375.1. Lineage (NCBI taxonomy): Eukaryota > Metazoa > Chordata > Amphibia > Anura > Dendrobatidae > Phyllobates > Phyllobates terribilis. Next base: position 272,306,893 of record NW_027362772.1, read on the forward strand.
GACAGGACTGACTGACTGACAGGACTGACTGATCTGACAGGACTGACTGTCTGACAGGACTGACTGATCTGACAGGACTGACTGACTGACTGATCTGACAGGATTGACTGATCTGACAGGACTGACTGATCTGACAGGACTGACGGACTGACTGATCTGACAGGACTGACTGACTGACAGGAGTGACTGATCTGACAGGACTGACTGACTAACTGATCTGACAGGACTGACTGATCTGACAGGACTGACTGATCTGACAGATCTGACAGGACTGACTGATCTGACAGGACTGACTAACCCTAACTCTTACTTTCTTTTTTATTTTATTTTTTTCAATTTTACAGTGGCAAGGCTGACAGCTCTTGTCACACTGTTTCTCCTCTGCTCTCTCACTGAGATCGGAGGAGAAACAGTGTTCAATCAGCCAGATCGCCCGGGCAAGTTTGTTGCTAAAACAAACTTCCCTGGTGATCTCTCTGATTGGCTGGTGTGACGCTGACATCATCGAGACCTGAGCCAATCAGGTCTCGATGATGTCAGAGGTCACAGCACCGGGATCCCCGCCGCTCCTGAGGTATGTGGGGGGTCCCGATCGCCGACCACCGGCTGTCACTATCTTTTAAATGCCGCGATCGCTATGGATCGCGGCATCTAGAAGATAGGAACAGGTTAACATCATGGGGACCTGATCCAATCAGGTCCCCATAATGCCACATGTCAGAGCTATCGCTCTGAACTGGTATCGCAGCGCTAGCAGGACCCTGGGGGTCCTGAGCGCTGCGGGACCACCCACCGTTTTTAAACGTCGGCGCTGCACAGAGCCCAGCAAGCGCCGACGTTTATGTACAGTGGGCGGTCGGGAACCGGTTAATGAAGATGAGACATCCGGCTCCGCTTAAGCATTTTACTATGGTCTTCACACAGCTGATTAAAAAGTATTCAGTGAAATCTCTCCAAAAGACCACGTTCTTGAAACTACCACGTCTTCTTCCGGACCAGATTTCTTGTGACAGATTTTCAGCTCCATTATGGATACTGACCACCTCCCAGAAGACCACTTTTCATTGTAAGGCGGATGGAGCAGATAAACATTTTTGGTGTTTTGGTCGCTTCTCCGTGAATCATCGTGGATTCTTTAGGGTGACATTAGGGGCACTAATGGGAATTTCTTTTTCAGGTAAGCGCTGTTTAGTAAAATCAACAGTCTGCGACTCCCCACTGTTTTCGTAAATAAAATGGACAGCCCCGGACAGGTGATAGGTACTTTTTAAAAGGAATTTGATAGCGTGAGATCTCCCCACTTCCTACCCCCAAACTATGTAGACATGGCTAGCAATAAGTTTACATGGCCAGTCTGCTATTGAGAAATCTGCTTGTGAATCAATATGAAAATGAGGCTGAAGTGCTTTCGGCTCCTAGAAGCTGTTCCCAAACCTCTTGTTTCCTCTTCTCGATTTCCTGCCCAGTGTTGCCTTCTCCTGCTTGAGTGGCAGCTTCTGATGGATAACTTCAAGAAAAGGAGCTGTCAGTTATGCAGGAAAAGGCAGCGGTAACTTTAGAACAAAGCTGAAGTGACATGTCAGAAGTGCTTCATCACGCCCAAAGCACTTTGCATGTAGATTCATACGACAATTTCTTGGTAACGAAGGAACTGACTGGTAAGCTGCAGATATGGATGGGCTTTTCTTTGCAAGAGACGTGTATATACAGTAGGGTTCAAAATAATAGTCCAATATGACTAACCAGACTAATCACTGTTTTTGGTATAAATTATATTACCACATGTCAAACAATTTACCAGTTGGTGCAGTAGATTCTAAGAAAACCACCAGACTCCACATTCATGATCTGCAGGTTTTTGAGTCTGTTTGTTTGAATAATTGATTGTACGGGGGTGTGTTCAAAATAATAGCAGTGTGGAGTTCAATTAATGAGGTCAATCATTCTGTGAAGAAACATGTGTGAATCAGGTGGCCCTTATTTAAGGGTGAAGTCAGCACATGTTGTACATGCATTTCTCCTTGAAAGTCTGAGAAATGTGGGTCGTTCGAGACATTGTTCAGACGAACAGCGTACTTTGATTAAAAAGTTGATTGGAGAGGGTAAAACTTATAAAGAAGTGCAGACAATGATAAGCTGTTCAGCTAAAATGATCTGCTTTAAAATGGAAAGGAAAACTAGAGAGACGTGGAAGAAAACGTAAGACTACCATTCTAATGGATGGAAGCATAGCCAGAATGGCAAAGGCTCAGCCAATAATCAGCTCCAGGATGATCACAGACAGTCTCAAGTTACCTTTGAGGACTGTGCCAGTTAGAAGACACCTGTGTGAAGCTAATCTTTTAGCAAAAAGTCCTCGCAAAGTCCCACTGTTAAAAAAAAAGACATGTACAGAAGTGGATACAATTTGCCAAAGAACAAATCAACTGGCCTAAAGAGAAATGGAGAAACATTTTGTGGACTGATGAAAGTAGAATTGTTCTTTTTGGCTCCAAGGGCCACAGACAGGTCGTCAGACGACCCCCAAACTCTGCATTCAAGCCACAGTACACTCTGAAGACAGTGAAGCATGGTGGTGCAAGCACCATGATATGGCCATGTTTCTCTTACTAGGGTGCCGGACCTATTTACCACATACCAGGGTTCATGGACCAGTTTGCATGTATTAAAATAAGAGGTCATGTTGCCTTACGCTGAAGAGGATATGCCCTTGAAATGGGTGTTTCAACAAGACAACAACCCTAAACACCAGTAAACTAGCAAAATCTTGGTTCCAGTCCAACAAAATTGAGGTTATGGAGTGTCCAGCCCAATCCCCTTACCTTGATCCGATAGAACACTTGTGGGGTGACATCAAAAATGCCGTTTCTGAGGCAAAGCCAACAAATGCTAAAAAACTGGGGGATATAGTCAAAGCATCCTGGGCTGGAAAAACAGGTGACAGGTGACAGAAGTTGGTTGACTCTATGCAACTTAGATGTGAAGCAGTTCTAAAAAAAACTGTGGGTATACAACTAAATATTAGGTTAGTAATTCACAGGAATGCTAAATCCTCAAAAAAGGAGAAGACGTATTGTGAGTTTGTAAAGACAAAAGCAGACACTGCTATTTTTTAGAACAGCAAAATGTTCATTTTTTATTTTCTGTAAAGTAGTTAAAAATTATATACATTTCTATTCATGTTTTGAATTAGAAAACAGTGTTCAATGTTCCCAAATGCTGGAAATAAAAACTTGTATAAAGATTTTGTGCTTAACTCATGTTTTTGAACACACTGCTATTATTGTGAACACTGCTGTAAACAGTTTGGTGTGTGTAGGGGGTGGGATCATGCTGAAAGATTCCCTTCAAGACTGTTTACGTTGTTTAACAATTACGCAATAATGATAAATATGTCCCACTGCTTTTTTAAGATTTGATGCATATCAATTTTAGATCCCAGCCTCACATGCCAATAGGATTCTTCAGAGGACAATGGACCTTAAAATGTAGCTTGAGTATTGGTCTTCATACAGCGACTCTCTTAGCCTCTGCTCCTGATTTTTTTCCTTCTTTCGCCTCCTGTTCCTATGTGTCTTGTGATGAGACTTAGGAAAAAAATTGGGGTCCACATTCAATTTGCCATGAGATAGCAGAACAGCAATTGTCTTTAATAGCAGGGCTGTGGAGTCGGAGTCGTGGAGTCGGAGTTAGTTTTGGTTGGAGTCGGAGTCGGAGTTGGAGTCGGTAGAAATGTACCGACTCCGACTCCAGCTTTAAAAAAAATGTATTAATATTTCAGAATTGAACTTTCATATGAATTTTATAAATGTTACTCAAATATATATGTTCTATCAAACTATGAACAACAGTGATAAGCAGTTCTGCTGGAGATAGAGACATTTCTTACTTCTTTTGTGTCACTGTTCTCCACTGCCCTTATCTGATCTTATACTTGGTTAACCTCATGCTGCCCCAACCCCCCTACTTACAATGTATGAAACTGAAAGTGAAAATGTGTTGCAAATTCTTAGTAGTAAAGCTCCTCCTCTAGACTAGATGTTTACTAGGTGTGCGTCTTCCAAGCATCTCACAGCTGCTACTCAGAAGAGGAAGACTGTAAGAAGTATTATCCTTTCAACAAACTTTGCATCAGTTAACTGTGAGTACATGAGGAACAACAGTATTACTGACCATTATATCAGTTGTACGACCTGGCAATAATTTTGCACAATTGTTTTTAGGAAAAACAATTGTCATTTGGATTGTGAATGCAGAATTAAAAACCTGAGAATGTCAAAGAAGCGTCACATTAAATCAGCTGTATTTGAACATTTCACCATCACTCAAGATAGAAAACATTATGTCTGTCAGTGTATGACAAATGATCCAGACGAAAACAAATGCTGTGAAGCCAAGATCAGTGCATATTCAGGCAAAGATAAAAATGCTCCTACCAGAGCTTCTAATCTAAAGAGACATTTACAGCGCTTTCATCCAGAAGTACTGAAAGCAGTGAATGAGAAAGACTGCATCCAAACCAATGAACCAGTGCCCAGCTCTTCCAGCCAAACAAAGGAGCAGAGAACTTTGCAGCCATCAGTTGCAAGATATTTTGTCAGTGACAAAGTTACTGTGACAATGACAGTAGATACATTTAAAAAACAGATCATAGAGCTTGTTGTAAAGAACAGTGTGCCTATTTCATTATTTTCACGACCAGCTTTTATGTGTCTGAATGGGGAAATGGCCCGCAAGCTTGGTGTTTCTCTGGAGAGAGAGAGTATTAGAAAATTAGTAATCGAAGAAGCTTTTAAAAAAAGGAAGAACTTAAAAAACTCTAAAGGGACGCTTTCTGTTTCTTAAAATGGATGCCTGCACACGTCACAGAGTGAACTATTTTGCCATCAATGTCCGATTTGTTTGTGACAAAAATGAAATAATTACCAAGACATTGGCAGTAAAAGACACCAAAGCTCATCACACCAGTGAGTTTCTCCAGGTCTTGGTGGAAAAGGTTCTGCAAGACTATGAACTTAAAAAAGAGCAAGTTCTTTCTGTCATAACTGACAATGCTTCAAATATGATAAGTACTATTAAGCTAATGAATGAGAGTAATGATGGTGACCAGCAGCTAGAAGAACATTCTGGGTCCACAGACACAGAAATGTTTGAAATAGAGGAACACAGTATTGTAACTGAGGAGCAAACTGAAGTTGCTTCAGATGAACAGCAACATGATCGTTTAGATGATCTTGTTGAAACTGTGTCAATACGTTCTTTCATTCATCACATGCGCTGTGTTGTGCATACGCTACAGCTGGCTATAAGAGACAGTCTGCAAGAAGGACATGCTGCTGCACTGATTGGCAAGGTGAGAAAATTGGCTACTGTTGCCAGAACCCCTAAAGTTGACTCAATTTTGAAGAGACGTGCTGGAAAAGGGGCAATTATTGATCAAGCCACACGATGGGGCAGTACTTACTTAATGATTCAGCGCTTGGTTGAACTGAAAACCTTTCTTGTAGACATGGCTAACCCTCAACTGACGCTAAATGAAAGTCAGTGAAATCAGGTGACTGAGCTGGAAAAATTGCTAGAGCACCCATTTACAGTGACTAAAAAATTACAAGCAGAGGACTTAACTCCAGGTATTTTCTTAAAGGAGTGGAAGAACCTGATGTTTCGCCTGTCCCAAAGAGGAGGGTTAATTGCAAGTGGCATTGCTACATCAATGAAACGGAGAGAGGAGCTACTATTACAAAATAACATTCTTTTGGCAGCTGTTTATGTAGACCCAATGCATCGGATTCTTCTAGATGATCAACAGCTAACTAAAGGAAAAGAAGCTCTGTTTGAAATAGCAGTAAGGATGAAAGGGTTGCAGAACAGTCAGGAGGAACAAGAAGAATTTGGTCGTCCTGCCACATCTTCACCCTCATCATCAACTGATGAAGAATTTAATTTAGAAAAATATTTGGATCACAAGGACCGTGCAAAGCGTTCCAGCATAGAAGAAGAGTCATCCCCATCAAAGAACACAGCCAGTACATTTCAGCAGAATTTTTCATGTGCACTAAAAGAAATTGAGAAATTTGACCGTTCATCAAAAATAACAGTGCAACAAGCGATTCCTCTGTATCCCGACATTGTCAGAGATGTTGCCCGAGTGGTTACTGCTTTGCCACCAACCCAAGTTAGTGTAGAGAGGTTGTTCTCTGCTCTCAAAATAATTAGATCAGACTTGAGGGCATCCATGAAGGAGGATCTGACAGAGGCAATACTTTTTCTGAGGACAAATTTATAGATTTCTTCTTATTAACTGCATAACAGTGTTTATTGCATATTTACTTACAAGAGTTTAGAAAAGTTATTTGCTATATTCTAATTGTATTCTAATAAATATAGTTTTTGCTCTAAGTGGTCTGATTACTTATATGATGGTGAGAAACTGAATAAGCACGATGTTAATATTTTACAACAGTAAATTTATTGTTACGAATTGGCCATTTATGAAGGAGTCGGAGCCGGAGTCGGAGTCAGAGTCGGAACCTGATAAAATCCAGGAGTCGGAGTCGCAACTGTGGCTTACCGACTCCACAGCCCTGTTTAATAGGATGTTATTTTTTGGAACATGCTACCTAGATTCATTAGACAGTTATCTGCAAATTTACAGGTTTTCCACAACCATATTCCAACATCCAATGTGAAAAGAAAATGATGGCACCCTCCAAAGTGCTAAAATATATTTATTACAATTTTTCTATAAACCAAATATATTATTAAAAATACATCCATGACTTCCCTGGAAGACACTTATTTTTAGGATTTTCTAAGGTGAAAGGCTTGTGCAAATAAGCAAAACCTTAACCTTCACACCATAGGAATCTAACATCCCGTTCCATTATTTGTGGGTTTTTTTAATATAATTTTTCTTCTTTTGTGGTATTCGATGCAATTTTTGGCACCAAATTCTTCAAAATGCCACACTTGTGGTTCATGAACATTGCACAAAATCAAAACTGCTTTTTATTTTTGTCTTTTAACTTTTTTTTACGCAGATTCGTTACATCTTGGGTAACAAAAGCCACGACCACAATAGTGAACAGAGAAAAAACAAACACAAAAAAGTAGAAAATAGACAGGTAGAACTAAAAAAAAATAGGCGCAGCTGAAAAATAGATGGCGTAAGGCAAAAAAACAATTAAAACTAAATAGAAAAATAGGCGCAAATGCAATAATGTAATCGGGCCCCTAGTGTTTAGCATTGAAACGCTTTGCTAAGGTTGGTTTACTGCTGGAATATGGCCACCATTTAAGGTCTGTATTACTACCCTGGTGAGGTCGAATGAATCAAGCTCATATTATAAGAGAATTATTAGACATGCATCTTATGGAATAAAAGTTACTCAACGAGCTTGTCCTTCTGCTCATCAAATCGACCTTTCTGATTAGAGATGTTCCACAATGGTGCCCTAATTTTGATATCTGTGGTTTGTCCTGATGAAGAAGTTTGATACTTCGAAACGTATTGACCAATCTTGGATTTCTGTCTCCTCAACATCCTTCTGATGGCAGCGCAGTTTTAACCCATCTGATTCCAGTTTTTCATGTTTCCATTACTGTGGGTTTGCAGTAGCCTAAGCCTTTCTAGTGGTTGTGAGCACACAACTCAACCAGGTGAGTGCTATTGCCCATATTTTTCCCAACTTATTATCCAGATAAGACCCTATTGCGTTTTTTGTCCGAGCTCTTTACTGTAATGTAGATATTGTGACTCTTCCTTCAACAAATTGGCTAAAAAGTAATTCTAGCCTATCATCAGAGACTAAGACTACCTTTGCAGTCCTTGTCCCTCTTTTTGTTTCACCGCACCGGACAACCTCGTAAAGTGGCAGCTAGTTGGTGCTCACTCCATGGTTGCGTTCCTCTAAATCAGTATACTTTCTTAGAACTGTTTCACCTTGTCTGAACTATAAGCTTCCTTGGTCCTTGTGTATTTGTAAAAGTTTTTGTCACACAATTTTGGTCTTGACCAGGATTTGTATGATCGCATTTCTGTTCATAGATCTGAGTCCCCCCTTCGGAAACACCATCTGCAACTCATCAATTGTGGCTCTTCTTGGGACACGACAGGGAGATTCTCTGCACAATGCCCATAAGGGAGTATTTTAAGCTGGAAATATATAATATTCTAAGCAAAATCTAATAGTGACACAACAGGTCCACCACTCCAGCTCCAAGACCTGACCAAAGACGGTCACCTTGGTCTTTGTATCATTTGGCAAGTTCTTATCATTTATTCTTTGGGTTTTGCAGTTTTACTTTAGAGAAGTTTGTCCTTCTATGTAATCTCGCTAATATTAATGATTAACGGGCTTGTAGAATTAGCAGAAGTAATGAAGGCAACATCCTGACAAGTACAAGCCTAATATGAAACTTTATTGCTCTGCATTAACTCGTGAAGATATGGTTTTAATTAAGGTGGAGAGTAATGGCTTCATATATTTCTGTCACAGTTTATCTTCTTATATTAACTAGGTGTCTTAAAATATTGATATAGACTCATCTTTTTTTTGGTTGTCATTAAGAGTCATTAGCCGGCCAGCTAGATGATGGTGGGAAAAGTTTCTTAAAGGAATTTCTGTCACTTTTTTCAAACTTGTCAAGTGGAAGAGATTCTAATAAAATGACATTAGACCTCACTTAAAGGTTCGTTCTGTTTCATTTTTGTTTTTAAACTGATTGAATATGGACACATTTAAATCTTATCTTCTTTTTACTCAGACACTGTCACACCAGGTGTGGGAAAGACTTGGTGCAACACAGAGGGAAAGGGAGCCTAGATACTAGGCAAAGGGGGAGTGAAGACCTCCTAGTCTGGTCTAGTGTCACCCTGTCTCTACTGCCATCCCTATATTGGCTCTTCACCAATCGCCGCACGCGTGCCTCGCCCTGTCTTTCCCTGGCGTATGGCTAAGGCTAGGCAATGGAGGAGATGAGCACTAGTCGATCTCCACTAAACTCTGTAGACAATAAGGATAGACAAACAGGGGGGATTGCTTAGCTTTAGATGACTCCAAACAAATGCGCACACTGCCTCAAGCTCCAGAGAGGACGAAGTAGTGCTCTTGCTAAAGTCTCACAAGTAGTAATGAATATCGCCGGCACCTCGCTCTCAGACACACCAGGTATTTATACACCCAGGCCACGGAGCTAATTAGCCAGAGGGAGGTAACTGCTGGGTCCTAGAGAGAGCCAGCCTCTAAGAAGATGTCTGTAATGCCAAACGTAGAGATCTCCTGCAACCAACTGCAGAGCGACTGTCTGACACACCCGTGACAGACACGTCTTGCTTTGGTCTAATTTCTGGACAAAACTCTCACATTCAAATGAATTTGTCTACAAAAAACATTTACTGGTAGGTAGCAGAAGCTTAGAAAATTAGAGTCTGTTTCATTTGCCTACGACAAAAATTACCTGGCTGTATAATCTTCTCATGATTTTTCAATTGTTACCATTAAAATGATCATTTCATGATCCCAGTTCTGCAATTATAATTAAAATTATTCAACTCCCCCGCACACACACACTTTAATCAGATTTACAAACTTTCTGCTGATTGCAGTAATTTAATGAAACAAGAAAAATTTAATGGCTGAAGACAATTAATATAACTACAAAAAGTCTCGGAATTATTCACACCTTCATGACCGGCATCTTTACTACTTAGCAGAGTCCCTCTGGCTGTTGTAACCTGATGCAAACATAATTCATTGCCAGAGAGCAGCTTCTGACATCGTTCCTAAGAATCCCAACAAAGATTTTCTATGGAGTTTGGATCAGATGACTGTGACGACTACTCTAGAGTCTTCCAGGACTTCCCCTGATACTCAGACTTGATGGACTTTAAGGTACATTACTGTGAAAAAGTTTTAGGCAGATGTGCAATAAATGCTGCAAAGTAAGAATGCTTCCAAAAATAGAACTGTTAATAGTTGATTTTTATCAGTTATCAAAATGGAAATTGAATGAACAAAGAAGAAAACTTCTGCACAAAACTTGCTTAAAACTGTAGCACATTATTGTACGCTTATCAATAAGGTACTGTAGGTGTGACACAACGCTTACTTTATAGAATACTTGTCCCTGATTTGTCATTTAGCTCTGTAGAAGCCCACTCCATATCCAGGACCTTTCTCATTTTGAAAGCATTTACCACGTCCACTACCGACATTTCTGACTTAGGATATTTACCCGAAATGTTAAATTTTTTTTTAATAAACTGACTGCGATGTAATCTTTGGATATTAGATATTCTGAATAAATCCTAATTGAGCATATCCACATAACTTATCATGTATGTCCTTCCTTCCATTTACTATTATTGTATGCTTGTGATTATTGTCTTGTTGGAAGTTCCATATACCCATGCTTCAGCTCCCCCACAGAAGGCATGACGTTTTCTCCTGGGATTTCCAGATAGTTTATTAATTTTATCTTACCTATCACACACTGCAGGTTTCTAGTGCCAGAGAGAGCAAAGTAGCCACAGAGCATCACCAAGTCACTACCATGCTTCACTGTAGGCATCAGTGAGCCACCACCATGCTTCACTGTAGGTATCACCAAGCCACTGCAATGCATGACTGTAGGCATCACCAAGCCAAGACCATGCATCACTGTAGGTATCACCAAGCCACTGTCATGCTTCACTGTAGGCATCACCAAGCCACAGCCATGCATCACTGTAGGTATCACCAAACTACCACCATACATCCATGTAGATATCACCGATCTACCACCATGCTTGACTGTAGGCATCACCAAGGCACAGCCATGCATCACTATAGGTATCACCAAGCCGCCGCCATGAATCCATGTACAGTACAGACCAAAAGTTTGGACACACCTTCTCATTTGAAGATTTTTCTGTATTTTCATGACTATGAAAATTGTACATTCACACTGAAGGCATCAAAACTATGAATTAACACATGGAATTACATAGTTAACAAAAAAGTGTGAAACAACTGAAAATATGTCTTATATTTTAGGTTCTTCAAAGTAGGCACCTTTTGCTTTGATGACTGCTTTGCACACTCTTGGCATTCTCTTGATGAGCTTCAAGAGGTAGTCACCGGAAATGGTCTTCCAACAATCTTGAAGGAGTTCCCAGAGATGCTTAGCACTTGTTGGCCCTTTTGCCTTCACTCTGCGGTCCAGCTCACCCCAAACCATCTCGATTGGGTTCAGGTCTGGTGACTGTGGAGGCCAGGTCATCTGGCGTAGTACCCCATCACTGTCCTTCTTGATCAAATAGCCCTTACACAGCCTGGAGGTGTGTTTGGGGTCATTGTCCTGTTGAAAAATAAATGATGGTCCAACTAAACGCAAACCGGATGGAATAGCATGCCGCTGCAAGATGCTGTGGTAGCCATACTGGTTCAGTATGCCTTCAATTTTGAATAAATCCCCAACAGTGTCACCAGCACAGCACCCCCACACCATCACACCTCCTCCTCCATGCTTCATGGTGGGAACCAGGCATGTAGAGTCCATCCGTTCACCTTTTCTGCGTCGCACAAAGACAAGGTGGTTGGAACCAAAGATCTCAAATTTGGACTCATCAGACCAAAGCACAGATTTCCACTGGTCTAATGTCCATTCCTTGTGTTCTTTAGCACAAACAAGTCTCTTCTGCTTGTTGCCTGTCCTTAGCAGTGGTTTCCTAGCAGTTATTTTACCATGAAGGCCTGCTGCATAAAGTCTCCTCTTAACAGTTGTTGAAGAGATGTGTCTGCTGCTAGATCTCTGTGTGGCATTGACCTGGTCTCTAATCTGAGCTGCTGTTAACCTGCGATTTCTGAGGCTGGTGACTTGGATAAACTTATCCTCAGAAGCAGAGGTGACTCTTGGTCTTCCTTTCCTGTGGTGGTCCTCATGTGAGCCAGTTTCTTTGTAGCGCTTGATGGTTTTTGCAACTGCACTTGGGGACACTTTCAAAGTTTGCCCAATTTTTCAGACTGACTGACCTTCATTTCTTAAATGATGGCCACTTGTTTTTCTTTACTTAGCTGCTTTTTTCTTGCCATAATAAAAAATTCTAACAGTCTATTCAGTAGGACTATCAGCTGTGTATCCACCAGACTTCTGCACAACACAACTGATGGTCACAACCCCATTTATAAGGCAAGAAATCTCACTTATTAAACCTGACAGGGCACACCTGTGAAGTGAAAACCATTTCTGGTGACTACCTCTTGAAGCTCATCAAGAGAATGCCAAGAGTGTGCAAAGCAGTCATCAAAGCAAAAGGTGGCTACTTTGAAGTACATAGAATATAAGACATATTTTCAGTTGTTTCACACTTTTTTGTTAAGTATATAATTCCACATGTGTTAATTCATAGTTTTGATGCCTTCAGTGTGAATGTACAATTTTCATAGTCATGAAAATATAGAAAAATCTTTAAATGAGAAGGTGTATCCAAACTTTTGGTCTTTACTGTAGGTATCACCGAGCTACTCCCATTCTTGACTGTAGACATCACTGAGCCACTATCATACTACATTGTAGGTGTTACTAAGCCACCACCAGGCTTCACTGTAGGTATCACCAAGTCACGGCCATGCATCATTGTAATTATCACCAAGCCACGGCCATGCATCACTATAAGTATCACCAAGTCACCACCATGCATCACTGTAGGTATTACCAAGCCACATCCATGCATCACTGTAGGTATCACCGAGATACCACCATGCTTCAGTTTAGGCAGGCTGTTCTTTTCACCTTGTGATTCATTCTTACTCCTCAAGACATCTTGCCACTGATCTATAAGCCTAAAAAATATCAAATTTTGTTTTATCCTCAGAACAGAATATCAAATTTCTGTGACTTATTTTTATGATTTTGAGAATATTGGCCCTCACTTTTCTTGGGCTTTTGAGTCAATAGAAATTACACCTTGGAGTTCAGTATATGGCTTACTGTGCTAACTGAAACCTCAGTGCCTGCAGATTAAAGACGCGGGTCTGAAATGCGTTTGCTAATAACTACATTCTGGCTGGCTGTGACCTATGGTGATGTTTTTATCTATTTGTTCATAATAAATTTTTCAAGTTATAATCCTATCCTGACGCTGGAACATAGTCCTTTCCTTTAATAGTCTATGGAACGTTTAACATGTCCGTTTATTTTTGCGGACCAAGTGATCCGCACCAAAACATGCAAACCTTTCCGATTTTGATCCAAGTCATGGATCAAACCTGGCAAAGCAAATCTGTATCTATGGGTCCATGGAAATATCAGACAGCACTTGATGTTATCCATGTACCATTCATGTGCTGTCCAATTGTCATGTTTGTTTGATAGGAGACTAGTGTTGAGCGAGCATGCTCGACACTGCTCGGTACTCGCCCGAGCATCTCGCTACTCTGGATGTTCGGCGAGCACCGAGCATTTCCGAGTTACTTGGGCAGGAGCTCGGGTCTCCGCCCTGCATGTTTGGCGCTCTTTACAGAGCCAATGAACATGCAGGGATTGCCAGCCAGTCACTGTAATGCCGCAGCCATGTTGTTTGTGGGCATTACAGTGATTGGCTGGCTGCACAGCGTCACTTCGAGTATTTAAAACCGGGCGCCGCCACCTTGGACACAGTCGCTCCGGATCAGACAGTGTAGGGTCAGTGCTGCTGAACTAGGGAGAGATTTATCCTGCAAAATAGTTAGTGTAGGGTCTCTAAAGCCTGCAAAATCAAACAAACAGTCCTTCTCAGGACTAATATCCATCCCAGATATCAGGCAGGCAGGCTGTATAGGAGACGCAGTGGTTATACCAACAAACAGTGCATTACAGTCCTGTCTGCTCCTGCTGGTCAAATTGCTAGACTTATTCCCCGGTCTCAGGGGCCAGGAAAAATCCTTTTTTTTCATCTAAATCCTGTATATTTTTTTTCCTCAGTCAGACTGTACAAATACGCGTCTTATTAACCTTTTGGTATTCCCACCCCCCCCAAAAAAAAAAAATTGAGTGTGTCTGTGAATGTTCAGACACAAATATATCTGTTTAAAATATTCTGGTGTAAGCAAGATAACTAGAAGTTTGGTTTTGCAGTTCCACTGTTCAAATCTCAGTATTATTCAGCTTTTGGTCATTTTTACATAAAAAAAACAGTAATAGTGTCTCCCTGACTGTTCAGACACAAATATATCTGTTTAAAATATTCTGGTGTAGGCCAGATAACTAGAAATTTGGTTTTGCAGTTCCACGATTCACATCTCTGTATTATGCAGCTTTTGGCCTTTTTTACATAAAAAAAAACAGTAATAGTCTCTCCCTGACTGTTCAGACACAAATATATCTGTTTAAAATATTCTGGTATAGGCCAGATAACTAGAAGTTTGGCTTTGCAGTTCCATGGTTCAAATCTCTGTATTATGCAGCCTTTGGCCTTTTTTACATAAAAAAAACAGTAATAGTGTCTCCCTGACTGTTCAGATACAAATATATCTGTTTAAAAGATTCTGGTGTAGGCCAGAGAAATAGAACTGTGGTTTTCCTCTTCCACGGTTCTAATCTCCTTTTTATTAGCCTTTTTCCATTGATAGTGCGAGTGTAAGCTATTTTACTTCATTTAAAATGGGCAAGGCGCGTGGCAAGGGACATGGAACTGAACGTTCTGGTGATGGTGCGTGTAGAGGATGGGGCCGTGGCCAAGGTGAAAATGTGCCACATCCACAGCCACATCTTCTCGCTCCCACTTCTTGACCAAATTACTAGGGAAGCACATTACAACACCAGTATTGCGAACTGATCAGTGTGAACAGGATATTAATTGGATAGCAGATAATACTTCCAGTTACCTGGGCACCACCACCTCTGGTCTGTCTTCCACACGGTCAAGTTTTAGTAGCCATGAGTCTCGACCGCATACTCCTCCTCACCCTGATGCTCCTTCCTCCCACCATGCCGAGTGTCGTCAGACAGCAACTGATCCCACAGTTGGACACTCTGAAGAGCTGTTTACTGGTCCATTTCCATATTTGTGCCCCTTGCCTGCCTCGCTTGAAGTGGTGGAAGAGGAGATCCCATGTAGCGATGCCAAAATATTTGAACAGCCACGGCCACAGGAAGTCGACGCTGGCAATTTGTCACAAGAGGTGGATGATGACGAGACACAATTGCCAGGAAGTGAGGAGGAGGATTGTGGTGCGCAAGTGGAAGAGGAGGAGGTGGTGGATGATCTAGTAACTGACCAAACGTGGCAGGAGGACACGCAGAGCGAGGACAGCAGCACACAGGGGGAGGGAGGAAGAGTACCTCAAAAGGCAGGAAGAAGCAGTTTGGAGGCCGCACACAGAAGGTGGGCAACAGTTCCCCGTAACACCAACACGAGGGAAGTCTTCCAGAGTCTGGAATTTTTTTAAAGACTCCGCTGATAACCCCAAAAAGGCCATTTGTACCACCTGCCATGCCAGCATCAGCAGGGGTGACAAAACTACCAGCCTGACCACCACCAGCATGATCAGGCACATATCAGCAAAGCACCCGACTATATGGGGCGTACCCCAGGGTCCACGACCAGTGTCAGCGGGTGTCACCACTGCTTCTTCCGCTGTTGTGCGTGTAAGAGAACCCCCTGTTGTGCATGCAAGGCAATCCACTGTCCATACTGCATGCAAAGATGCCCCCTCCTCTCAGTCTTCACTTGTTATGGCAGTTTCTCAAGAAACAGCATCAACGTCCACGTCCACGTCCCACCGCAGCGTTCAATTGTCCATATCCCAGAGCTTTGAACGAAAGTGCAAATTCGCAGCCAACGCCACACAGGCCACAGTCCTAAATTCGCACATTTCACGACTGCTTGCGTTGGAAATGCTGCCTTTTAGGCTGGTGGAGACGGAATCCTTCCGCAACCTTATGGCGGTGGCCATCCCTCGGTACTTGGTTCCCAGCCGACACTATTTTGCCCGGTGTGCCATCCCCGCACTACACAAGCACGTGTCCCAAAACATCTACTGTGCCCTCAACAACGCAGTTACTGGGAGAGTCCACCTGACAACGGACACGTGGACAAGTACTTTTGGCCAGGGATGGTACATCTCCCTGACGGCACACTGGGTAAACATAGTGGAAGCCGGGACCCAGTCGGACCTTGGGACGGAACACATCCTCCCCACACCGAGGATTGCGGGCCCTATGTCAGTCGGAGCTGCCCCCACAGTGTACAGCTCCTGCACATCATCCTCCTCCTCATGTACAGCCTCCATCTCAGATATCACCACATCAGTTACAAGCTGGAAGCACTGCAGTACTGCCTCAGCCAAGCGGCAACAGGCTGTGCTGAAACTCATAAGCTTAGGTGAGAAACCTCACACTGCTTATGAGTTGTGGACAGCTGTGAAAGAGCAGGCAGATCTGTGGCTGACAACGCTGAACCTACATCCAGGTATGGTCGTGTGTGAAAATGGCCGTAACCTGGTGGCGGCTCTGAGGCGAGGCGAGATCACACACGTACCATGCCTGGCTCATGTGCTTAACCTCGTGGTTCAGCGGTTTCTTAAATCGTACCCCGAGTTGCCAGATCTGCTCGTCAAAGTACTCCGCCTATCAGCTCATTTTCGGAAGTCGGCTACAGCTTCTGCCGCCCTTGCTGTGTTGCAGCAGCGTTTGCAGCTTCCGGCACCCCGACTGGTGTGTGATGTCTCCACACGTTGGAACTCTACCCTCCACATGTTGCAAAGGATTTGTGAGCAGAACAGAGCAGTTGTGGAGAACCAGCTGCAATAAGGCCGTCGATATTCAGGTCAGACTCCACACATAAGACCTCAGCAGTGGACCTGGATGTCTGACATATGTACCATCCTGACAAACTTTGAGGAGTCCACCAAGATGGTGAGTGGCGATGACGCCATCATTAGCGTCAGCATCCCACTTGTCTGTCTTTTGCAACGCTCTCTGCAGAGAATTAAAGAGGAGGCATTGCAGCCAGAGTATGATGAGATGGATCAAGAAGCTATAATGGGCGATTACACACAGCCCAGCCTCATCATCTCATCCCAATGTGCATTGGGGACAATGAGGGAGAGGAGGAGGAAGAACAGGAGCTGGTATCATGCGCTGTAGGCGGTAGTACCTGTACAACTGTCATACTGTCGGTTCAGGATGGGTGGCCTGAGGACAGGGGGGAGGGGGAGGAGAGCATGGTCAGTCGTCATATTGGTGAGGACACGGAAGTCTTGCCCGTTATCAGTCTGGCACGCATGGCTGACTTTATGTTATGCTGCCTTAACCATGACCCTCGCATTGTCAAATTGTTGGGTGACAGTCATTACTGGTTGGTGACACTTTTAGACCCCCGATACAAGGAGAACTTTCACTCTCTTATTCCTGAGGTGGAGAGGTCTACAAAAATGTGGCAGTACCAGAAGGCCCTTGCTGCAGAACTGTTAAAAAAATTCTCATCTGAACATGCTAGCGGCAGAGGTCACAGTTCGTTGACCAATCAAGGCGTACAGGCGAGAGAGATGCAACTCCAATCCAGCAGAGGCAGGGGAACACTGTCAGCATTCTGGGACAGTTTTCTGAGACCCGCCCAGCTTACAGGCCCTGAGGCGCGGTGTGCTCTCACAAGCAGTGGAAAGTTTTAAAAGATGGTGAGGGAGTACCTTGCCGACAGTACCAGCGTCCTCCGTGATTTGTGCCTTTTAATTATTGGGTATCCAAGCTGGACACTTGGAATGAACTCGCTCTGTATGCTTTGGAGGTCCTGGCCTGCCCTGCCGCTAGCGTGTTATCGGAGCGTGTTTTTAGTGCCGTTGGGGGAATTATAACTGATAAGCGCACTCGCCTGTCAACTAACAATGCTGACAAGCTGACCCTTATCAAAATGAACAAGGGCTGGATTGGGCCAGACTTCTCATCACCACCAAAAGAGAGCAGGGTAACATAAAGTCAAATCCACTGTGTTTTTTCGGGAGGTGTATAACCATGCACCGCTTCACACACATGGGTATACGCTTCCTCATTTCGGCGGTTTTTTGCTCTTCTCCTTATCCTCAGCCTCCAACACCACTATACCACCAGGGTTACTGTGGTCCAGGTTGCCAGCATTGCAAGTTCCTCCGTCATAATTTTTGGCAGATTTTCCTTGGAAGGCATAGGCAAAGACTATGGGAGAACCACTCCCCAATAATGGGAATAATGTTTTGAATATGCTGTACTGCATGGCTCTTGTAAGGGGCATGAAAACTGTCTTGTTAAGCTACTGTGACCTCCACGTCTCTTCCAAGGGGCATTAAAACCGTCTTGTTAAGCTACTGCGACCTCCACCACTCTTCCAAGGAACATTGATATTGTCTTTTTATTCCATTGCGACCTCCAACACTCTTCCATGGGGCATTAAAACCGTCTTGTTAAGCTACTGCGACCTCCACCACTTTTCCAAGAGGCATTAAAACCATCTTGTTAAGCTACTGCGACCTCCACCGCTCTTCCAAGGTGCATTAAAACCGTCTTGTTAAGCTACTGCGACCTCCACCACTCTTCCAAGGGGCATTAAAACCGTCTTGTTAAGCTACTGCGACCTCCATCACTTTGCCAAGGGGCATTAAAACCGTCTTGTTAAGCTACTGCAACCTCCACCGCTCTTCCAAGGGGCATTAAAACCTTCTTGTTAAGCTACTGCGACCTCCATCACTTTTCCAAGGGGCATTAAAACCATCTTGTTAAGCTACTGCGACCTCCACCACTCTTCCAAGGGGCATTAAAACCATCTTGTTAAGCTACTGCGACCTCCACCACTCTTCCAAGGAACATTGATATTGTCTTTTTATTCCACTGCGACCTCCACCACTCTTCCAAGGGGCATTAAAACCATCTTGTTAAGCTACTGCGACCTCCACCACTTTTCCAAGGGGCATTAAAACCGTCTTGTTAAGCTACTGCGACCTCCACCACTTTTCCAAGGAGCATTAAAACCGTCTTGTTAAGCTACTGCGACCTCCACCGCTCTTCCAAGGGGCATTAAAACCGTCTTGTTAAGCTACTGCGACCTCCACCACTCTACCAAGGGGCATTAAAACAGTCTTGTTAAGCTACTGCGACCTCCACCACTTTTCCAAGGGGCATTAAAACCGTCTTGTTAAGCTACTGCGACCTCCACCGCTCTTCCAAGGGGCATTAAAACCGTCTTGTTAAGCTACTGCGACCTCCACCACTTTTCCAAGGGGCATTAAAACCGTCTTGTTAAGCTACTGCGACCTCCACCACTTTTCCAAGGGGCATTGAGGTTGTCTTTTTATACCACTGCGACCTCCACCACTTTTCCAAGGAGCATTAAAACCGTCTTGTTAAGCTACTGCGACCTCCACCACTCTTCCAAGGAACATTGATATTGTCTTTTTATTCCTCTGCGACCACCACCACTCTTCCAAGGGGCATTAAAACCATCTTGTTAAGGTACTGCGACCTCCACCACTTTTCCAAGGGGCATTAAACCATCTTGTTAAGCTACTGCTGCCTCCACCGCTCTTCCAAGGGGCATTGATTTTTTCTTTTTATTCCACTGCGACCTCCACCACTCTTCCAAGGGGCATTAAAACCATCTTGTTAAGCTACTGCGACCTCCACCACTTTTCCAAGGGGCATTAAAACCATCTTGTTAAGCTACTGCAGCCTCCACCGCTCTTCCAAGGGGCATTAAAACCGTCTTGTTAAGCTACTGCGACCTCCACCACTCTTCCAAGGGCCATTAAAACCGTCTTGTTAAGCTACTGCGACCTCCACCACTTTTCCAAGGGGCATTAAAACCGTCTTGTTAAGCTACTGCGACCTCCACCGCTCTTCCAGGGGGCATTATAAACGTCTTGTTAAACCACTCTGAACTCCACAGCTCTTCCAACGGGCATTGAATTGTTGTTTTTAATTAACTCCAACCTCCACGACTCTTCCAACGGGCATTGAATTTCCTCCTAATTTTAGTCAGCTTTTGCTTTTCAATGCATAGGCAAACACAAAGGGAGACCCACTCCCCAATAATGGGTAGAAGGTTTTTAGTATGCTGTAATCCACGTCTGTTTCAAGGGGCATTGCAGTTCCTCATAATTTTTGGAAAGTATTCCATTCACTGCTTAGGCCAACAGTGTACAGGAGACCCAGTTGCTACCAATGAAAAAAAATGTTTAGTTAAGGCCCTCTGACCTCCTTGTCACTTCCAAGGAGCATTGGAGTGCCTCGAAATTTCGGGTAGGCATTGCACTCACTGTATGCCCTATAACTGTGTAGCCGAACTGCTCCGTTTGGTACAGAAACATATCCTACAAGACATGTGTGGTTGACTGGCCTGATATTGATGTGAATGGTCCTTGTTCCTCCTGCTCTTTCTCCTTTGCCACCACCTCATCCATCATTCAGCACCTGAAGTTTTGTTTTAACGGGAGTCATAGAACTGGGATAGTAGCAGGAAAACATCCAGCAATCCTCGGAGGAGGTAGGATATGCACTAAAAAGCTGACCACCTCAGGCCTAGCCGCTACTACATACATGCGCTTGCATTCCAAGGAACAGAAAGCTAAGGAGATGGATGGTCTCATGATCATGAATAATTTACTCGTTGGGTAGGAGTCCGACTACTGCTGCTGTCTACTTTCTGAACTTTCTGTTGAAGCCTGATTGACCCAGGACCCGCAATCCTCTAAGTCTGGAGGACGTGTTACATTCCAGTGTCCAACTGTGTCCCGGCTTCCACAATATTAACCCAGTGTGAAGGCGTCAGTGAGATGGACCATTCCTGGCCACATTCACTTGTCCACGTGTTTGTGGTTAGGCTGTTCTTCAAATAGGGGCGGCTGGGGACCGTTTATGGACACCCATCCGCCCCCTGGTGGCTGGGGACCAAGCGTGGACACCCGGCACCATGGCGGCTGGGGACCGAGTGTGGACACCCGGCCGCCCCCTGGCGGCTGGGGACCAAGCGTGGACACCCGGCCGCCTGGCGGCTGGGGACTGAGTATGGATACCAGGCCGCCAACGCAGCCATGACGCGGTGCCAGATTCCGCCTCCACATGCCTAAAAGGCCAAATTTCAAGTGCAAGCAAGCTAGCAGTATGGTATTGCAGCCTGGGCGGTGGGTGGGTGGCAGGCTGCACACTTACGCTTGCATTCCAAGAAAACAAATCAGATGCTAACTTCTATCATCATCATCATGCTCCTCACCTTGGCACTTTCAACTCCCCTGATGGATAAGCCAGGGCCCACCGGAGGAGTCTGGTTTTCTGGTGGGCTCGGCCAATGCTGCCCTAAAGCAGGCCAGGCTAAGAAAAGTGTGGGGAAGATTGCCGGGACAATTAGGGGCGGCTGGGGACTGAGTATGGATACAAGGCCGCTGACGCAGCCAATGACGTGGTGGCCAGATTACGCCTCCACATGCCTAAAAGGCCCAATTTCAAGTGCAAGCAAGCAAGCAGTATGGTATTGCAATCTGGGGGTGGGTGGGTGGCAGGCTGCATACTTGCGCTTGCATTGCAAGGAATGGGGGAGGTACAATTGAACACTGCCCTGAGACAAGGACTTGCAAGTCTGATGCGGCAAGAATCACTTCTGATGGGCACACTTTTAGGCAGTGACCTGGGTGTCAGAGATGCTTCCAGGGGTCTTCCCCATGCTGTTCCCATGTCTTTTCAGCACTGTATGCATGTGTCACACAGCACATGGCCAGATAAGGTTGTAAAATGTTAAAATGACATTTCCCGGTGAATGCATTTGTCACGGTTGAAAGCAATACAAAAGTGCAAAAACGCATAAAAAATGCTACTTGTGAACAAAGCCCAAGGTGTGGAGGAGTATTTTTGTTTTTGGTTATTTATTTTACCTTATACACAAGTCTTTACCCTGGAAAGGATGTGCCTTAACATATTTCACAGGAAAGCAGTTTCAGTTTAGTTTTTGAACTTTTTATTGTGAGCCCGTAAAAGTGGCTTAATACCTCTGACCACGTTGTTGACAGCAGTGACCTGGGGGTCAGAAATGCTTCCTGGGGCGATACCTATGCTGTCCCCATGTCATTTGAACAATGTCACTATCGTTTTGGGCACTTTTTAGGCTTTCTACAGACTGCCGGGGGTGTCGCCGCAAAAATGCTCGGGTCTCTCATAGACTAACATTGGGCTCGTTGCTCGGGTCGAGCACCCGAGTATCACGGCGAGCTCGGCCCGAGCTTCGAGCACCCGAGCATTTTAGTGCTCGCTCAACACTATAGGAGACACTTGAAAAAACTTCTTGTACGCAAGAGAAAAAAATAATGAAACACTGATGGTAAAAACGGACACGCTGACAAAACACTAATGAAAGTCAAATCCAAAACACTGAAGAAAATCAGTCACTTTTTTGCCTTCGAAAAAAAGCACTGATGTCTGATCGAGTCTTCAGGCTACTGTTATGCTTGTGTAGCAACTCACTCGGCAAAATAGGTAACACACTAAAAAACAGCACCTGACCCTTCCTGTTCCTGTACAGACTAGAGATTAGTCCCCGCAGTCCCTAGTGGTTCCTGCGTGAGCAGAGATAGCTCTAACCACAGACTAAAAGATGGCAACTCGGACCTATACTGCCTGAAAGGCCGTCAATTGCTTCAGGTTCCTCCTAATAAAACAGAGGTCAGAACAGAGGGAATTACCTATAAAAGGGAAAGTGTGCTGATAAAAGGAAATATTCCAGAGTGAGTAGAATAAACCACAAACCACAAAATGTAAGTCTATGGGAAACTCAAGCATTTTTCCGGCGACTCCCCCCGGTGGTCTGCAGAGGGCCTAAAAATTGCCCAAATCGATGGGAACAGTGCTCAAATGACATGGGAACAGCATGGGGAAGATCCCTGGAAGCATTTCTGACTCCCAGGTCACTGTTGTTAATAATGTTGTCAGAGTATTACGCCACTTTTACGGGCTCATAATAAAACATACCAAAACGAAACCAAATGGATTTTCCTGGGAAATATGTTAAGGAACATCATTTCCAGGGTAATGACTTGTATATAAGGCAAAATAAGTAACCAAAAACAAAAATGTTCCTCCACACCTTGGGCTATGTTCACACGTAGCGTTTTTGATGCATTTTTGCATTGCTTTCAACCGTGACAAAAGCATTCACCGGGAAATGTCATTTTAACATTTTACAACCTTATCTGGCAATGTAACATAGTAACATAGTTTTTAAGGTTGAAGGAAGACTAAGTCCATCTTGTTCAACCCATAGCCTAACATGTTGATCCAGAGGAAGGCAAAAAAAAACCCATGTGGCAAACACTAAGCTCCACAATGGGGAAAAAAAATCCTTCCCGACTCCATACGACAATCAGACTAGTTCCCTGGATCAACGCCCTATCAAGGAATCTAGTATATATAACCTGTAATATTATACTTTTCAAGAAAGGCATCCATGCCCTTCTTAAATTTTAACAGTGAATCACTCATTACAACATCATGCGGCAGAGAGTTCCATAGTCTCACTGCTCTTACAGTAAAGAATCCGCGTCTATGATTATGATTAAACCTTCTTTCCTCCAGACGTAGAAGATGCCCCCTTGTCCCAGTCTCTGGCCTCAGAGTAAAAAGATCAGTAGAAAGGTCTTTGTACTGTCCCCTCATATACTTGTACATGTAATAAGATCACCCCTAAGCCTTCTTTTTTCCACAGTAAATAACCCCAAGTGTAATAACATGTCTTGGTATTGCAGACCCCCCAGTCCTCTAATAACCTTGGTCGCTCTTCTCTGCACCCGCTCTAGTTCAGCTATGTCTTTCTTATACTCCGGAGACCAGAACTGTACACAGTATTCTAAGTGTGGTCGTACTAATGACTTGTATAGAGGTAAAATTATGTTCTCCTCATGAGCATCTATGCCTCTTTTAATGCATCCCATTATTTTACTTGCCTTTGCAGCAGCTGCCTGACACTGGCCACCAAACGTGAGCTTGTCGTCCACCAATACACCCAGGTCTTTTTCAGTTACAGTTTTGCCCAGTGTTTTACAATTAAGCATATAATTATACATTTTATTTCCTCTGCCCAAGTGCATTACCTTACATTTATCCCCATTAAAGCTCATTTGCCATTTATCAGCCCAAGCTTCTAGTTTACATAGATCCTCCTGTAATATAAAATTGTCCTCCTCTGTATTGATTACCCTGCAGAGTTTAGTGTCATCTGCAAATATTGAAATATTACTCTGTATGCTCCCTACAAGGTTATTAATAAATATGTTAAAAAGAAGGGGGGCCCAATACTGACCCCTGTAGTACCCCACTGTTAACTGAGACCCAGTCTGAGTGTTTTCTATTAATAACCACCCTTTGTTTCCTATCACTGAGCCAATTCTTAACCCACATACATATATTTTCCCCTATCCCCATTGTTCTCATTTTATGTATCAACCTCTTGTGTGGAACCGTATCAAAAGCTTTTGAAAAGTCCAAATACACAACAGCCACTGCATTTCCTTGGTCCAGTCCAGAACTTGGCTCCTCATAAAAGCTGATCAGATTAGTTTGACAGGAACGGTCCCTCGTAAACCATGTTGATATTGGGTCATGAGGTTATTCTTCTTCAGATACTCTATTATAGCATCTCTTAGGAAACCCTCCAGGATTTTACCCACAGTAGAGGTTAAGCTTACTGGCCTATAATTTCCAAGTTCAGCTTTTGTCCCCTTTTTGAATATTGGCACCACATTTGCTATACGCCAGTCGTGTGATACAGACCCTGTTATTATGGAATCTTTAAAGATTAAAAATAATGGTCTATCTATGATGTTACTTAATTCCTGCAGTACTCGCGGGTGTATCCCATCCGGGCCCAGGGATTTGTCAACTTTAGTGATTTTTAGACGCCGCCATACTTCCTGCTGGGTTAAGCAAGTGACATTTAATGGAGAATATTTGTTATCACTGATCATGTTTTCTGTCATGCGATTTTCTTGTGTAAATACAGTTGAAAAAAATCATTTAGCATATTGGCTTTTTCCTCATCCTCATCCACCATTTCACCCAGACTATTTTTAAGGGGGCCAACACTATCATTTTTTAGTTTTTTACTATTTATGTAGCTAAAGAATATTTTGGGGTTATTTTTACTTTCTCTGGCAATGATTCTCTCTGCCTCAATCTTTGCTGCCTTGATTTGTTTTTTACATAATTTATTTAATTTTCTATATTTATTTAATGCATCATCACTACCTACTTGCTTTAGTTCTCTAAATGCTTTCTTTTTGTCACTTATTGCGCCCCTTACAGCTCTATTTAGCCATAGTGGTTTCCTCCTATTTCTAGCATGTATATTCCCAAAGGGTATATATTGTGCACAGGTCCTATTCAGGATGTTAATAAATGTCTCCCATTTGCTTTGTGTAGCTTTATGTCTCAGGATATCGTCCCAGTTTATTGCACTAAGATCATCTCTCAACCGTTGGACATTTGCCTTCCTGAAGTTTAGTGTCCTTGTAACCCCTCTACTACACATCTTATTAAAGGTTACATGAAAACGTATTATTTTGTAATCACTATTACCCAAGTGACCCCGTATATTTGATATGTGGTCTGGCCTATTGGTTAATATTAGCTCTAGCAGTGCCCCCCTTCTTGTTGGGTCCTGAACCAGTTGTGAAAGGTAATTGTCTCTCATAGTTGTCAAAAAACTATTACCTTTGCTTGAACTACATGTTTCTGTCCCCCAATGTATTTCAGGGTAGTTGAAGTCTCCTATAATAATGACTTCTCCTTTAGTCGCTGCTTCATCTATTTGCTTTACGAGGATATTCTCCGCTACTTCCATTATTTTTGGAGACTTATAACAAACCCCTATCAGTAATTTATTATTTTTTCCCCCTCCCCTTATCTCCACCCACAGGGACTCTACATTTTCATTAGATTCACATATATCCTCCCACAAGATGGGTTTTAAGGATGATTTTACATATAAACACCCCCCCCCTCGCTTGTTTGTACGGTCATTTCTGAACAGACTATAGCCCTGTAAATTAACTGCCCAGTCATGGCTCTCATCCAGCCACATCTCAGATATCCCTACCATGTCATAATTATTTTCCAACAAAATTAATTCTAACTCCTCCATTTTGTTGGTGAGGCTTCTGGCATTAGTGTACATGCATTTTATGTATCTCTCTGTACCTCTATTCCTTCTTACTTTATTGAGTGTTCTAACCCCACCCCCAATTTCTTTATTTGTGCCCAGGTCACTATCTGCACTATCTTCCCCACTTATAAAATGAATATCCTCCCCCCAATCCCTAGTTTAAACACTCCTCCAACCTTCTAGCCATTTTCTCCCCCAGCACAGCTGCACCCTCCCCATTGAGGTGCAGCCGGTCCCTAGCGTAGAGTCTGTAGCCAACTGAGAAGTCGGCCCAGTTCTCCAGGAACCCAAATCCCCCCTTCCTACACCAGTTCTTGAGCCACTTATTTATCTCCCTAATCTCCCGTTGCCTCTCTGGCGTGGCACGTGGTACCGGTAGTATTTCGGAGAATACCACCTTGGAGGTCCTTGCTTTCAGCTTGCAGCCTAATTCCCTGAAATCATCTTTAAGGACCTTCCACCTACCTCTAACTTTGTCATTTGTGCCAATGTGCCCCATGACCGCTGGGTCCTCACCAGCCCCTCCCAGTAATCTGTCAACCCGATCAGCGATATGCCGGACTCGAGCGCCAGGTAGGCAGCACACTGTTCGACGATCCCTGTCTTTGTGACAGATTGCCCTATCTGTTCCCCTAATAATTGAGTCCCCCACTACCAGCACCTGCCTGGCCTGCCCTGCTCTCCTATTTCCCCCCTTACTGGAGCTGACACTCCTCCTGCTTTCAGGGGACATGCCTTGCTGCAGCAGTGCTACCCCTGTACCGTCACTCCCCTCATCTGCCAACTTTGCAAACTTATTGGGGTGTGCCAGATCAGGACTAGCCTAATTGGCACTCTTCCCTCTACCCCCCCTTCTAACTGTCACCCAACTAGAGGCCTCACTGTCCTGCAGCTCCCGACTAACACCCTCCCCCACATCTACCCCAGTGAGCTGCTGCTCAGTGAGCAGCAGACTACTTTCCATATTGTCAATGGATCTCAGTGTTGCCAGCTGCTCATTTAGATCCAGAAATGTTGTGTGGGACACATCATCAGACACATCCTGTTTCATTTACTACTCTTTACTTCTCTTAAAGGGCCAGCAGTCAGCTATGCTTTGTTGTTCCCATTATTAAAGAGTGGGTCTCCTATACTGTTATTGCGTATGCAGTGACTGCAAGAGCTGCCAAAAATTTGGACGCAACCCAATACCCCTTTGAAGAGACATAGAGGAGGGTCTCAGTAAAAAAAATGTTCCCATTATAAAGGAGTGGGTCTCCTATAGTGGTAATGCCCATGCTATGACTGCAAGGGCTGCCAAAATTTGGGGAAAAACCCACTAACAATTTAAAAACACATAGAGCTGGGCCACAGTAATGACATGTTCCCATTAGAAAGGAGAGGGTCTGCTATCCAGTTATAGGGTATGCAATGAGTCCAATGGCTACAAAAATTTAGGAAAAACCCCACTAACAATTTAAAGACACATAGAGCTGGGCCACAGTAACGACATGTTCCCATTAGAAAGGAGAGGGTCTGCTATCCAGTTATAGGGTATGCAGTGAGTCCAACGGCTGCCAAAATTTAGGAAAAACCGCATTTACAATTTAAAGACACATAGAGCTGGGCCACAGTAACAACATGTTCCCATTAGAAAGGAGAGGGTCTGCTATCCAGTTATAAGGTATGCAGTGAGTCCAACGGCTGCCAAAATTTAGGAAAAACCCACTAACAATTTAAAGACACATGGAGCTGGGCCTCCCATACTGTTTGCCTATGCAGTTAATTGGAGGCACTCCAATGCCCCTTGCAAGAGACGTAGAGGTTGAAGGGTCTCTTGAAAACAATGTTCCCATTATTAGGAAATGGGTCTCCCATACTGTTTGCCTATGCAGTGAATGCAACGGCTTCCAAAAATTTGGAGAATTCCAATGCCCCTTGCAAGAAACGTATATATGGTGATATGGTAGATATGGTGGTGATATGGAGGAGGATTTGGAGGATGAGGAGAAGGAGGAGGACAAGAGCAAATAGACAAAATCAGGAAGCGCATACCCATGTCTGGGTGTGAAGACAGGTGCATGGGAATAGAGTTAGATCTCCCCCCAAAAAAACACTGTATTTGAGTTTATGTTACACTGCTATCATTCGGTGGTGTTGAGTCAGCATGTCAGCATTTTCAGCTGACAGGAGGATGCGCCTATCAGTTATAGTTCCACCAGCGGCACTAAAACCCGCTCTGACAAAACGCTTGCGGCAGGGCAGGCCAGGACCTCCAAGGCATAGAGAGCCAGTTCATGCCACGTGTCCAGCTTGGATGCCTAATAATTATAAGGAATCACGGAGGACGTTGGTACAGTCGGCAATGTACTCCCTCACCATCTTCTAAAACTTTTCCCTCCTTGTGAGAGTACCCCACGTCTCAGGGCCTGTGCAATGGGAGGATCTGAGAAAACTCTCCCAGAAATTTGACAGTGTTCCCCTGCCTCTGCTGGATTGCATTTGTGTCTCTCTCTACTGTACTCCTTGGCAAGCACCTTCTCGTACTGCCCCATTTTATTAGGCCTGTCCTGCGCAGGAATAAGAGACAGAAAGATCTCCTTGTATCGTGGGTCTAGAAGTGTCACCAACCAGTAATGACTGTCACCCAAAATTTGGACAACGCGAGGGTCATAGGAAAGGCAGCGTAACATAAAGTCATCCATGTGTGCAAGTCTGCAAAGAGTCAAGACTTCCGTGTCCTCACCAAGAGGACGACTTTCCTCCTCATCCTCCTCCTCCTCTCCTCCTCCTTGTCCTCAGGCCATTCACGCTGAACAGACGTTGTGACAGTTGTGCAGGTAGTACCGTGTATAGTGCATGAAACTAGCTCCTGTCCTTCCTCCTCCTCCTCCTCTTCCTCATTGTCACCCAATCCACGTTGGGATGAGATGAGGCTTGGCTGTGTGTAATCACCCTGTATGGTTCCTTGCTCCATCTCATCATGCTCCGCCTGCAGTGCATCCTCATTGACTGTGAGCAGAGAGCGTTTCAGAAGACAGAGAAGCGAGATGGTGACACTAATTATGGCATCATCGCCGCTCACCTTCTTGGTGGAGTCCTCAAAGTTTTGGAGGATGGTACATATGTCTGACATCCATGTCCACTCCTGAGGTCTTATGTGTGGAGTCTGAACTGAATACAGATGGCCTTGTTGATGCTGGTAGTCAACAACTGCCCTCTTCTGCTCACAAATCCTTACCAACATCTGCAGTGTAGAGTTCCAATGCGTGGGGACATCGCAGATCAGTCTGTGAGCTAGAAGCTGCAAACGCTGCTAAATCACGGCAAGGCTGACGGAAGCTGTAGCTGACTTTCTAAAATGGGCACACAGGCGGCATACTTTGTCAAGCAGATCTGGCAGATCCAGGTAGGTGTTGAGAAACCGCTGAACCACGAGGTTAAGCACATGGCCCAGGCATGGTACGTGTGTGAGCTCGTCTCGCCTCAGAGCTGCCACCAGGTTCCGGCCATTGTCACACACGACCATGCCTGGCTGTAGGGTCAGCGGTGACAGCCACAGATCTGCCTACTCTTTCAGAGCTGTCCACATCTCTTCAGCGTTGTGCAGTTTGTCACCTAAGCATATTAGCTTCAGCACAGCCTTTTGCCGCTTGGCCGAGGCAGTGCTTCCAGCTTGCAACTGATGTGGTAATTTCGAAGATGGAGGCTGAAGAGGAGGAGGAGGTGCAGGAGCTGTAGAATGTGGGGGCAACCCTGATTGACCCAGGGCCCGCAATCATCGGCGTTGGGGGGATGTGTTCCGCCCCATGGTCCGACTTGGTCCCGGCTTTAACCATATTAACCCAGTACGCCGTCAGCAAGATGCACCATACCTGCCCACAAGCACTTAGTAACTGCATTGTTGAGGTCACTGCTAATGTTGTGGGACACGTGCTTGTGTAGTGCGGGGATGGCACACTGGGAGAAATAGTGGTGGCTGGGGACTGAGTACCGGCTGTCGCCATCAGGTTGCGGAAAGCTTCCAGCTCCACGAGCCTAAAAGGCAACATTTTGAGTGCAAGCAGTCATGAAATGTGTGAATTTAGTAGTGTGGGCTATGGGGCGTTGGCTGCGTATTTGCGCTTGTGTTCCAAGGACTGGGGTATGGACAACTGAATGCTGCGCTGGGACAAGGACGTGGACGTGCTTTATGATGGTGCTAGTTGAGAGTGTGCAATGACACGTGCAGGGTGGGAGGCATCTTGGTATGCGCCATGGACAGGAGATTGGCGTGAATGCACAACAGTGGAAGAAGCAGTGGTGTCACCCGCAGACACTGTTTTTTGACCCTGAGGTTCAGCCCACTTAGTCGGGTGCTTTGCTGCCATGTGCCTTATCATGCTTGTGGTGGTCAGGCTGCTAGTTTTGCTACCCCTGCTGATGCTGGCCTGGCAGGTGGTGTAAATGGCCTTTTTGGGGTTATCTGCAGAGTCTTTAAAAAACAACTAGACTCGGGGAGACCTAACAGTTTTACTGGCAACTTCTGTCGTGTTGGCGTTACGAGGAACGCTTTCCCGCCTTGTGTCTGCAGCCACAACACTGCTTCTTCCAGCCTATTGTGGTGTTCTGCCTCCCTCCCCCTGTGTGCTGCTGTCCTTGCTCTGTATGTCCCCCTGCCAGATTGGGTCAATTACTGTATCATCCACTACTTAGTCTTCCACTTTCGCACCTTAGTCCTCCTCCTGACTTTCTGCAATTGCGTCTCATCATCATCATCATCATGCGACAGTAATTGCACTTTCCCACCGTTTCCTTTGTGTGATCGTGGATGCTCAAATATTTGGGCATCGCTACATGTGTTCTCCTCTTGACTCGCTTGAAGCTCACTGGGCGAGAGGCCCAAATCTACAAATGGAAAAGGGAACAGCTCTTCTGAGTGTCCAAGTGTGGGATCAGTTGTCTCCGGGCACTCAGCATGGTGGGAGGAAGGAGGATCAGGGTGAGGAATATGCGGTCCAGACTCACAGCTACTGAGACTTGACAGTGCGGAAGACAGGGTGGTAGTGGTGGCAAAGTGACTGGAGGCATTATCTGCTATCCAACCAACAACCTTTTGACATTACTCTGGGTTCAAAAGTGGTGTACTGCGGTCCCCTAGTAATTGGGACAGGAAGGTCGAGCGACAAGATGTGGGTGTTTGTTGTGGCACAATTTCAGCATGCCCACGGCCACGTCCTCGGCCTCTGCATGCACAATCACCATCACGTCCACTTCCCCATCCCTTGCCACGCACCTTGCCCATTTTAAATGGAGGACAATATTTTCCACATTCACGAGAAATGGCTGATTTTGGAACACAGTTATATGTGATACGTCTGACAGAGACCCACAATTTTAAATAGCATTCCTGTAATTTACTAATATTCTACACAGAGACCTAGTGTGAGTTGCTTGAACGACACTGCAAAAAAATGAAAATGAAAGAAATGGCTGATTTTGGAAAACTTTTATAGGTGATATGTCTGACAGAGAACCACGGTTTTAAATAGCAGGCCTGTAATTTACTAATACTATTCTTCACAGACACCTAGTGTGAATAGCTTGACCGACACACTGCAACAGAATGGAAAAGGAGGCCAATATTTTCCACATTCAGTTCAAATTTCTGGATTTATATCGCTGAAATATGGAACAGATCTGGCTTTATTCTGCAGTGAGAACAAGCAAATGGAGCAGATAAATGGTGTACTCTGGATTGCTTTTTAAGCAAATAACCAGGATTAAGATAAAAAAAAAATTGCCCTGGCCCTGATATCTGGGCCTATGTCTACAAATATCAGTAATTATTGCAGCAGCAGACAGGACGTTCAATGGACCCTCTTGCGCTGTATCATACACTGCAGTCTGCCATATACACTGCCTGCCTGCCTAACACTGATTATATGCAGCTGGATTAGTTCTCAGAAGGACATTAGTTTAGATGGCTATATACAGTGAGTACGGAAAGTATTCAGACCCCTTTCAATTTTTCACTTTTTGCTTCATTGCAGCCATTTGGTAAATTCTAAAAAGTTCATTTTTTTCTCATTAAAGTACACTCTGTACCCCATCTTGACTGAAAAAAAACAGAAATGTAGAAATTTTTGCAAATTTATTAAATAAAGAAAAACTGAGATATCACATGGTCATAAGTATTCAGACCCTCTGCTCAGTATTGAGAAGAAGCATCCTTTTGAGCTAGTACAGCCACGAGTCTTCTTGGGAATGATACAAGTTTTTCACACCTGGATTTGGGGATCCTCTGCCATTCTTCCTTGCAGATCCTCTCCAGTTCCGTCAGGTTGGATGGTGAACGTTGGTGGACAGCCATTTTTAGGTCTCTCCAGAGATGCTCAATTGAGTTTAAAGGGGTTGTCCAGTACTTTAGATTACCCCCTCAATGTATCCCCCCGGGGCGCCTAAGGATTTTTGTAATTAGCTTACATTGCAGATACTGCCTGTGAGCAATGCTATCACTGGCCGCTCACAGGCATCAAGTGACCCCCGGCTGCAGCCGGCTCTGACATCCGCTGACGTCACGACAAGTGCTGGCAGCAGCCGGGGGTCTCTGTCTTCTGCGTTCCACGGTGGATGCCAGGCTGTGAGTAAGGTTACTTCCCCCCGCGTCACACGCGGCTTCCATCGTGCGCTCTGCCTCTCCCCATTCATTGGGAAAGCGCACTGTGTATGCTGGGTGTGACGCGGGGGGTAAGCCCGCCCACAACCCGGCAGCCAATGCAGGGACCCCAGCGCTGAGTTATGCATCACTTGTCATGACGTCAGTGCGGGGTCACGTGATGCCTGTGAGCGGCCAAGGATAGCGCCGCTCACAGGCAGTTTCTGCAACGTAAGCTAATTACAAAAATCCTTAGGGGCCCCGGGGGGATACATTGGGGGTGGGTAATCTAAAGTACTGGATGACTTCTTTAAGTGAGGGATCTGGCTGGGCCAGTCAAGAATGGTTACAGAGTTGTTCTGAAGCCACTCCTTTGTTATTTTATCTGTGTGCTTAGGGCCATTGTCTTGTTGGAATGTGAACCTTCGGCCAAGTCTGAGGTCCAGTGCACTCTGGAAGAGGTTTTCATCCAGGATATCTCTGTACTTGGCTGCATTCATGCTTCCTTCAATAGCAACCAGTCGTCCTGTCCCTGCAGCTGAAAAACACCCCCATAGCATGATGCTGCCACCGCCATGTTTCACTGTTGGGATTGTATTGGGCAGGTAATGAGCAGTGCCTGGTTTTCTCCACACATACCGCTTAGAACTTTTTGGTGATAATACTATCTTTGTCTCATAGTCTGGGAGTCCTACATGTGTTTTTGAGCAAACTCTATGCGGGCTTTCATATGTCTTGCACTGAGGAGAGGCTTCCGTCGGGCCACTCTGCCATAAAGGCCCGACTGGTGGAGGGCTGCAGTGATAGTTGACTTTGTGGAACTTTCCCCCATCTCCCTACTGCATCTCTGGAGCTCAGCCACAGTGATTGTGGGGTTCTTCTTTACCTCTCTCACCAAGGCTCTTCTCCCATGTTTGCTCAGTTTGGTTGGACGGCAGGTCTAGGAAGACTTCTGGTGGTCCCAAACTTCTTCCATTTAAGGATTATGGAGGCCACTGTGCTCTTAGGAACCTTGAGTAATGCAGAAATTCTTTTGTAACCTTGGCCAGATCTGTGCCTTGCCACAATTCTGTCTCTGAGCTCCTTGGGCAGTTCCTTTGAGCTCATGATTCTCATTTGGTCATTTGACATGCACTGTGAGATGTGAGGTCTTATATAGACAGGTGTGTGCCTTTCCAAATCAAGTCCTATCAGTTTAATTAAACACAGCTGGACTCTGAAGGAGTAGAATCATCTCAAGGAGGATCACAAGGAAATGGACAGCATGTGACTTAAATATGAGTGTCTGCAAAAATTTCTACATTTCTTTTTTTTTTCAGCTAAGATGGGGTGCAGAATGTACTTTAATGAGAAAAAAATGAACTTTTTAGAATTTACCAAATTGCTGCTATGAAACAAAGAGTGAAAAATTTAAAGCGGTCTGAATACTTTCCATACCCACTGTATATATATGTGGAATACCTATACTAACAGGACATTCAATGGACCCTCTTGCACTATATGCACTGCAGTCTGCCACATATACTGTCTGCCTTCTTGCCTAACTCCTGCTATCACCACTGAATACATGCAGCTGGATTAATCCTCAGAAGGACTGTTAGTTCAGATGTATATATATATATATATATATATATATATATATATATATACAGTACAGACCAAAAGTTTGGACACACCTTCTCATTTAAAGATTTTTCTGCATTTTCATGACTATGAAAATTGTACATTCACACTGAAGGCATCAAAACTATGAATTAACACATGTGGAATTATATACTTAACAAAAAAGTGTGAAACAACTGAAAATATGTCTTATATTCTAGGTTCTTCAATGTAGCCACCTTTTGCTTTGATGACTGCTTTGCACACTCTTGGCATTCTCTTGATGAGCTTCAAGAAGTAGTCACCAGAAATGGTTTTCCAACAATCTTGAAGGAGTTCCCAGAGATGCTTAGCACTTGTTGGCCCCTTTGCTTTCACTCTGCGGTCCAGCTCACCCCAAACCATCTCGATTGGGTTCAGGTCTGGTGACTGTGGAGGCCAGGTCATCTGGCGTAGCACCCTATCACTCTCCTTCTTGGTCAAATAGCCCTTGCACAGCCTGGAGGTGTGTTTGGGGTCATTGTCCTGTTGAAAAATAAATGATGGTCCAACTAAATGCAAACCGGATGGAATAGCATGCCGCTGCAAGATGCTGTGGTAGCCATGCTTATTCATTATGCCTTCAATTTTTAATAAATCCCCAACAGTGTCACCAGCAAAGCACCCCCACACCATCACACCTCCTCCTCCAAGCTTCACGGTGGGAACCAGGCATGTAGAGTCCATCCGTTCACCTTTTCTGCGTCGCACAAAGACACGGTGGTTGGAATCAAAGATCTCAAATTTGGACTCATCAGACCAAAGCACAGATTTCCACTGGTCTAATGTCCATTCCTTGTGTTCTTTAGCACAAACAAGTCTCTTCTGCTTGTTTCCTGTCCTTAGCAGTGGTTTCCTAGCAGCTATTTTACCATGAAGGCCTGCTGCACAAAGTCTCCTGGTAACAGTTGTTGTAGAGATGTGTCTGCTGCTAGAACTCTGTGTGGCATTGACCTGGTCTCTAATCTGAGCTGCTGTTAACCTGCGATTTCTGAGGCTGGTGACTCAGATAAACTTATCCTCAGAAGCAAAGGTGACTCTTGGTCTTCCTTTCCTGGGGCGGTCCTCATGTGAGCCAGTTTCTTTGTAGCGCTTGATGGTTTTTGCAACTGCACTTGGGGACACTTTCAAAGTTTTCCCAATTTTTCGGACTGACTGACCTTCATTTCTTAAAGTAATGATGGCCACTCGTTTTTCTTTACTTAGCTGCTGGACTTCCTGGATGATACGGTGCCATATAAATTAATCTTGTTCGTAACGTTGAGGAGGCACTCCTGCTGTTGTCTGTTCTTATGGGCGTAACTCAGTTTGACCGATGGGGGGTGCAGGGTCACTCGGATTCTCAATCTCCGCCTGCCGGGTGGCTTCAACCGATGTTGTTCCCTCGCCGCCTACACTGGGGACTGCAGGTAATCGAGTGCTGGGGCTCGAAGGTAGAATCAACAATTCTTCTTCGTCCACATCGTGGCTTTGGGCAACTGTGACAGGACCTTCTCTAGAAGCAGGTGATTCTTTTTCATCCTTGTCATCTTTAGACAGACAGGGCCGCAGCATACTACGATGAACCACTCTGGTAGGGGCTCCTTCAGTCCCCTCGCGTTGAACTTCATACACAGGTCCTTCAGCGCCAATTCATCGCTTCACTCGGTGCGCGGTCCGTTACCACCACTTACTCAATATGCCCCGGGGCCGCCTGTCCCGAACCAACACCCACTCCCCGGGCCTCAGAGCTGTCCCTCAAAGAGGCAATGTCTCATGATGTTTGAGGTCCTGAAACTTTTGTTGTACCAACCGTTGGAGGGTCTGCAGTCGATGCCGATGTTCCCGGACCCAGGAAGACATCCCCGTCCGTGGGTAGTCCTCCTCGGGGTCCAGCTCTAACTCGGTGATCTCTCGCCCTTTTCGTCCGAACAGCAAGGTATAAGGAGTGAACCCCGTCGTACTATTCACTCGGTTGTTGTAGACCCACACCAGCTCGGCCACAAACTCAGGCCATCGTACCTTCCGATCTTCCTCCAACATGCGGAGCATTTGGATCAGTGTCCGATTAAAGTGCTCACAGGCCCCATTTCCTTGAGGGTGGTAAGGAGTAGTCCGTGACTTCTCAATCTCGTACAACCGGTGCAGCTCTTCCATCACCCGGCCTTGGAAGCAGGCGCCTTGATCGGAATGGATCCTCTTTGGGCAGCCGTACACCCGAATGAAGTCTCGGCAGATGGCCTGTGCAGCTGACTCGGCGGTCTGGTCCCTGGTTGGAGTCACTACCACAAACTTTGTGAAGTGGTCTGTCATTACCAGGCAATGTTCATACCCGAGATGCGCCGGTCCAACAGCCAAATAGTCGATCATCAGCACATCCAAGGGGGCAGAAGTCACAATGGTTTTTATGGGGACCCGCTGCTCCGGGGGCTTAACCAGCTCACAGCTCCGACATCTTCGACAAGTGTCTTCCATTGTTACTTGCAGTCGGGGATGATACACCAGCCTCTGCAACCACTGAAATGTCTTCTCTGGTCCGAAGTGAGCCCCTCGTTCATGAGCCTCCTTGGCCACTACTCCGACCAACTTCTCTGGGATCACCACTTGCCAGATGGTCCCAAACTCTCGCAGTAGCTGCACCCGTCGGTACAGCAGCCCGTCTCGCAAACACAGTCTCTCCCATTGTCCCCGCATTTTCAGTGCTCCCGGGGACAGGGTACTCCTCTCTTCTCGACTGGGGACTTGCCGCAAAGCCACCCATTGACGTAATTGAGCAACTTCTCTGTCAGTCTGTTGAAGTCGGATGCAGTCATCTCTTGGCTGCCCTAGCAATTGTTCTTGCTACGTCTCTCTGATTTGTCCCTGCGCCACGGTCAGCGGTCCCACGAAACTTCGGAAGCTAGGGGTCTCATCCGCCTCCAAATCTTCATCGCGTTCATGATCAGGCCGTTCATATGTCACTCTGGAGAGGGCGTCGGCGTGGGTATTCTCTGCCTTAGGCCGGTAGGCGATCTTATATCGGTACCTGGCCATGCGGGCCACCCACCGCTGCTCCAGGGCTCCCAATTTCACATTCTCCAGGTGGGCCAGCGGGTTGCTATCTGTTCTCACCAGTACTTCGGACCCGGACAAATACTCTGCAAACTTCTCGGTCATTGCCCAAACCAGAGCCAGCAACTCTAATTTGAAAGAGCTATAATTATCTGGGTTCCTCTCGGAGTCGTGAAGGGAGCGACTGGCGTACGCAATCACGCGCTCTTTCCCCTCCTATGCTTGGGATAACACGACTCCTAGTCCATGTAGGCTCCCATCAGTGTGGAGTATGAATGGTTGGGAGAAATCCGCATAGGCAAGTATTGGGGCCTCGGTCAGGGCCATTTTTAGGGCATGGAAAGCGTTTTCCTGGCTGCTTCCCCTCCGAATCGCCTGATTCTTGGAGCCCGCCGGCACTCCCTTAAGTAGCTCCAGCAATGGGTTGGCTATGCGGGTGAAGTTCTTCACGAATCTTTGGTAGTACCCGGCAAGTCCCAGGAAGGCCCGAACGTCCTTTACTGTCTTTGGCGTAGGCCACTCCTGTACGGCGGCCACCTTCTTCCGTGTGGGCCTGACTCCTTCACCGGATACAGTATGACCGAGATATTCGATCTGTTTGCGGAACAGGTGGCACTTCTGGGGCTTCACCTTTAGGCCATGACTCTGTAAGCGACTCAGTACTTGCTCCAGTCGCTGGAGGTGCTCCTCAAAGGTGGCGGCATAGACAATTATGTCGTCAAGGTAAATCAGTGTTGCCTCGAAGTTCAAATTGATCAGGCACCTCTCCATCAGACGATGGAACGTCCCGGCGGCCTTAGTCAGGCCGAAGGGCATCCGATTGAACTCGAACAGTCCCATGGGTAATATGAACGCCGTCTTCGCACGGTCATGTTCGGCCACGGGCACCTGCCAGTACCCACTGGCCAGATCCAAGGAGGAGAAGTATCTAGCCTTCCCTAAGGCCGACAGAGACTCTTCGATTTGAGGTAGTGGGTAAGAGTCCCATACTGTCCAGGCATTCAGTCGTCTATAGTCCA
This sequence comes from Phyllobates terribilis, assembly GCF_046119375.1. Lineage (NCBI taxonomy): Eukaryota > Metazoa > Chordata > Amphibia > Anura > Dendrobatidae > Phyllobates > Phyllobates terribilis. The sequence goes on from NW_027362772.1 coordinate 272,345,330, forward strand.
CACAGAACCGCAGGGTCCCATCTTTCTTCTGGACCAGGACAATCGGGGCTGCCCACGGACTCTGACTCTCCCGTATCACACCATTCTGTAACATATGGGCTAGCATCTCCTTAACCTCTTTATACATCTGGGGAGGAATCTGCCGGTATCTCTCCCGCACTGGGGCAGCGATCCCCGTGGGAATCTCGTGGGTAATGGCTTCGGTGCAACCAAAATCATCCTCATGGCGAGCAAAGACTTCCTGGTACCGCTCCAGTACCTCCTCAACCTGCTGCACCTGTCGAGGTGTAAGTCCCGTCAATTCAGCCCGCATTCGTTGTAGGATTCTTAGTCCCCCCTTCGCACTAGCCAGGTGGGGTTCCGACGGCACGGCGACTGCCAGAGTCCAGGGGTCTCCCCCTACAGCGGACAGCTGTACCACATCAAGTCGCACCAACTTCTCTGGCATTCCCAGAATCTGGGCTATTTCCGCCCTGGGAGGGAGTGTGAGATCATCTTCGCCCAGATTAACACACTGCACTATAACATTGCCACCCTGGACGGTGGCCAGTGTCCGAGCCACCAAGAGTCCGGGAGGTACTTTGTCCATCTATGTTGGTTGTATCTGAACTTCGACTCCCTCAAGAGGTGTGCAGGCCCGTGCGGGTAACGTGAGTACAGTTTGTCCAGGCGGTAAGGTGAGCGCCGTAGCTGCTGGCACTATTATTTTTCCCAGGACCTTCCCTTCACTCGACGTCTCCTGAGCCTGGGCAGCTCGGATTCGTTGTTGAAAGACCCTCCTTTGGGGAGTTCGTGGGTCCCACTGGTCTAGAGGAATCTCCCTCGGCTCACTAATCAGGATTTGCCCGATCTCTTTCAACACATTCATTCCGAGGGTCACCGGGGTCCACTTCCGGTGCCTCCTGCGACTAAGACGACTCCTTTTTTCCCCACATCTTTTCCACATACTCGGATCTTCATCCACACCACCCCTGCGACCGGGATGGGTAATTGATTAGCTGTCGTGAGTCTAATTACTGCTCTCCATTCAGGCCGCGCTATCTCTGGGAATCGCTGTTGGAAGTAGGCTTCTGTCATCGTAGTCACCTGGGATCCCGTGTCAATCAGGCAGTGAACAGCCCGACTGCTTATTTCGGCCCAGACAGTCGGGCTGGTGGAAACCAGGTCCTTGGGACTTCCTTTTCTTCTTTCCCCTTCCTCAGGCTCCGGGTTGTGCCCCGAAACACGGAGCCTGCTAGTTTAATGGCTGCCGCGACAGGGGCCGCCCTCGGGTAGCACAGCCCCTGGCGTAATGTCCTGCGCCTCCACACTTCCAGCAGGTCGTGTCTCTGTCTGTGTAGGGCTGCCTCCCTCCTCTACGGAAATCTCCTGCAGGGGGGGCCTGAATTCAATTCTTTCAATAACTGGGGCAATCGATCTGGGTATCTCTGGTGTCGGGGCAGGGGTCTTCTTGAGACTGGACCATTCATCCCGCATCTCCCGTATCTCCTTCCGCATCTCTTGAGCCCATTCCGGTTCAGCTGCAGGCGGGGTGGGTACCTCATTACTCAGGACCATCCCTGCCAGGGCCGTCACCCCCATCTACTGCTCTCTCACACGTGCCTCTGCCCCCACGTCTAGAAAAGTCATACGTGGGTTGGCGCGCAGGTGCTCCTGCAAGGCCTGCTTCAGCTGCACATCCCTGAGGCCTGCCACAAACTGGTCCCTCAAGATCACGTCAGGCGGGCCCATTCCCAAATTCCCCATGTTGTCTTTTCTAGTGATATAGGCATGCACCCTCTGTAAGGCATTAACATACTGCGTCACAGTCTCCCCCTCCTGCTGTACTTGGTGAAACTGCCATATCCTCAGCTCTCCTACATTGGTGGGATCCCCATGCATCTCCTCCAGTATCCGCACTACTTTTTCTACAGTATCCCGGTCATGGGGAGGGCGGTACATCACGGATTGTCGGGCATCGCCATCCAGGGCCAGTAAGGCTATTTCGGCTTGCATAGCTGGGGTCATCGTATGCATACGTAACATACTCCTATCTCTCTCAACCCAGTCCCACAGCATCATATTGTCCCCGGTGAACTTTGGGAGATTGCTGAGCATGGCCCCCAGCGGCAAGCTAGATTTAGGAGCATCCTGCCAACTACGCCAAATGTAACATGGGTACTTTAGATGCAGTGGCACAGAAACACAGAGCAGTCAATACGGGGTTAATAATAAGGGGGGGTTTATAAGAACAAGGTCAATCTCCACGCAGGGAGCAACAAGGAAAATATGGGGGGGGAAACAAGGAAAATAGCAGGTGAAAGTCTATAACTAACAGTTCACAGTCTGACAAGATGTAGCAGAGCTGAACCGGTTGTAAACGTTAGTTTGTACACTTAGCTGACTCTGGCTCCTCACAAGGCAGTCGCCAGCGGATGCAGGTGATTATTTCTTCAGGCTTCCCCGCCCAAACAATGCTCCGTCTTCTGGCGGCAGCGGGCGGTCTCCGGTTTTACCCGCTGAGCCCCTAGTCTATAACACGGCACCTCACGTGCCTCGGCTCCACGGACCCTGCGTCCCTTGTCTCTATAGTCGGGCTTGACTCCTCCGGTCCACTGCACCCGACTCCTGCTCCCAGTACTCGAGCCAGGAGCCTGGACCCTCTCACACTGTTCTCCTGCACAGGACTCAGCTCCGCTTTCCCGCACAAAATGTCCTCGTCTCTTCCTCTCTCCAGTCACATCAGGAGTCCCTGGGTCACCTGACTTCCCAGCTCTGTCTCTGGACACACCCCCAACTTCCCAGTCACCTGTGCTCGCAGTCTGTCTCCCCCCTGCAACAGGGGGTACGGCCCCGGCAGTTCCGGATCCCTTTCTATGAAAGCACTTACACCCCGGTCTTCCCCCTTACAAAAGCAAAAGGTGGCTACTTTGAAGAGCCTAGAATATAAGACATATTTTCAGTTGTTTCACACTTTTTTGTTAAGTATATAATTCCACATGTGTTAATTCATAGTTCTGATGCCTTCAGTGTGAATGTACAATTTTCATAGTCATGAAAATACAGAAAAATATTTAAATGAGGAGGTGTGTCCAAACTTTTGGTCTGTACTATATATATATATATATATATATATATATATATATATATGTATATATATATATATATATATATATATATACTACCGTTCAAAAGTTTGGGGTCATTTAGAAATTTCATTATTTTTAAAAGAAAATCACATTTTTTTTCAATGAAGCTAACATTTAATGAATCAGAAATACACTCTATACATTTTTAATGTGGTAAATGACTCTTCTAGCTGCAAACGTCTTGTTTTTATTGCAATATCTACATAGGTATATAGAGGCCCACCACTCCAGTGTTTTAATGGTATATTGTGTTTGCTAACTGTGTAAGAAGGCTAATGGATGTTTAGAAAACCCTACAAAACCCTTGCACAAGTATGTTAGCCCAGCTGAAAACGGTTTGGCTGATTTGAGAAGCTATAAAATTGACCTTCCTTTGAGCTAATTGAGAATCTGGAGCATTACATTTGTTTGTTCTATGAAACTCTCAAAATGGCCAGAAAAGTAGAACTTTCATGTGAATCTCGACAGTCTATTCTTGTTCTTAGAAATGAAGGCTATTCCATGCGAGAAGTTTCCAAGAAACTGAAGATTTCCTACAACGGTGTGTACTACTCCCTTCAGAGGAGAGCACAAACAGGCTCTAACCAGACTAGAGAGAGAAGTGGGAGGCCGCGCTGCACTACTGAGCAACAAGACAAATACATTAGAGTCTCTAGTTTGCGAAATTGACACCTCACAGCTCCTCAACTGACAACTTCATTAAATAGTACACGCAAAACACCAGTGTCAACGTCTACAGTGAAGAGGCAACTCCAGGATGCTGGCCTTCAGGGCAAAGTGGCAAAGAAAAAGACATATCTGAGACGGGCTAATTAAAGGAAAAGATTAATATGGGCAAAAGAACACAGACATTGGATTGAGGAAGATTGGAAAAAAGTTTTATGGACAGACGAATCAAAGTTTTAGGTGTTTGGATCACACAGAAGAACATTTGTGAGACACAGAACAACTGAAAAGATGCTGGAAGAGTGCCTGACACCATCTGTCAAGCATGGTGGAGGTAGCGTGATGGTCTGGGGTTGCTTTGGTGCTGGTAAAGTGGGAGATTTGTACAAGGTAAATGGGATTTTGAATAAGGAAGGCTATCACTCCATTTTGCAACACCATGCCATACCCTGTGGACAGCGCTTGATTGGAGCCAATTTCATCCTACAACAGGACAATGACCCAAAGCACACCTCCAAATTATGTATGAACTATTTAAGGAAGAAGCAGGCAGCTGGTATTTTATCTGTAATGGAGTGGCCAGCACAGTCACCAGATCTCAACCCCATTGAGCTGTTGTGGGAGCAGCTTGACCGTATGGTACGCAAAAAGTGCCCATCAAGCCAATCCAACTTGTGGGAGGGGCTTCAGGAAGCATGGGGGGGAAATTTCTCAAGATTACCTCAGCAAATTAACAGCTAGAATGCCAAAAGGTCTGCAATGCTGGAATTGCTGCAAAGGGAGAATTCGTTGACGAAAGCAAAATTTGAAGGAGAAAATTATTCTTTCAAATAAAAATCATTATTTCTAACCTTGTCAATGTCTGGACTATATTTTCTAATCATTTTGCAACTCATTTGATAATTAAAAGTATGAGTTTTCATGGAAAACACAAAACTGTCTGGGTGACCCCAAACTTTTGAACAGTAATGTATATATATATATGTTGTGGAATACCTATACTAACTCTAAACAAGCAAATCTCTCCCTGACTCAGCAGCACCTTTCCCTACTCTGTCTGATTCTGTCTGATTCCGGAGTGAGGCTGTGTGCGCACTATGCGTTTTTTAAGCATTTCCGCAGCGGCAATTCCTCTGCAGAAACGCTAAAAAACGCATGGTAGAAGGCCTGCCATGTTCCCCAATGATAATCCGCATGTGCTGTGCACATGCTGTGGAAATTTCCGCTGCGGATTATCATTGTGGAAAAATCCGCAGCACTACCAATTATTTTGCCTAATGGCGGCGTTTTCGCCGCCATTGACTTGCATTGAACAGCATAATATCCGCATCATTACATGTGCACATGCGGATGTTATGCGATTCAATATGCGTATGGTACCCGGGTCTGGAGAAGAGGAGACTCTCCTCCAGACCCGGGTACCATAGTACCTGTAAAAAAAAATAATTCAAATAAAAAATATACATTATATTTACCTTCCCGGTAGCTCGCGATGGTCTAAAAGGACCTTCCATGACGTCATTTAGTTATGTGACGGGTCACGCGACTGCTGACGTCGGTGGTCGCATGACCCGTCACATGACTAAATTACGTCATGGCAAGTCGTTTTACCCCACCGCGATACACCGGGGAGACCGGACGCATCGGATAAAGACACCGGGGGCCATCAGAAGGTAAGTATAATATTTATTTTTTACCATTCTTTTACGGTCACGCTATATAAATCCATGTCGGTCGCATGGATTTATATAGTGTGACCAAGTTGTCAAGCACTTTCCAAGTGATGCTAAAATCGCTTCGAAAGTGCTTGACAACCCGCATGCAGAAATGCATGTGAAGAACACTTCACATCCGCTTGTCCCTGGCCGGAAAAACGCATGTACAATCCGCATGTACAATCCGCATGTGTTTTTTCTGCCACGGAGATGCAGAAACGCTCAGGAAAAAATCCGGAGCATTTCTGCATCGTGAGCACATGGCCTTACTGTGATGAGCACAGCAGCGCCAGGTCTGATATAGACCTGATGATGCTGTACGGCCAGCCAATCACTGTAATGCCCACAACCAGCATGGCTAAGGCATTACAGTGAGTGGCAGGCAATCCCTGCATGTTCATTGGCTCTCTAAAGAGCGCCAAACATGCAGGACGGGGACCCGAGTTCCTGCCCGAGCAACCCGGAAATATTCGCGGAGAGCCGAGCTTGTCGAGCACCGTGATGCTCAGGCGAGTACCGAGTAGTGGTGAGCACGTTCACTCATCACTAGTGCAGAGTAAAGTACAGTAACAGCAAAAAGAAAAACCTTAGCAGGAATTTCATTGACTGGCTTCAAACAACAACAAGAATGTCTGAACATCCAAATGAATCTATAACAAGCAGAAAACGCCAGCAGAGGGAAAGAATATTAAGCCGCACCCTAAAGGTAATAGGGCAGACAAATGCAAACACCTGTGTTATGCTAAAGAGACTTGAAGCCAGAATAACAGAACGGAAACACCCGTAGAAAAGGTGTGTCTGCTGTGACTTGGCAGAAAGAGAAGCCAACCACAAAACACAAGCTCAAGGGTTCAAATCTAGGAGCATGACAGCTATGTTCCCACAATGAGTTTTTGATGCTGCATATTTTTTTTTGAAAAAATGTAAGTAAACTATTCTTCTTAATGGGTGCAGAAAATCTGCAATATCAAAAACTCACCAAAAGCTCATCGTGGGAACGTAGCTTAATGCAGATCTTTATTCATCTCTCTTCTCTCTCCTCTCTCTTCTTTCTCTCCTCTCTCTTCTTTCCTCTCTCTTCTCTTTCCTTTCTCTTCTCTTTCCTCTCTCTTCTCTTTCCTCTCTTCTTTCTCTCCTCCCTCTCCTCTTTCTCTTCTCTCTCTCTCCTCTCTTCTCTCCTCTCTTTCCTCTTTCTCTCTCCTCTCTCTCCACTCTCTCCTCTCTCTCTCCTCTCTCTCTCCTCTCTCCCTTCTCTCTCCTCTCTCTCTCCTCTCTCTTCTCTTTCCTCTCTTTTCTTTCTCTCCTCTCTCTCCTCTCTTCTCTCCTCACTCGCTCTCTCTCCTCTCTCTCACATCTCTTCTCTCCCCTCTCTCTCCTCTCTCTCTCCTCTCTCTCTTTCCTCTCTCTCCTCTCTCTCTCTTCTCTTCCCCTGGAACTCCAAACATTACAAGGGACGTCCGGGAGAGGTCCGTGTATGCCGTTTTGCACCAGTACATACCCAGAATTTGTAAGTTCGGGTTCTCTCCTCTCTAGAAATAATACAAAATGTTGAGGAAGGAAAAATAACAGTGACATTATTTAGTTTCAGAATAATATTTTAGTAGCAAATGTAGCAAAGCATGTAATGAACTGAACGCTCCACCAGATGGCAGGGTTGTGAAGCATATGATCTCTTTGCTCAGATTGTTTTATTTACTGATGCAGCAGTGCTGAGATTATCAATTATAACAACTCATGGTGAAATAGCAATGAGTTACGCCTGTTTTTTTTATAGACTCTATTAATGCTATTATTGCACACTCATTAGAAAATGTTCTTTTTTGCTAAATATGGGATATTTATTTATTTTTAGATGATGCAGAATAGAAAGGATTACTGTCTGGTAAATGAGTTAGTAAAGATTGGGGGGCACACAGGTCTCTTAGATGGGTAGAGAAGCCTGTTTAGCTATTTTATAAGAGATCTGGGGGCCTAAAATATAAAGAACTGAGCTGGAACCTTGCAGAAGTAACGATGTGCAGTTGCGCCCTCTGCCTTTAATTTCATTGTATTGCAGTTTTGCTGATTGTGAACTCTTTCCCCAATGTGCACAGTCACAGACTGTAAAATTGCTTTATTTCTGCAGCCTCTGGGACTATTCGTCACCATATTATCTGCTCGGCCTGCAGAACTTCACAAGATAATATTCTGTTGAGTTGTGATATGTAAAATTTCCCCACGTGAGACTCTAAATCTGCAGCCATCGGCTGATCCCACAAGAACCTGAATTATGACAGTAAGAAGCTCCTGCTTACTCGTTCTATTCTGCGCGGAGAAACCATCAAAAATTGAATAAATGGAACTTGTTAACAAAACAATAGAACATATTATCTGCTAAATGTGCACTAATAGCATTAATAGTTTAATATCTACATATTGTCTGTACTGACGTAATTCATCAAAGTACAAAATGTAATATTGCATTTAAAGTGCAGTGCTATAAATGACCACTAGGTGGCGACATTGTAGAATAGATCTAAGTTGCCGATACAAGGATTGATAGCTGAGAGCCTAAAATCATCAGCTGCTGCCAATAATGATCATTCTCACTGTCTGTGGCTGCTGGACATAACATTAAGCAGAGAGGTGTCATCAGCCAATGAGCTTTTGCCTAAATCAGGATTTTATGTTTAATGCATTTTTTTTTCTATTTCATGACTATTTTCTTTTCATTTCATATCAGCTTGAAATTTTTTTTTTTTATAAGGCCCTTATTTCCTGTACTTCACATAGACATTCACAGCAATAAACTGATTCACATCCTATTTGTAAAAAAGGCATTATGAAGTGTGAAGAAAGGAGGTGAGCTGTGACATTGCCTATTGTGAATGGTGGATTCTGTGTTATCTACTGTGTATAGAAGTGTTATCAGTCATTGTACAGGAGGGGGAGGAGGTGAGCTGTGACATCACCTATTGTGAATGGTGGATCCTGTGTTATCTACTGTATATAGAAGTGTTATCAGTCATTGCACAGGAGGATGAGGTGAGCTGTGACATCACCTATTGTGAATGGTGGATCCTGTGTTATCTACTGTATATAGAAGTGTTATCAGTCATTATACAGGAGGATGAGGTGAGCTGTGACATCACCTATTGTGAATGGTGGATCCTGTGTTATCTACTGTATATAGAAGTGTTATCAGTCATTGTACAAGAGGAGGTGAGCTGTGACATCACCTATTGTGAATGGTGGATTCTGTGTTATCTCCTGTATATAGAAGTGTTATCAGTCATTGTAGAGGAGGAGGAGGAGGTGAGCTGTGAGATCACCTATTGTGAATGGTGGATGCGGTGTTATCTACTGTATATAGAGGTGTTATCAGTCATTGTACAAGAGGAGGTGAGCTGTGACATCGCCTATTGTGAATGGTGGATTCTTTGTTATCTACTGTATATAGAGGTGTTATCAGTCATTGTACAGGAGGAGGAGGACGTGAGCTGTGACATCACATATTGTATTCCCTAATCACCTGTGAGTGATATTATTGAGAAGTGGAAGGAACCGCATTAACTCAGCCACAAAGGGGAGACCCCATAACGTTACATAGTGGGGGGCCGAGTGCTGAGGAGCAGAGGGCAGAAAAGTCACCACCCCTCTGCTGACTCCATATCCTCTGGTATCAGCACAAACACTGCGCCCCCGCCGGGAGCTTCACGGCCGAGCAGCTGCATGCAACCGTACATCACCAAGTACAATGCCGAGCGTCGGATGGAGTGGTGTAAAGCCGCCACCACTGGACTCTGTAGGAGACGTGTTCTGTGCAGTGACGGATCGCACTTCTCTATCTGCGTCTGATGGAGGAGTCTGGGTTTGGAGGATGTTGCCCCCTGACTGCATTATACAGATGGTGGAGGAGGATAATGCTATGGGCTGTTATCAGGGGGCGGCCTCGGCCTCTTAGTTCCACTGAAGGGAAATCTTCATCTTCAGCACAAGACATTGTGGACCATTGTAGCTTCTGCTTTGTGGGAACAGTTTGGGATTCGCCCTTTTCTGTTCCCCATGACTGTGCCCAGTACACAAGCTCCATACAGACATGGGGGGAGAACATGAGCGGCCGCACAGAGCCCGGACCTCAGCCCCATCCTATAATGGAGATTGTGAGCCCGGCGTCCTCCCCAACATCAGTGCCGGACCTCACAAATGTTCTGGATGAAGGAGCAAAAATTCCCCCAGACGCCTCCAAAATCTTATAGAAATCCTTCCCAGAAGAGCGGGAGCCGTAATATCTGCAGAGGGGAGACTCCATATGAATGTCTATACATGCAAGATGGAGGCCATATAAGCCCTGTAGTGTAATGTGCAGGTGCGCCAGTACTTTGTCCCTCTAGTGCTATGTGATGCTGTGCCACGGCTGCTGCTGCTGCGTGCGTGCGCTCAAGCAGTGGGCAGATTTGTTATTATATCTCAATGAGTTATTTCTTTACGGGTTAATTATCCCCTATAACATCCATCAGAAGGAGTAATCACCCGTTCCTACACGCCGCACACGCAAACTGCAATAAGCTCCTTCCGTTCATAATGCAAATGAAATTAGCACTTGCATCAAACAAGTAAAACGTCAGAGTCATTTACATAAGTATGGCCATCGTTCACTCGTCGTGAGTATTGTATTACCGGGTGCGGAGGGGCCAGATATGATATTGCAGCACGAGGAAAGTCAATGGGAAATAAAAAGAGAAAAACATTTAGAATTTTTCCCTCTTTCTATTTTATTTGTCTATTTTCTACCTTCCCTTCTACTTTAACCCCTTTGTGACCGGACAAATTAAAATTTTTGCTCCATCATTTTTTCCCTCCTCTTCTTCCGAGAGCCATAACTATTTTATTTTTCTATTCACATAGATATCAAATGATATCAAACATAAGGATTTATTGATATTTTAGTAGTTAAAAAAAAATTAAAACTTTGGGTTGTGTCACTTTCTGGACTCTGACCCTAATTATTTTGACTTCTGAATCTATTTTGGGGCCTTCTTCCCATCTCTTCTTTTTGGGGTTAAGTTTTATACCTTAGCACGCTCCACCAGTCAGCAACTACACTTTGGATGCAACCCAAGTGCCCCGGCAAGGAAGGTTAGATCTCTATATAAGGGTCAAATGGTAAAAACAAGGGAATCCCTGAATTCTGCTAATCGGAGTGACAATATTTAACTATTTTTTGTTAAAAACACATGTTGAAGACTTTCTCTCTTGAAGCCTGTGCAGACCTGCAGTCAATGCAGTGTTTTCTTTTTGCACTAAGGGACAGCATGGAGTGGGCTGGATCAAACAGCGAGCTGAACTTGTTTCCATATAATCACTGGCATTTATACTGACTTTTCAGGTTCTGAATGGGGTTAGGTCTTAGAGAACGCAAACATAATCATCCACAGGACACTTCAACGATGAGTAGTATTTAACAAATTATCTACTCAGTAATTTTTCCATATCCTCCATCTAGCATTGTTGTTATTTAAAAAAAAAAAAGTACCAAAGTTTGATCTTCATAACACAAGTTTATGGAAGTGCATCGTGGCACGAACAAAGCAGATTTCTGAGGACTTCAGAAGAAGTATTGTTGATGCTCATCAAGCTAGAAAAAGCATCTCTAAAAAGTTTGGACTCCACCAATCCATAGTTAGAGCGTATGTGTACAAATGGAGGAAATTCAATGCCATTATTACCCCACTAGGAGAGGTCGACCAACAAAGATCACTCCAAAAGCAAGGAGTATAATAGACAAAGGAACCCAAGGTAACCTCTAAGCAACTAAAGGACTCTTTTAAAAAAGCTAATATTAATGTTCATGAGTCCACCATCAGGAGGACACTGAACAACAATGATGTGCATGGCAGGACTGCAAAGAGAAAGCTGCTGATCTCCAAAAAAGAACGTTGCTGCCCATTTGTAGTTTGCTACTGATCACCTGGAGGAGACAAAAGGCTATTGGACAGATGAGACCAAAATAGAGCTTTTTTGCTTAAATGAGAAGACATTATGTTTGATGAGAAAAAAAAACTGCATTACAGCATAAAATCCTCCTCGTACCATTTGTGAAACATGGTGATGGTGGCGGTATCATGGTTTGGACCTGTTTTGCTGTATCTGGGGCAGGACGGCTGCCATCATTGATGGAAGAATTAATTCTGAGTTATGCTAGCAAATTCTAAATGTTAGGACATCTGCTCATGAGCCAGATCTCAAGAGAACATGGTCCATTTGATAAGACAAAGCACACAAGTCGTTCTTCAAAAGAATGGTTACAGAAGAATAAAGTTAAAGTTTTGGAATGTCCAAGTCAAAGTCCTGACCTTAATCCTTAATGTTTGGTAAAGACCTGAAACAAATGTAGCACCCTGAGGATTCGGCTGCTACAGGAGTATTGCACCTCAACCCAGAGGTGTGATATTCCACTCCCGGGTAAGGATGGAGTGTGGAACTGAGCTCGGTAGGCTGCATGCACTACACACATCCCATTTCCGAGGAGCAGACCGACGGTACTCCCACTTAGAAATGTGCAGGTACGACCAAGTCTGTTCCTGGCTGGAGTGGGAGGGGGGTGGTACATCCCAAGTAGTGTAGGGGCAGATAGGGGGAGCAGCCTGGGTAAAGTTAGGAGCTCATTGGGTGCTGGTCACCTGAGCTCACACATAGAGGGTGTATATAAGGTGGGCACCAACTAAGATCAGGGTCAGATGCAGAGGATCAGATGCAGAGAGTCAGTCAGCTGCAGAGAACAAGTCAGGAGCAGAGGAGAGAAGAAAGACAAAGACCCAGAGTGAGAGAGGAGAAAAGAGAGAGACCCAGAGCACAGAAGAGAAGGACTCTGAGATCCCAACTAAAAGCACCGGGTGAAGAGTCGGCATCAGGGTACCGGAACCCAAGCTGGTGGGGGTAAAAACATTCCCCAGCCAGAGACCGGAGACCGTGGGCAGCGTTTGCCACGGTCACCCATCACATCCACCCCGAAGGCACACCACATGAAGGGTCAGGGAACCCAGGGCCAAGGGTGTCCCAACAGAAGGCCCGAGGGAGCTGGACCTAGGTGGACTACTGGTGGGGACGGCCAGAGAACGGGACAGAAAGAGAGCTCAGGGCCACGCTCCGGACTTGTTTGGGGGTTGGCTGGATCCAGGACCTGGTGGACGCAGCACGGCTCGGGTGGTCACTAGCAGCTGGAGTGACCAGTACAACATCTGCAGTAAGTAAACACCCTTAACTGCACAACCTGACTCTGTCTTCACTGCCGTCTGCACTACACCACCACAACCCCCATCCTCTGCGCCTGTCCCCTCTGAGGCTATACCCCTCCCGTTGGGGGTTATCCCACCAAGCTGCGCATCCACCATCAGCCTCAGCGGAACCTGCTGCAGCGGCGGCCCCAGTGACCGCATCACAACGGGTGGCGTAGTCGACACAAACGAACTCTTAATAACATCTGTAGGACTGCCACATAACACTGAGCTTGACGCCCTGGGCACGGGGCCGGGTCACAGCCGCTCGGAGACTACAACCCCCCATCTGATCCGGTGCCGGGTATTCCCCTCAAAAAGGAATATGTCCCAGGGGGCGCGTCAACTTTGGCGTAGTCGGCAGGATTACGTGCCCGCAACACCCGGGTACTGCGTGCCTGAAGAAAAGTGCAAGTTTACCTCAGAAAGAAGTCTCCCGCCGGTTCCGGAGGGTCCACGCCATCGGACTCCATCACCAGTCGTTTCCCGCCGATTGTCCGCCATTTCCAACTTGTTCCCGCCATCTGCAGAGTTTCCCGCCACTGGGCGACGCTTCCCGCCAAAACCGCAGATTTCCCGCCTTGGAAGAGCAGCGGACGCCATTATGGGCGTGCCAAAGGAGGGCAAGAGGCCGCCTCCCATCGTGGGCCAGGACAGAAAATGGCGCCAAAAGTGGAAACCGCCCCCACCAACAGAGACTGTGATGCTAGAGGTGTCTGTCAGCGTGAAAGAACTACCCCTGGAGCTGACAGTCACCGAGTTGCCCCGGGACCGCCCTCGAAGTGGGAGGAGACGAAAGAAAAGAACGAAGATGGGTGCCGCCTGGAGCAGTCTGGAGCGAGCGCACCCGGAGGCAGGAAGCCTGGAGAAGAGTAGCAGAGAAGCTCACCCGGAGATGTCCAGAGAGCAGAGCAGCACCGGCCCGCTGGCCAGGAGCCTGCTGGAAGAAGAGCAGAGCAGCACCGACCCGTTGGTCAGGAGCCTGCTGGACACCACGACCCCACTAGGCCTAGTGGAGGTCCTTGCACAGCTCCCCCGAGACCGGGAGTGTGCGCAGACTGCCCTGGAGGGCCTCGCACGGAGGATGGCCCGGGTACAGCGAGAGACATTGGCGGAGTGGAGCCGTGAGATGGCCCAGCAAACCAAGACCCGGAGCACGCCAGCCGAGATGAGGAAGCAGACCGCCTCTGAGGATGGCGCGGGAGGACCAAAGGTCGGAGACGGCGCCGAGAAGGGAGCCGAACGCATGGAGGCAGGTAAAGGGGACGTCTATACCCCAAGCCGGGACACCGCTTACCTGCCCCAGCTCCCCGTCGCAGAGCCCGAAAGTCCCCCTGCTGTGCCCGAAAACGCCATGTCACCGACGCAGACTAGGCCCCAACCGGAAGCCGCCGCCGCGACCCCTGTGACGTCACACGCCTCGACCCCGAGCGTGACCAAGCAGGAAGTACCACCAGCCTGGTCGCAAGGCCTAGTACCCCCGGGCGCCGCAACACCAACAGCGCCCCCTACCTCCGCGGAGCCTCCGGCCTGGTCGCAAGGCCAGGTAGCCCAGGGTGCCGCCGTCCTAACGGTGCCCTTCACCTTCCAGGTGCCCCAGGCCTGGCCGCAAGGCCTGGGCAACCCGGGCGCCACCACCACCGCGCCCGCACCCGTGAAACCAAGGGTGCCGCGTCTGGGAGAGGACTTGTTTGCCCAGCACACGTGGCCGGACGGGCAGCCTTTCATCTGGCCCCAGAAGTATTACGAACTGGAGCACCAGAGGAGGGTTGGGGCCATGTGTGCACCCCTGATTCCGGCTCCGAAGCCCGTAATAAGGATCTCGCCCCCGCTAGCGGAAGCACAGTTTGAGTGGGACCCCACCGGAGAAGATCTAATGGGGTTCACTCAGGAAACTAGGGCAGCTGCAGCAGAGCGTGCGGAGTGCTGCCGCCAACAGCTCGAGGAGTTTGCGAGGGAGCGGAGAGAGAGGCGGGTCCGGGAACAACAGGCCCAAATAAGGAGCGCCGAGCAAAAGAGCCGGACCAGGAGGGACCCCCGTGCAGCGCACAGTCCCCGTACCACCGGGACTGTAATCAAGTTTAACCAGCAGCACGGGTGGGGCTTCATCAGAGACAACAACACCCCCGGCGACGTCTTTGTCACGCGCAGAGACGTGGAGTCCCATCTGCCGGAGGGGCACAGAGGTCGTGACCTCTACATCGGAGACGAGGTCACCTTCACCCGGCACAAGTGTGCCAAAGGACCTTACGCCCTCCACGTACACCGCCTGACGGAGGAGGAGTTGCGGTGCGAGGAGGAGGAGCAAGAGGACCCGGACGGGTCTGAAGTAACAACCAGCTGTAAGCAAAGAGCAGGAGGAAGACGCCGTTGAGTGCGGCAGAGAAGTGCTGTAAATAAGTTACCCAATCGGGGTATAAAGAAACTGAAACTGTTGATACTTATATATAGTCCCCGTTGGGACCAGCTGAGTGAACTGTTTACCCGTTAACCCCTTAATCCCACAGGCTGAGGACTGTGAGCAGCCATTCCCTTCCCTTTACCTGGCCGAGGACTGAGAGCGGCCAACTTTCCCTGTATATAGTTGCGCGTCCTAAAGCGCCCCCTACCGGTTTTATAGAAAACCAGTTTTTCTAAGAGACTGTCGCACTTTTCCCGGACACACGTTGCACAAGTGTCCGGAGGAGGAACCTGAAACAAGAGACGACGAGAATGTTTATATGAAAAGTTTTATATATATAATGTTTTATATGTTTTATTATGTTTATATGAAAAAAAAAAAAATTTTGTATGTTTTGGTGTTTTTGTCTTTACAGCCCGAGGACGTGCTGTGATTTACCAGGGGGGAATGTAGCACCCTGAGGATTCGGCTGCTACAGGAGTATTGCACCTCAACCCAGAGGTGTGATATTCCACTCCCGGGTAAGGATGGAGTGTGGAACTGAGCTCGGTAGGCTGCATGCACTACACACATCCCATTTCCGAGGAGCAGACCGACGGTACTCCCACTTAGAAATGTGCAGGTACGACCAAGTCTGTTCCTGGCTGGAGTGGGAGGGGGGTGGTACATCCCAAGTAGTGTAGGGGCAGATAGGGGGAGCAGCCTGGGTAAAGTTAGGAGCTCATTGGGTGCTGGTCACCTGAGCTCACACATAGAGGGTGTATATAAGGTGGGCACCAACTAAGATCAGGGTCAGATGCAGAGGATCAGATGCAGAGAGTCAGTCAGCTGCAGAGAACAAGTCAGGAGCAGAGGAGAGAAGAAAGACAAAGACCCAGAGTGAGAGAGGAGAAAAGAGAGAGACCCAGAGCACAGAAGAGAAGGACTCTGAGATCCCAACTAAAAGCACCGGGTGAAGAGTCGGCATCAGGGTACCGGAACCCAAGCTGGTGGGGGTAAAAACATTCCCCAGCCAGAGACCGGAGACCGTGGGCAGCGTTTGCCACGGTCACCCATCACATCCACCCCGAAGGCACACCACATGAAGGGTCAGGGAACCCAGGGCCAAGGGTGTCCCAACAGAAGGCCCGAGGGAGCTGGACCTAGGTGGACTACTGGTGGGGACGGCCAGAGAACGGGACAGAAAGAGAGCTCAGGGCCACGCTCCGGACTTGTTTGGGGGTTGGCTGGATCCAGGACCTGGTGGACGCAGCACGGCTCGGGTGGTCACTAGCAGCTGGAGTGACCAGTACAACATCTGCAGTAAGTAAACACCCTTAACTGCACAACCTGACTCTGTCTTCACTGCCGTCTGCACTACACCACCACAACCCCCATCCTCTGCGCCTGTCCCCTCTGAGGCTATACCCCTCCCGTTGGGGGTTATCCCACCAAAGCTGCGCATCCACCATCAGCCTCAGCGGAACCTGCTGCAGCGGCGGCCCCAGTGACCGCATCACAACGGGTGGCGTAGTCGACACAAACGAACTCTTAATAACATCTGTAGGACTGCCACATAACACTGAGCTTGACGCCCTGGGCACGGGGCCGGGTCACAGCCGCTCGGAGACTACAACCCCCCATCTGATCCGGTGCCGGGTATTCCCCTCAAAAAGGAATATGTCCCAGGGGGCGCGTCACAAACAGTTCGTGGGAGAAAACTCATGAATATAATGGAGCTGAAGCTGTTTTATAGGGAGGACTGGGCTAAAATTCCTTCAAGTCAATGTGCAGGACGAATCAACAATGACCGTATATGTTTAAATGAAGTTATTGCTGCACAAGGAGTCACACCGGATACTTAGAGCAAAGGTTCACATACTTTTGCCACTCACAGACGTGATATCGGATCATTTTCCTCAATATAGAAAAATCACAAAGTCTTATATTTTTTGACTGATTTGTTTGATTTGATTCTTTATCTACTTTTAGGACTTCTGTGAAAATCCCATTTAGTTTTAGGCCAAATTTATGCAGAAATAAGAAAAATTCTAAAGAGTTAACAAACTTTCAAGCACCGCTGTATATATAAATATCTAGTAACAGTAGTATCATCAGAAATTCAATTTCCTTCTGTGGAGAAGCTAAGAAGCAATCGCTAAACATCATAATCAAGACAGAATATAACCGGTAACCTATAAATCTATACAGAGCGAGAAAAATGAGTAAGACGACAAGTATATCTACCCTTATAAATCTCACACTGGCTCTACATGAATTATAGGACAGCATTCACATGAATATATTTATATACCCCTCCACATAGTAATACCAACGCTCAATAAATATACAATTTCTGATCATCACATAACAAGTTAAGGGCGAAAAACTCTAAATTTTCTCTCTTGTTTTGAAAAAAAAAAATAACAAAACTTTACATATAAATTACTAAATGTGACGCGATGAATATTAATACAGAGATACAAACAAGTAGAAAAAGTTGTAAAAGAAGTAGGAAAGTCTGTTCTACCCGGCATCGTCTCAGTGATCACCGATGGCTCCTGCCAACGATTCAGTTGTTCCACATCAACAGAGCAGCTCTTCTTCCGAACTGTTCTGTTGAGGGGGAGTGACTGCCAACGTCATGCTGATTGACCACTGGCTCCCCGCAGTAAGGCAGCAGGGAGCTGACAGTCATGCAATGTCAACAGCTCAGAACATTAAGAAGCTGCTGCTCTGTCGATGTGATGTAGGCAGAAGCCGCTGAATCACCGTCAGGAGCCGTCTGTTACCGGCAGAAATCAGCACCGGGCACAACAGGCAAGTAGTTAGTAACTAACTGCCTGTTAGTTCTGGGGCACGTAGTAAAAAAAGTTATATAGTCCTTGATAACCCTTTTAAGGAGTGAAGGATCCCTTTAATTATAACTGATGTCTTTTTTTTGAACTGATAGTAAAGGTCACCTAAAGTTTTTATGTTCCTGTGCAAAATCCACAACAAGGCAAAATTTAAGAAGTGTTACTTTGAGTTTCCGTTCCAAAAAGTCAGCAAAAAGACTCTGTGTGAACACAGTCTTCCAGTGCTAATCACTTAGCTACCATGCACACCTACGTTATTGGCCAGGATTTGTATCCAGCAATGATTTTCAGAGCCCAAAGACTAGATTTCTTTCTTAAGCTAAGTATACACCGAGTCATCCCCAAAAGACACCTAAAAAATCACTTTAAAAAAATGCTGGAAAAACTTTCTAATCATTAATCTTGTAAAACCATTTTGCTGTTCGCAGCTTCAGTGTTTTAATTTTTTTTCCAGGCTTTAAAAAACTCCTGGTGGGAAAAAAAAAAGTGCACATCGCGTCTTTGAAGAGTCTCCTGAAGGAAAACACGCCAAACTGGACACTGTCCAATGAAAAGGCTGAAGGAGCTACATCAGGAAAAAAAAAATTCTAAAACTTTCAAAACTTCTTCAGAACTCCTAAAACTCTGCAAATAAGGAGCATTTCCTGAAGCTGTTTTCAAATGAAAAACTCGTAGTTGAAATAAAACTTGGCCGCGTGGTCTGCCGCTATTAGCAGTACTCCGGTGCCAGATACACTGTGGAATATCTTCCCAAAATTGCTGTACAGTAAAATAGATGACATATGCCAAATCTCATACACACTTTTATTAAAAAAAAAAAAAATCATTTTGGAATCTGTATGGAATATTATTACCTGTTATTTTGGTTTTAAAAGCAATTAACACGTTTAACATTGAATGTGTTAGTGGTTACCTTTAGTTAATAAAATTGCCGAAGTTTTCTGTTTGCAATCTTCATTCATTCCCCTGATATGCAGTTTGCAACTAGATGCAAGTTTAAAAAGTTTCTCTTGTGGGAGTGTCTCTCTCAGTAATATAGGCTGGATGTGAGGTCTATATGCATCAGGGTGTTGCTATTTTCATTAGATCATATATCATCAAGTTTCGGTTCTCTACCCTTCCTGAGACTGAACATGCTTTATTCCCTCTCCACACTGTGGAAATTTGTGTATACCATGCTGCTGCTGTCTCTAACACCGAGAGAAGGAGTGGAGAGCAGGTAGAGCTATCAGAACCAGGAGTAGGAGCTCTGAGGAATTTTTAACACTTTTACAGAGCACTCAGCTTACAGACAATCTGCAGCAGGTAAATGGTAGAATTTTTTTTAGTGTTTTATAATATAGGAACTTTACATTTCCGAAGCACATAAACAATAAAAAATTATGTTTTAAGGTGTAATTATTTACCCTTTAAGTTTTAGCTACAGATGAGTAGATCGATTCACGTAACTCCAGTCCATGGTCCAGGTCAGTGCTCTCTGGATGTGGACAGGAGCTGCACACATTTTCTTACCCTCCAGGATCTCAGGCTCGGCTAATGATAAGTTGGGCTGGCAAGACGTCTCCTTTGTAGAGACATATGGTGCCACGCCAGGCCGGTGAATCAAACGCAGCGCCGAGGAACCTGGCAGCTCAGGAAATTCATGTAACTCCTGTCCGTGGCCGGAGAGCGCTGACCTGGACCTTGGACAGGAGTTGTGCAAAACGATCTCCTCAGCTTTAGCTCCAGCATATGTAAACACTTTTAAGCAAAATTATTCTAGGAGTGATACGTTTGCAAAGAATTATACACAACATGTCATTTTTATGTTTGTATATCCAGAGAAAAATCCACAGCCAGGCTGTAAGGAACGTTGAATTTTACCATGGATTTGTCATGGATTTTGCTACAAATTTGCTACAAAATCCATAACTTTTGTCGCAAGTGGACATTCTCTTACCCATTCAGTATCATTGTTTTGGTTTGTTATCTACAAGATTGTACAATCTGGAGCATTAAATCTTCAAAGAACATCCAAGACCAGAAATCTACAAATATGGAAGATGACCCGTAAAGGGAACAAGTTATCTCAATTACACAGGTATGAGGATTTATTCTCTCTGCCACGGAACTGATGAAGACAACAAATGAGCACTGTCTACTGTCGTGACCTTTATGCCATCAATAAAACATGGCGTTCGCTTATCAGGAGGGCGCAGGGGACACAAGGTCACAGCTTGCGTCTGGGATAACAGACATACAAAGAGATTGTCATTTATAGTTGGGAACATCTATTGCACTTATACTATAAAATCACTCCAAAGCAAAGGGTAGATCACTTAGGGTTGATGATGCTTGGAGAATTCTACTTTTGAGAGTCCCCCTGAAAGGTGCGCAGGGCAGTAGTCATGGGCGAGGGGCTGTTGTGTTCCCACACCCTGGCACCCCACAAGTAAAGAGTGTCCCTTTTTCCTTGTGCTTTGTGTGAACACGGAACAGTGGTGAACCTTCCCAGGAGTGGCCGGCAGAACACAATTACCCCAAGAGCGCAGAGACGACTCATCCAAGACCCCACAACAACACCCAAAGAACTGCAGGCCTCACTTGCCTCAGTTAAGGTCAGTGTTCATGACTCCTTCATAAGAAAGTGCCTGGGCAAAAAATGGCATGCATGGCAGAGTTCTAATACGAAAACCACTGCTGACCAAAAAGAACATAAAGGCTCATCTTAGTTTTGCCAGAAAGCTTCTTGATGATCGCCAAAACTTTTGAGAGAATACTCTGTGGACTGAACAGACAAAAGTTGAACTTTTTGGAAGGTGTATGTCCCATTACATCTGGTGTAGAAGTAACACAGCATTTTAGAAAAGGAACATCATACCAACAGTAAAATATGGTGGTGGTAATGTGAAGTTCTGGGGCTGTTTTGCTGCGTCAGGACCTGGAAGACTTTGCTGTGGTAAATGGAACCATGAATTCTGCTGTCTACCAAAAAATCCTGAAGGAGTATGTCCGGCCAATTGATCATGACCTCAAGCTGTAGCACACTTGGGTTATGGAGGAGGACAATGATCCAAAACACACCAGCAAGTCCACCTCTAAATGGCTTAAGAAAAACAAAATTAAGACTTTGGAGTGACCTAGTCAAAGTCCTGACCTTAATCCAATTGCGATACTGTGGCATGACCTTACAAAGGCGGTTCATGCTTGGAAACTCTCCAATGTGGCTGAATTACAACAATTTTGCAAAGATGAGGGACCAAAATATCTCCAGAGCGTTGTAAAATACTCATTACCAGTTATCAAAAACGCTTGATTGCAGTTGTTGCTGCTAAGGGCGGCCCAGCCATTTATTAGGTTTAGGGGGCAATCACTTTTTCACACAGGACCCTGTAGGTTTGGATTTCTTTTTCCCTAAATAATAAAGACCTTTATTTAAAAACTGCATTTTGTGGTTACTTGTGTTATCTTTGTCTAACATTTAAATTTGTTTTGTGATCAGGGAGGGGGCAAACACTTTTTCACACCACTGTAGCTTCATTGGAGCAGCAGGGTACTATGGTATGTGAATACAAAGTCTTTTTTGGAGTTTTTTGAGTGGAAACTGAGTGAAAACTCTCCTACTCTCAAAACTCCTCCAAAACGTTGAGTTTCTGCTCCAAAAACTTAACAAACAGACTCCATGTGCGTATACCCTTTCTCAGTTTTCTTGTACTTTTAGCTTTCGATAAAAGGGGCTGGACAATCCCCCCCTAAATCATTTGCACAATCCCTTTAATGGCCAAGAAAGAAAAGTAATAAAGACTAAATTAAAACGTGAATTGTTGTAACCAACAGATTTCTTGCAGACTCCAGTGACTTTCCCATTCATCTGATTGTAACTTGCTAACATCCATGAGATCGTTGATGAAGGAACTTCTCCAATGAGATCTATGCAACAGATTTTCAGTTGCAGAAATGTTTGCAGCGTGTGAATTCGCCCCTAGTACAATTTCTGGGCTTGTAAGCAGTCTTCTACTTATTCCATTAAGAGCGAAGCAAATACAATTATTAAGGAAACATATATTCATCCTAAGTGACACTTTTACAGACTAAGTTGCAAACCTGCAAAAAGTCCTCACCCTGGATTAATAATACATGTGAAGAACAGAGTGCACCTCTATTTCCCACGACCGTACATTGATGACTCCCAGTGTGGGAGCTGCTAAGAGGTGAAAGAACATTTCTAAGAGGCTACAGAGTAGAATAAATCCCTGTAACAGCGGCTGTCAGGGGGACGTATCACAATAACTTGACCTTTCCAGCACAGTTTACCATCACATGCGCTCTATCTCATGATGACTTGATGTCTATGGACAATAACAATTGATGGTTCTAAAAGGCAGATGGGAAAGTATCAATTCTAGTTTTTCGCAGCTTGCATTTGTGCAGATTTAAAGGGAACTGTCGGCGCATGGAAGTAGCAGTGTGACTACAGTATATAGGTGCTCTGCCCTTAATTAAATGATACATTTTTTAAAAAGATCCAATGACTCAGTCTTGAGAAATCCAGTGTAGAATCCATGTACAAATCAGGTTGAAAGTGCACAGGGGGCGGGGCAATGCACTTGAACTGCTTCCTCAAAGTGCACTGACACACCTCCACTGCACCTCCAACCTGAATCCAGTTCCTAATCACTGATTGGCAGCTTTATTTGTATAAGTGTGCATAATGCATGTGGAGACGCCTGTCATTAGCATAGCACAAATGTATTCTTCAAAATTGGCACTATTAAATGTTCTGCCCTGCACTCTACCTCTACTATATGTACTGTACCCTTCATTCCCTTTACTAAAAGTAGTGTATTGCTGCTATGTGTTTGTATTACATGTCCGATACTGTTTCCTATCTACACTATATGTATCGAAAAACTAGAGCAAGTTTAGAGAAGAGCGACCAGGATGGTGAGCGGACTGCAAACTATGTCCTACGAAGAACGGTTAAAGGATCTGGGAATGTTTAGCTTGCAAAAAAGAAGACTGAGAGAAGACTTAATAGCTGTCTACAAATATCTGAAGGGCTGTCACACTGTAGAGGGATCATCCTTATTCTCATTTGCACAAGGAAACACGAAAGGGAGAAGATACAGATTAGATATTAGAAAATACTTTTTGACAGTGAGGGTGATCAATGAGTGGTACAGGCGGCCACGAGAGGTGGTGAGTTCCCCTTCAATGGAAGTCTTCAAACAGAGGCTGGACAGACATCTGTCTGAGATGGTTTAGTGAATCCTGCATTGAGCCGGGGGTTGGACCAGATGACCCTGGAGGTCCCTTCCAACTGTAACATTCTATGATGTGATTCTACTGTACAGTTCCCTACCTGTACTACATGTATTGTACTGTTCCCTACCTATACTACATATATTGTACTGGGTCCTATCTGTACTACATGTACTGTGCTGCTCTTACCTGTACTATATATGTACTGTACTGTTCCCTACCTGTACTACATGTATTTATTTTTATTTATTATCTCATATAGTGCCATCAATTCCACAGCGCTTTACAGACATTATTATTGCTCTCCCCTTTGGGGCTCACAATCTACATTCTCTATCAGTATGTCTTTGGAATGTGGGAGGAAACCAGAGAACCCGGAGGAAACCCACACAAACACTGAGAGAACAAACAAACTCCTTACAGATGTTTTCCTTGGTGGAATTTGAACCCAGGAACCCAGCGCTGCAAAGCAACAATGCTACCCACTGAGCCACCGTGCTGCCCTATTGTACTGTTCCCCACCTGTACTGTGCTGCTTTTACCTGTACTACATGTACTGTATTGTTCCCTACTTGTACTCCATGTATTGTGCTGTTCCCTACCTGTATTACATGTACTGTGCTGCTCTTACCTGTACTACATGTACTGTATTGTTCCCTACTTGTACTACATGTATTGTGCTGTTCCCTACCTGCATTACATGTACTGTGCTGCTCTTACCTGTACTACATGTACTGTATTGTTCCCTACTTGTACTCCATGTATTGTGCTGTTCCCTACCTGTATTACATGTACTGTGCTGCTCTTACCTGTACTACATGTACTGTATTGTTCTCTACTTGTACTACATGTATTGTGCTGTTCCCTACCTGCATTACATGTACTGTGCTGCTCTTACCTGTACTACATGTACTGTATTGTTCCCTACTTGTACTACATGTATTGTGCTGTTCCCTACCTGCATTACATGTACTGTGCTGCTCTTACCTGTACTACATGTACTGTATTGTTCCCTACTTGTACTACATGTATTGTGCTGTTCCCTACCTGCATTACATGTACTGTGCTGCTCTTACCTGTACTACATGTACTGTATTGTTCCCTACTTGTACTACATGTATTGTGCTGTTCCCTACCTGCATTACATGTACTGTGCTGCTCTTACCTGTACTACATGTACTGTATTGTTCCCTACTTGTACTCCATGTATTGTGCTGTTCCCTACCTGCATTACATGTACTGTGCTGCTCTTACCTGTACTACATGTACTGTATTGTTCCCTACTTGTACTCCATGTATTGTGCTGTTCCCTACCTGCATTACATGTACTGTGCTGCTCTTACCTGTACTACATGTACTGTATTGTTCCCTACTTGTACTACATGTATTGTGCTGTTCCCTACCTGCATTACATGTACTGTGCTGCTCTTACCTGTACTACATGTACTGTATTGTTCCCTACTTGTACTACATGTATTGTGCTGTTCCCTACCTGCATTACATGTACTGTGCTGCTCTTACCTGTACTACATGTACTGTATTGTTCCCTACTTGTACTACATGTATTGTGCTGTTCCCTACCTGCATTACATGTACTGTGCTGCTCTTACCTGTACTACATGTACTGTATTGTTCCCTACTTGTACTACATGTATTGTGCTGTTCCCTACCTGCATTACATGTACTGTGCTGCTCTTACCTGTACTACATGTACTGTATTGTTCCCTACTTGTACTACATGTATTGTGCTGTTCCCTACCTGCATTACATGTACTGTGCTGCTCTTACCTGTACTACATGTACTGTATTGTTCCCTACTTGTACTACATGTATTGTGCTGTTCCCTACCTGCATTACATGTACTGTGCTGCTCTTACCTGTACTACATGTACTGTATTGTTCCCTACTTGTACTCCATGTATTGTGCTGTTCCCTACCTGCATTACATGTACTGTGCTGCTCTTACCTGTACTACATGTACTGTATTGTTCCCTACTTGTACTACATGTATTGTGCTGTTCCCTACCTGCATTACATGTACTGTACTGCTTTCTACCTGATACATTTTTGTTCTCTGTACTGAACAGGACCAAAACGAAGCTCTTGTCTTCAATAAAGAAAGTTATTTACTGTTTTGAGCAGTTATTTTGATTTTTCTGGTCTTGCTTTATGTTTATTAGTTCATTGCTTTTTTTTCTCGTTAACTTTAATGTTTTTTCTTTTTTTGAGTTGACATGTTGGAGACTTCCGATCCAATTACTAGTTTTCCATGGAGCTGTGGTTTCAAGTTACAATGTTTTCAAGTTACCACAGTTGTCCCTGAACAAATGAATATTGTAACGTAAGGGAGCGATGTGCATCATTTTGCACTGAGTCTTTGAGTTTTTATGTTTAGGTCCTTTTGCTAGTATGCAGTGTGCTGAAGAAGTTATTATTTTCCAGGGGACACAATTAGCTGATGTATAGTAGAAAGGGGCGTGCAAACGTGTCCTTGTTCCAGACAGATTAGCTTCTCCTCGGTGCTTTGGAAGAACAATGCAAAAAAAAGAACAATAATGCAAGTTTTATAGTGCGAGAAATCATCTATAGAATGAGCACACAATAGTAAAAATAATAAGAATAATCATTTTAAAGAAGAGCTGAGAATTCTCCTTTATAATAAAATTATAGTGCCTCTGTGTATTTTCTTAGAACACTACGTTGTGTTGTTCCTCTGTTACTCCTCCTGGCATTTCCATTCCCCTCCTACTTTTGTACAATGTCCCTACTGATGCTGGTCCACTGTTACTCCTCCTGCCATTTCCATTCCCCTCCTACTTATGTACAATGTCCCTACTGATGCTGTTCCTCTGTTACTCTTCCTGCTATTTCCATTCCCCTCCTACTTTTTGACAATGCCCCTACTGATGCTGTTCATCTCTTACTCCTCCTGGCATTTCCATTCACCTCCTACTTTTGTACAATGTTCCTATTGATGATGTTCCTCGGTTACTCCTCCCGGCATTTCCATTCCCCTCCTACTTTTTGACAATGTCCCTACTGATGCAGTTCATCTGTTACTCCTCCTGGGATTTCTATTTCCCTCCTACTTTTGTACAATGTCCCTATGCTGTTCCTCTGTTACTCCTCCTGGCATTTCCATTCCCATCCTACTTTGTGACAATGTCCCTACTGATGCTGTTCATCTGTTACTCCTCCTGGCGTTTCCATTCACCTCCTACTTTTGTACAATATCCCTATGCTGTTCCTCTGTTACTCCTCCTGGCATTTCCATTCCCATCCTACTTTGTGACAATGTCCCTACTGATGCTGTTCATCTGTTACTCCTCCTGGCATTTCTATTTCCCTCCTACTTTTGTACAATGTCCCTACTGATGCTGTTCCACTGTTACTCCTCCTGGCATTTCCATTCCCCTCCTACTTTTGTACAATGCCACTATTGATGCTATTCCTCTGTTACTCCTCCTGACATTTTCATTCCCCTACTACTTTTTGACAATGTCCCTACTGATGCTGTTCCTCTGTTACTCCTCCTGGCATTTTCATTCCCCTCCTACTTTTTGACAATGTCCCTACTGATGCTGTTCATCTGCTACTCCTCCTCGCATTTCCATTCCCCTCCTACTTTTGTACAATGTCACTACTGATGCTGGTCCACTGTTACTCCTCCTGGCATTTTCATTCCCCTCCTACTTTTGTACACTGTCTCTACTGATGCTATTCCACTGTTACTCCTCCTGGCATTTCCATTCCCCTCCTACTTTTGTACAATGTCCCTACTGATGCTGTCCTCTGGCACTCCTCCTGGCATTTCCATTGGTAGTTGGTCCAATTGCAAAGTTTGAATTTATAGTATCTCCAATTCCTATTTTCACTAATTTCAGGGGTAAATTACAGAGGAATGACACAATGCAGTGATCTAAAAAAGAGATAATGTAAGTAAATACTAAAAAAAAATGTTAGGATAGCTGACAGTGCGCAGAGCCCAGCGGCAAAGTGATCCCTGGATAGCTGACATGGCATATGAAATAATGAGCATGCAGCACTGGTCTCCATATTATGGCTCACCATAATATGGCTGCTGCACTCTGCACACGTCAGGATAGGTGACTGACAATTCCTTTAATGGCATATGACATAATGAGCTTGCAGCACTGCTCTCCTTATTGTGACTCTCCGGCTGCTCAGCCGCCTGATGAAGCCTGTCTAGGCGAAACATGTCAGGGAGACTATGAGTTAATCTTAATTAGCTTTAGTGGTTCTATACTTAATATTTGCTATATTTATCCTCACAAGGCTATACTAGCTAGTGGACTGCAGCCATTAATCTAGGTAGAAGGAATGATAGCCGACAGGATAGCGATACCTAATATAGGAATAACTATATGACGTGCCCAGGGGATGGGGATGACTCGGTACCCGGGCCTTTGCCTGGTTTGGGGATGTTGCGGTGGTCGGCTCCCGGGCCCGTACCCTGGGGTCACTCTTGAAAAAGGGGATTGGAACTTGGATAGAAATAAAAATAAAGTAAACAGTTAGTGACACCACCTGTGGTACCTGGTAAGGATTACCAGCGCTGCTGCAGACCTCCGGGGGTGATGGGATGGCAGCTGGGATGTTTCTGCTCCCCACAGGCAGAGTGGGCCCCCGGGACAGTGTAGATTTTGATGGTGGTGATGCTGGGGCTTGTAGTGCAGGCGGGATGGCGCAGCAGGAGTAACTGACAGAGACAGGGGATTCGCTTCAATACCTTTACTGGTGCGGATGTCAGGTAAGGTCCAGGGTACTCAGTAGGATGGGTGCACTTCAGGACTTCTCCCGAGGGAGCAGGTATAAGGCCTCCTGGTCCGTGTCTGCCTCTCTGTATGCTCCTGGCCAGCCTGCAACTGGGCCTAGCTTATGTGTCGTGCTGTTCCTTCACCCGTCGCTTGGTAGTGGGACCTTCTGCTGGCAACCACTATCCCTGGTCGCCGGGGCCTTCGTGGTTCCTGGTCCTGTAATGGGTCTAGCTTCAGGTCTGCCAGGGACTTGTAGTCCTCCTGGAATGCCGGTGGTCCCTACTGGGTATAAAGGACCCTGTAGGCGCGGACCCGGTGTCCGGTTTGTATATTCGGGGTGAGCATATGATGCTCCTCTGCCCCCTCAACTCCTCTCTCCTCTCCTCTTTGCCTCCGGCCACACTCGGGGCCCTCAGAACACAGCAGCAGACATGCTGCGTCTTCGCTGCTCTCAGCGTCAGCACGCTCTCAGACTCTCTGACTCTGTCTGACTGACTAACTTCCTGGCTCCACCCTCCATATATATATCCCTAACGGGCTCCCTCTGGTGGTATGAGGTGGAAGGGTGGAGGTGTTTGTATGTAATGAGGGCCTCTTGTGGAGAAGTCCGTCCGTGCACCCTGGATGCTGTGGTACCTGTGAACAGCAGGGTGCCACATTAATATACAGCAATACCTTTTTAGTGGTTTTAATAATAATTTAGATCATGTATATTAGATAAATTTCAATAAAAGTCAAGTTTTAAGTACAATATCCCCTAAATTGGGTTTATTTACCCTTTGGGTAATCTGTTAATATGAATTTTCATCCCTGAAGGGTCTTGGTAGACACTCAGTTGTTTATTAATTATGTAAATTACACTCGACCAGACTCTGATCAGAGTTTGATCTGATCCGATTCTCTAAGATGAGGAGAAGATGGAGAAAAAAATGTCTCCATCTTCTTCATTTAGTCAGTCCGTGGAAATCTGACTGTACTCAGATGGCATCCGGGTGCACGCCGATGTTTTCCATGGACTCATTGACTTGCTTGACCGGGTGAGATCCAAATATTTTATCAAACTCAGGCATGCAGCAATTTTGTCCTTGGAAGACTCTGTCCTAGGAAAATATCAGCCATATGCACGACCCCATAGAATAACATTGGTCCAGGTACGATCTGATGATTTGTCAGATTACACTCAGACCGAAAATACGGTCATGTGCGCGAGCCCTGCCATTGTAATTGAGTTTGATCAAGATCTTATACAGGTTGAAATGATTTGTAAGTACTGTACATGGATGGAGAAATAAAAGGACTTTTAATGAGCTCGGTAAGCCCTGTCACCTTTTCCCGATATTGAGGTCTTTTTTGCCAAATGGACTCTTTGGTTTTGAGATTATTGTTATTTTTTTTTTTATAATGCTGGGGACTTTCCCTGTCATTTATTTTCCATAACATGGTATTGTCTGCAGGACTGGATTAAGATTGGTCACATTCTTATTGCAAACCATGGATTTTCACCTCTCTCTCTGCTGTGTTAATACATCACTCTGTACTTAATCTATAGCCCCAGCGTCTCTGCATGATCCCACCCTCCCCCAGCAGAGACGTCAACTTACTCACCGCCACGGCCTCTGTCCCACTCCTCCTCTTGCTGCTACTGCCTGGGGTCTGCACACGGCTCCTCCCCTCTTGAAGGAACAGCGAGTGCCATCCTAAAGTGTCCCCAGCTAAGGACTGGGAGACACTGATTATTTAAGGCACCTCCACCTGTTGGGAGATGCCTGAACAATGTTGTTAGTCTGCTCTATGCATGTTTGCTAGTTGTCAGGTCTCCCATTTGGTAGTACCTGCAAGTTTCTGTTGGTGTCTGCCTATGTCTCGTTCCTGCCTGTCCTTCCTTGTACCTTCCAGTGGTACCTGCCTGTGCCCACCTCTATACCTGCCGATCCCACCTGTACCTGCGTGTGCCCACCTATATACCAGCTGAACCAGCCTGCACCAGCCTGTGCCCACCTGTAAAGCAGCTGTCCTGCCTGTACCTTCCTGTGCCCACCTGTATACCATCTGGAACCGCCTGTACCTGCTTGTGCCCACCAGTATACCAGCCGAACCTGCCTGCATCTGCCAGTACCTGCTTGTCTACCAGCTGTGTCTTTCCCTTTCTGTCTGTTTCAGCCTCCTGTCCCTCGGGGGCTCAGCTGCTGTCTTGGTGTAGCCCCTAGTCATGCCCCTCCAGGCTCTCCTTGGACCACGGCACAGTGATTCCACCACTCCCATTACATAATCACTATTAACTCTATTAATTCCATGTAAGACGAGGCAGATATCCTGATGTTAACACCAACCTTGACAT
Organism: Phyllobates terribilis; assembly: GCF_046119375.1. Classification (NCBI taxonomy): domain Eukaryota; kingdom Metazoa; phylum Chordata; class Amphibia; order Anura; family Dendrobatidae; genus Phyllobates; species Phyllobates terribilis. Next base: position 272,375,690 of record NW_027362772.1, read on the forward strand.
CTCCAGCTCCAATGTCAGGTCTTCTTCCCCGTCAGTTCCATAGTCACATCTGTTGGCAGCTTGTGTTTTCTTGAAGAACATTGCCGTCTTCATTTGTCACGCGGTAACTCGGCGTGGAGGAGATTCTCATAATATTACTTCTTAGGGTATTTTTTTTACAACCTTTTGATGTATATTTTGCTGGGTTTAACTTATGTAAATGTAAAACTAATCCAGGTTCCATATTTAATACTAAGAGTTTGATAGATTTCTTTTTTGTTCAAAGATGTCATTTAAAAAGAAATGGAAATGAAGAATTATAATAAAACGTATAGAGCGAGATTATTGTTCTTTTCAAAGTATTGTATATCAGCTCATAAAAAGAATATTGTTAGAAAAATTACTTGTGTGTAAGATAAAGCACAACGCTGGGCTGGTAATAGAGAAGCTGCAGGCTCACAGGTGTAGCAGTTTTCTATTTGTTATAACTAATTTTTAATATTTTATTAAAATGTTTTAATATATTGTATCGAATGCAGAATTTTACTGCATTTCCGATTGTATGCGTACATCTTCTACATCACGGAAACCTGATATGGATGGCCACCTACCAACTGCAAACCTACCACAATGCAGGGACAGGAATTAAAGGCTTTGTCCTCCATTGTGCCCCTTTTTAATGCTCCATCACTTTGGTCATGTTGCTACATCTGTAGGCAGACGGCAAAAGAAGCCCAATGTAGTCTCACCCTACAGTCGTGAGCAGGTTACTTGGATGCAACAGTGCAGACAATGAGGAGACGGTGGTACTTAACCAATACTATTCATTTAACTAACACAAAAAAAAAACCTATCTATCAATATATATATATATACACTGCTCAAAAAATAAAGGGGACACTCCAATAACACATCCTAGATCTGAATGAATGAAATATTCTCATTGAATACTTTGTTCTGTACAAAGTTGAATGTGCTGACAACAAAATCGCACAAAAATCATCAATGGAAATCAAATTTATTAACCAATGGAGGCCAGGATTTGGAGTCACCCCCAAAATTAAAGTGGAAAAGCAAACTAGAGGCTGATCCAACTTTGATGTAATGTCCTTAAAACAAATCAAAATGAGGCTCAGCATTGTGTGTGGCCTCCATGTGCCTGTATGACCTCCCTACAACGCCTGGGCATGCTCCTGATGAGGTTGCGGATGGTCTCCTGTGGGATCTCCTCCCAGACCTGGACTAAAGCATCCGCCAACTCCTGGACAGTCTGTGGTGCAACGTGACGTTGGTGGATGGAGCGAGACATGATGTCCCAGATGTCCTCAATCGGATTCTGGTGTGGGGAACGGGCGGGCCAGTCCATAGCTTCAATGCCTTCATCTTGCAGGAACTGCTGACACACTCCAGCCACATGAGGTCTGGCATTGTCCTGTAATAGGAGGAACCCAGGACCAACTGCACCAGCATATGGTCTCACAAGGGGTCTGAGGATCTCATCTCGGTACCTAATGGCAGTCAGGCTACTTCTGGAGAGCACATGGAGGGCTCTGCAGCCCTCCAAAGAAATGCCACAGAACACCAGGATTGGCAAAGTCGCCACTGGCACCTTGTGCTCTTCACAGATGAAAGCAGGTTCACACTGAGCACATGTGACAGACGTGACAGAGTCTGGAGACGCCGTGGAGAGCGATCTGCAACCTGCAACATCCTTCAGCATGACCGGTTTAGCAGTGGGTCAGTAATGGTGTGGGGTGGCATTTCTTTGGAGGGCCGCACAGCTCTCCATGTGCTCGCCAGAGGTAGCCTGACTGCCATTAGGTACCGAGATGAGATCCTCAGACCCCTTGTGAGACCATATGCTGGTGCGGTTGGCCCTGGGTTCCTCCTAATGTAGGACAATGCCAGACCTCATGTGGCTGGAGTGTGTCAACAGTTCCTGCAAGATGAAGGCATTGAAGCTATGGACTGGCCCGCCTGTTCCCCAGACCTGAATCTGATTGAGCACATCTGGGACATCATGTCTTGCTCCATCCACCAATGTCACGTTGCACCACAGACTGTCCAGGAGTTGGCGGATGCTTTAGTCCAGGTCTGGGAGGAGATCCCACAGGAGACCATCCGCAACCTCATCAGGAGCATGCCCAGGAGTTGTAGGGAGGTCATACAGGCACGTGGAGGCCACACACAATACTGAGCCTCATTTTGACTTGTTTTAAGGACATTACATCAAAGTTGGATCAGCCTGTAGTGTGTTTTTCCACTTTAGTTTTGGGGGTGACTCCAAATACAGGCCTTTATTGGTTAATAAATTTGATTTCCATTGATGATTTTTGTGTGATTTTGTTGTCAGCACATTCAAGTTTGTACAGAACAAAGTATTCAATGAGAATAGTTCATTCATTCAGATCTAGGATGTGTTATTTGAGTGTTCCCTTTATTTTTTTGAGCAGTGTATATATACAGGGTGGGCCATTTATATGGATACACCTAAATTAAATGGGAATGGTTGGTGATATCAAGTTCCTGTTTGTGGCACATTAGTATATGGGAGGGGGAAAACTTTTCCAGATGGGTGGTGACCATGGTGGCCATTTTGAAGTCGGACATTTTGGATCCAACTTTATTTTTTTCAATGGGAAGAGGGTCATGTGACACATCAAACTTATTAGGAATTTCATAAGAAAAACAATGGTGTGCTTGGTTTTAACGTATCTTTATTCTTTCATGAGTTTTTTACAAGTTTATGGCCACTTATAAAATCTGTTCAAAATGCTGCCCAATGTGTTGGATTGTCAATGCAACCCTCTTCTCCCACTCTTGACACACTGATAGCAACACCACAGAAGAAATGCTAGCACAGGCTTCCAGTATCCTTTGTTTCAGATGCTGCACATCTCGTATCTTGATGGTATGGTGTGGTATATGGGGTACAAAGATAGTGGGGTCATTCTTCATCAATGGAAACCTCAATGCCACTGGATATCTGAAATTGCTACATGATGATGTGTTGCCCTCTTTATGCACTGAAGATGGCACGTTCCCTGAGTTTTTCCAACAAGATGGTGCACCACCACATTATGGGTGTCAGGTCCGAGCATTCCTACATGAACAGTTTCCTGGAAAGTGGATTGGTCGTCGTGGGTCAGTTGAATGGCCACCAAGGTCTCCCGATCTGACCCCCTTAGACTTTTATCTTTGGGGTCATCTGAAGTCAATTGTCTATGCTGTGAAGATACGAGATGTGCAGCATCTGAAGCAACGTATACTGGAAGCCTGTGCTATCATTTCTTCTGCGGTGTTGCTATCAGTGTGTCAAGAGTGGGAGAAGAGGGTTGCATTGACAATCCAATCCAATGGGCAGCGCTTTGAACACATTTTATAAGTGGTCATAAACTTGTAAAAACTCATGAAAGAATAAAGTAGTTTTTCTTATGAAATTCTCAATAAGTTTGATGTGTCACATGACCCTCTTACCATTGAAAAAAACAAAGCTGAATCCAAAATGGCCACCATGGTCACCACCCATCTGGAAAAGTTTTCCCCCTCCCATATACTAATGTGCCACAAACAGGAAGTTGATATCACCAACCATTCCCCTTTAATTAAGGAGTATCAATATAAATGGCCCACCCTGTATATACACACACAAAAGTAAGCACTATATTATGGGTAACCGTAGCAAGGTCATTACAGTACGTTATGACTATCAGAACACAACTATGCGACTGAATATAATATCTATTCAACGTTCTATTATATATATACATATTTGATTTTGTGAAAAAAAAGCTCTGCTATACCAGCTCTGCATTGGACTCTGTGACAAACTAAGCTCTGCTATTGCTGAGTCAACTCTGATGTACTCCTTTCAGCTCTGCATTGAACTTTGTGACAAACTCAGCACTGCTATTGCTGAGTCAACTCTGATGTATTTCTGTCAGCTCTGCATTGGACTCTGTAACAAACTCAGCTCTGCTCTTAATGTTCTTATTACCTAGCAGTTAAACACCTATTGATGCCTTTATATGTCAACTTAACGGTCGTCACTCTCAGTACTTGGCCTGTTCCTGTCATTGTCTCTGTAAGCTTCTCTGATCGTTACACTGGCCCTAACGGGGGTCACTGGTATTTCCCGCTAGGCCGCAAATCCTAGATATGCAAGTCACCAGGTATACCGTATGATTGTTGCACTGGCAGTCTCTGTTCCCTGAAGCACAGTGCCAGCCCACACCCTGTACCATACGTCTATGCTGGAAGTAACAGCCCACAGGAATGGTCCTCAGCTCCATCCGGATCATCTCCCAAGCCTGGTTCCAATCTGGTCATGGTCTTCTACTGGCGCTGGTCATGGACTTCTACTAGCACGGAGCACGGATCTTCCTCACAGCTCAGGCATCTCTGACATTTGACCGCTCTCGGACCCTTCTGTGGTGAAGGTGGCTGTAAGCCCACTTCATGGCACCACAACCTGCCTGTTCTGGAGTCAACTATTTCCCTTCTTGGCCCAACCAGGCCTTTTATATTTTGTAACTGCAACACAATTGTCACCTGACCTGTTGTCTTCTCAATCCCCTTCCTGTGGGAACATAGGATTCCCACTATTAGGTTCCTACTTACACAGTTCTTTTTCATTCACTTTCTTTTTTGTCCTTTAGGGATGTAGGACAGGTTTAAGAGAGTGACACTGCAGGGTCAGACTACACAGGTTTTTCTTGCAGTTACAATGGCAACACATTGGTGTGCATAGGAGGTGTAGAAACAAAACAGTAGGACATTATTTAAGCTATTTGCTAAGTTGCTTAATTATTATTATTTTTTATTGTAGACGATATGGAGCAATGAAAAAAGGACTACACACCCTGAGTTACATTAACCTGATCAGGTGATAAGTTTTAATCTATTTAATAATGTTGCTACTTGATATAAAAATACCTGCTGGGCAGAGATTAGACAAGCAGCACCTTAGAGATTAGACAAGCAGCAACTTCCACCAAGGATACTCTGTTGTTACTTACTATTCCTGGATCCAGCATTGGGCATTGCTTAAATCTCCTTTTGTCGACTCTCTTTGCTTCTTGGTGCATTGTATTACCATGGCAGTCGAAAGCTCACCATTGACATCACACTCCCAGGCCTTATAGGCCAGCTCAGGTGGCTGGACGCTGCCTGAGTAGTCAGGTAGTTGACATTCACACTGCTACCATGGACTGCTCTACAGTTGGCTGATTCTGTGTTTGATTTTGTGAAAAATCAAGCTCTGCTATACCAGCTCTGCATTGGACTCCATGACAAACTCAGCTCTGCTATTGCTGAGTTAACTCTAATGCATTGCAGCCAGCTCTGCCTTGGACTTGTGACAAATTCAGCTCTGCTATCGTTGAATCAGCTCTGATGCACTGCTTCCAGCTCTGCATTGGACTCTATGACAAATTCAGTTCTGCTATCACTGAGTTAACTTTGATGCACAGCTTCCAGATCTGCATTGAACGCTGACAAATTCAGTTCTGCTATTGCTGGAGTAAATTCTGATGTACTGTTTCCAACATTGGACTCTCTGACAAATTCAGCTCTGCTATCACTAAGTCAACTTTGATGTACTGCTTCCAGATCTGCATTGAACTTTGTGACAAACTCAACTCTGCCATTGCTGAGTCAACTCTGATGTATTGCAGCCAGCTATGCATTGGACTCTGTAACAAACTCAGCTCTGCTGCATTGAGTCAATTTTACTTTGCTAAAGGTAACTTCAGATCTTTATTTGCTTGTACTTCTGCAAGTATAGTTTCTGTTGTTACTTTTGGATGTCCCTGCTTCACTTCATCACTTCATCTATCTGTGCTGTATAACAACTGCACTTCCAGATTGAGAGCTTCGAGGATCCACCTCACCAGGTGAGACATAACATGCGCAGTGTTAGCATACTCTAGAGTGCTCCGAGCACATATTGTCCCTGACCGCCTCCAGTTCCTAATTCCATCAGTGATCCAACTTTTTTTCATCTGAACTTTTTGACACTGCAGAAACTATTGCAACAAAGAACATGGAAAACCGTGAAAACATCCGACTTTGATCTGATATTCTGAACTCATGATATATTTATGGGGGTCGGACAATCTACACCCCAGTCCTGTTCCATCCTGAGAATTAACAAGCGTCACTCAAACAAAATGATTTTGAAAGCTTTCCTTATTCTCTCGCAGGACTTTATCTGAAAAGAAAGTAGAACATGAAACATGTTGCAGCCTCGTACAAGGAGTCTTGGTGGATATAACTCCATAGGAAGTTGAAATAAATAATTTGGCAGTTTATATTTGCAAGTTGCAACTCAATTCCACGGACAGAAAGAAAAAATGTACTTGTAGTGTCATAAATGATTAAAAACTGAGCAATAAGAGCGATCAAATGTTAATTGGACTACTTCAATAGGATATAAAGGATCTCAGTGCACAGAGTACAGACACTTGACAATGATGCTTTTATGTCGCAAGTAGAGATGAGCGTTGTTCTACTCGAACTGTTCGCCAATCTCAAATTCGAGCTGTTTTGGGCGGTGTTCGAGCCGGTCGGCGAACACGAACGATTTGAGAAAAATTCGGCTGTTCGAGGTTATGTTCGATAACTGTTCGTGCACCAAAATCATAACTGGATTTTTTCTCAGTAATGATGAAAATTAATGTTAATACGCAGTTTGAGTGCACAGCGGGGTGGGGGGAGGGGCAGGGGATGGATCTCTGCAGGAACAATGAAGATCTCCATTTTTTTTTCTCTTTCCCGCATTTGCAGTGGGGAGGTGCAATCTGTCAGCCTATCAGCAGCGCACACACGGAGCGAAGTGCTTTTTTTCACACAAGCAAGGGCATGTGTGATTGGCAGTGTATGTCACATGTCCTTGCTCTATAAGACCCAGCCATTTTCCCCGTCGCCACCATTTTCTCACTGCTGCAGCTGCGTGTTAGACGGCACCGCTGTTGCTGTGTGCGCTATACCTTGTTAATTTCAAGCCAATTTTCGCACAAATATACAGATAGCTTGGGAGTAGGGAATAGTTGTGATTGCAGTCCTTTTAAGGACTAGGTTACAGCATTTCCTACGACTTTTATCAGGCAGGTCTGTGCTCTTAAATAGATAGATTGTGGGAGTAAAGACTAATTGTAATTGGAGTCCTTTTCAGGACTAGGTTACATCAGTTCCTATCAGTTTTTGCCAGGCAGGTCTGTGCCAGTGCTGTGCAAGTTTTTTTCACAGCATTTGGCTGAATCTAGCAAAGCTAATCCTTTTTGGCCTATTGCAGAGTGTGTTAGTCAGTGGAGTAGCCTATCTGTGTTGCAAGATATACCACCTGTGTATAGAATACCAATTTTTTTACTGCACCTAGTGAAGTAAAATCTTTTGGGCATAGCATCATTCTATTAGTCCATCTATACTGACCTCCATCAGGTTGCAAACTGAATATAATTTTTTTCTGCATCTAGCTCTGAAAAAATATTTGGGCTTCTAGCGGTGTGTGGGACTTGGTGTATTAGTCCATCTATACTGACCTCCATCAGGTTGCAAATTAAAAATAATTTTTTTCTGCATCTAGCTCTGAAAAAATATTTGGGCTTCTAGCAGTGTGTGGGACTTGGTCTATTAGTCCATCTATACTGACCTCCATCAGGTTGCAAATTAAAAATAATTTTTTTCTTCATTTATCTCTGAAAAAATATTTGGGCTTCTAGCAGCGTGTGGGACTTGTTCTATTAGTCCATCTATACTGACCTCCATCAGGTTGCAAATTAAAAATAATTTTTTTCTGCATCTAGCTCTGAAAAAATATTTGGGCTTCTAGCAGTGTGTGGGAATTGGTCTATTAGTCCATCTATACTGACCTCCATCAGGTTGCAAATTAAAAATAATTTTTTTCTGCATCTAGCTCTGAAAAAATATTTGGGCTTCTAGCAGTGTGTGGGACTTGGTCTATTAGTCCATCTATACTGACCTCCATCAGGTTGCAAATTGAATAAAAAAATTTTCTGCATCTAGCTCTGAAAAAATATTTGGGCTTCTAGCGGTGTGTGGGACTTGGTCTATTAGTCCATCTATACTGACCTCCATCAGGTTGCAAATTAAAAATAATTTTTTTCTGCATCTAGCTCTGAAAAAATATTTGGGCTTCTAGCAGTGTGTGGGACTTGGTCTATTAATCCATCTATACTGACCTCCATCAGGTGGCAAATTAAAAATAATTTTTTTCTGCATCTAGCTCTGAAAAAATATTTGGGCTTCTAGCAGTGTGTGGGACTTGGTCTATTAGTCCATCTATACTGACCTCCATCAGGTTGCAAATTGAATAAAAAAATTTTCTGCATCTAGCTCTGAAAAAATATTTGGGCTTCTAGCGGTGTGTGGGACTTGGTCTATTAGTCCATCTATACTGACCTCCATCAGGTTGCAAATTAAAAATAATTTTTTTCTGCATCTAGCTCTGAAAAAATATTTGGGCTTCTAGCAGTGTGTGGGACTTGGTCTATTAGTCCATCTATACTGACCTCCATCAGGTTGCAAATTAAAAATAATTTTTTTCTTCATTTAGCTCTGAAAAAATATTTGGGCTTCTAGCAGTGTGTGGGACTTGTTCTATTAGTCCTTCTATACTGACGTCCAGCAGGTTGCAAATTGAATATAATTTTTTTCTGCATCTAGCTCTGAAAAAATATTTGGGCTTCTAGCGGTGTGTGGGACTTGGTCTATTAGTCCATCTATACTGACCTCCATCAGGTTGCAAATTAAAAATAATTTTTTTCTGCATCTAGCTCTGAAAAAATATTTGGGCTTCTAGCAGTGTGTGGGACTTGGTCTATTAGTCCATCTATACTGACCTCCATCAGGTTGCAAATTAAAAATAATTTTTTTCTGCATCTAGCTCTGAAAAAATATTTGGGCTTCTAGCAGTGTGTGGGACTTGGTCTATTAGTCCATCTATACTGACCTCCATCAGGTTGCAAATTAAAAATAATTTTTTTCTGCATCTAGCTCTGAAAAAATATTTGGGCTTCTAGCAGTGTGTGGGACTTGGTCTATTAGTCCATCTATACTGACCTCCATCAGGTTGCAAATTAAAAATAATTTTTTTCTGCATCTAGCTCTGAAAAAATATTTGGGCTTCTAGCAGTGTGTGGGACTTGGTCTATTAGTCCATCTATACTGACCTCCATCAGGTTGCAAATTAAAAATAATTTTTTTCTTCATTTAGCTCTGAAAAAATATTTGGGCTTCTAGCAGTGTGTGGGACTTGTTCTATTAGTCCTTCTATACTGACGTCCAGCAGGTTGCAAATTGAATATAATTTTTTTCTGCATCTAGCTCTGAAAAAATATTTGGGCTTCTAGCGGTGTGTGGGACTTGGTCTATTAGTCCATCTATACTGACCTCCATCAGGTTGCAAATTAAAAATAATTTTTTTCTGCATCTAGCTCTGAAAAAATATTTGGGCTTCTAGCGGTGTGTGGTGACGCGCCCCTGGGCCTGTGTCGCGCTGCGTTGCGCACGCGGGAGCTTACCCGGAGCCGGATCTGTTTAGGGTTGTAGTCTCGTGGCGGTGACCCGGTCCGTGCCCAGGGAGTCAAACTGGACGGCAGTCTGTTAGCGGTAGAAAATGGTTGATGACTACGCCACCCGTTGAATGCAGCCAGGGGGCTGCTGCTGCAGGGCAGACCGCTGAGGCCGGTGGAAGGATGGTGCAGCGTGGTAGTATAACCCCCAACGGGAGGGGTATGGCCTCAGGGCAGCCGACGTGGATGATGGGGGTAGCAGGAACCACTCAGAGACGGTATGGTAGCGTTCAGGGTCTTTACTGGTAACAACGATAGACCCTCCCGGAGTACTTGCTAGCGAACGGGGCCTGGTCAGTCCTTGAGCAGATGGGATCTCCCCTGGCCAGGCGTAGTTGTAGGCCTCCCAAGCTGACTGTACTCTTCTGGCTACCTTGCTAGAAGCTGATGTAAGTAGCCCACGTCCCTGAGTGTACCGTGTGGTGCTCACCCGTATGGCCGGTGACTCGGGGCCTTCTAATGGCTTCCGCTCCACGATGGCGGTGCTGGTCCCACGCGTGCGACCGGGCCTTCGGGCTTCTGGGCCAGGGGACCTGAAATCCCCTGCCTGACGGATTCTGCTGCTGGGTAGAAGTTAGTCCCCACAGCCTCGGACTCCGGGTCCGGTAAAGAATCTTCTTAGTCAGGGCGAGCTCTTTAGCTGCCAGCCCCTGACTCCTTGTGACTCTGCTGCTTCCTATGCTGCTCTTGTCTCTACTCTTCCTGGACTCACTAACCCTGCCTCAGCCCCGGGTTTATACAGGGGAAGTTCTTCCCCTCCCAAGGCTGGGCAGGAGGTGTGGCATGCACAGGATCCCTGACCAAAGGACCTCCCACCTGCTCTCAGACGTAATATCTCTATCACTGTGACAACCAGACCCCTGGGGTGTCACACTCCCCCCTAGTGAAATTTAGTACTCCGGGACTAAACACTTTTTAGAAAAATATAACAAGGTATATCAAAGAACAATAAAATACAATAAGGAAACACAATAAGATGGTCACGGATGTCCGCAACCGGGTGCAGTCTTTGAAGAAAAGCAAAGGTGTCCATTTCACCAACACAGGGAGACGTAACCAGGTAGGGGTCTGTCCTACCCCGAGTCCTTAACAGTCTCTAGTCCATCCTGGGTTACGCTCCAACTATATACAAAGGATTCCCGGTAAATCCACCGAAGACTCCTAAAAACAACTAGAAACACAAAATTACACACAAGCAACAATAAACAGGTAAACATTGTAAAACAACTTAAATATTTAGATCCTCCAACGTGCGGGTAACTGGCCTCTAGTGGCCCTAGTGGACCTACGGAGCTGACTGTCTGGCCCTGAACTACAGGGTGTAGGAGCTGTCAAGGGTAAACTGGGCAGCTGTCTACCGGCTCTTTGTCTCACTAGGGGTACGGCAGGCTCACTATAAGCAGAGGGTGGATTCTCCTGTTCCGCTTGGGTGGAGTCTTCTGCCTCCTGGACCGGCTGCTCTTCCAGCTCTACCCGTTGCTCCGTAGGTTCTTGGGATGATGGTTGGAGGAAGGTGAGTACGGGTACCACAACTGCACCATTGACTTGAGTCCAAGACCGAGGGAAGTCCCCGAGCACGGTACTAACCATATCTTCCCTTTCTTCCACGGGTCGATGGTCTTCCTGTTCCTCCTCAGGGTTCCTCAGTTGTTCGGGGCACTTCTTCAGGTGGTCCCGGGATACAATGGCTGTGGTTTCCCCTCCGTCTTTACTGATGGTACAGACCTTCGGGTTCTCGTGGCTTGAGGGCAGTACGGTGTACGGGTCCTTCTCCCACTGGTCGTCCAACTTGTGGAGCCGTCTCTTCCTCTTCAAGACCTGCTCTCCGGGTACCAGGGGAACAGCGGGAGCATACTGGTTGTAAGTCTTCTCTTGTCTTTCCCTAGCCTGACAGAGACTTCGCTCCACGCTCTCCTGTACTTTCCGGTACTGCTGCTGCCTCTCTGTGTCCCAGTCTGTTTCTGGTGAAGTGTCCTCGGGCGTCAGGACTCCCATTTCCAGGTCAACAGGTAACTTACCAGGTCTTGCCCTCATTAGGTAAGCCGGGGTACAGTTGGTGGAACCTACCGGGATGTGGTTGTATAGGTCCACCAGATCGGGCAACTTCTCAGGCCACAGACTGCGTTCTTCCAGGGGCAACGTTTTTAGAAGATCCATTTTCTCACAAAGTCCATTAGTTTGCGGATGGTAGGGTGTCGTCCTTATCTTCCGGCAGCCATACAGATTGCAGAATTCCTGGAAGACCTCCGCTTCAAAGGCAGGTCCCTGGTCCGTCAGCACTTGGTCCGGGTACCCGTGTGGACGGCAAAAGTGCTGCTGGAAGGCTCTAGCTGCTGTTCGAGCCGTTAAGTCCTTGACGGGGACGACAACCAGAAACCGGGAGTAATGATCCACGATGGTTAACGCGTAGACGTAGCCACTTCTGCTGGGGGTCAGTTTTACATGATCCAAGGCTACCAGTTCCAACGGTTGCCGGGTGACGATGGACTGCAGGGGAGTCTTCTGGCTGGCCCGGTCCTTCCTTCTCAGATTGCACGGGCCACAGTCTCTGCACCACTTCTCGATGGTTCCCCTCATGCCTACCCAGTGGAACCGCTCGCGCAGCAGGAACTCCAGCTTTTTCCACCCGAAGTGTCCAGCTCCGTCGTGGTATGCCTCCATCACCATGGCTGCGTCTCTTCGTGGCACCACTACTTGCCAGAGTAGTTCATGCGTCCTGGAGTTAACCATTCTGCGGCACAACTTCCCCTTGTAAAGGAACAGTCGACTCTTCTCTGCCCATAGTTGTTTGGCTTCCTCTGGAGCGTCTGATTCCAGGCTAGCCTCCGGGCGAGTCAGCATCTCCTTCACCAGTCGGACGGCAGGGTCGCTGTCTTGCGTTTCCGCCCAGTTGTAGTGAGGTAAGCGGTTCAACGTAGCAGCCTGCTTACTCCTTACCCGGTGGGAATACTGGATAGTCCCATGACGGTGGAACGCAGGGAGTTCAACTTCTTCCAGTCCCTCCGTATCTTCTCCTCCGTCCGGCAGGTTGGGCATCCTGGACAGGGCGTCCGCGTTGGTATTGGAGCGCCCTGCCCGGTATTTAATTGTGAACTCGTAGTTGGACAGACGGGCCATCCACCTCTGCTCCAGGGCACCGAGTCTTGCCGTGTCCAGGTGTGTCAGCGGGTTGTTATCCGTGTATACGGTGAACCGGGAAGAAGCGAGGTAATGCTTAAAGCGCTCGGTGACTGCCCATACCACGGCCAGGAACTCTAGCTTAAATGAGCTATAATTCTCGGGATTCCTTTCGGTGGGTCGCAGTTTTCGGCTGGCATAGGCGATTACTCGCTCTTTCCCCTGCTGAATCTGGGACAGTACGGCTCCTAGCCCGACGTTACTGGCGTCGGTGTAGAGGATGAAGGGCTGGCTATAGTCCGGATACGCCAAGATTTCATCCCCCGTGAGGGCCATCTTCAGCTGGCGGAAGGACTCTTCCTCTAGCTCTTCCCATTTGAAGGGCGGCTTCTGGTTCTTGGCCTTCCGGGACTGGCCTATCAGGAGGTCCTGCATAGGCGCCGCCTTTTTGGTGAAACCGGGAATAAACCTTCGGTAGTAGCCTACCAACCCTAGGAACTGCCGCACTTCTTTTACGCTGGAAGGGCTTGGCCATCCTTTGATTGCGGTGATCTTATCGGGGTCGGGAGCCACTCCGTCAGCGCTCACCACGTGTCCCAGGTATTGCACCTTTGGTTTCAGGAGGTGACACTTGGAGGGTTTCACCTTTAGGCCGTAACTCGCCAGAGCTTCGAACACCTCCGCCAGGTGTTTCAGGTGGTCCTCATACGTTTTGGAGTATACGATGACATCGTCCAGGTACAACAGGACCGTCTCGAAGTTTCTGTGGCCCAGACAGCACTCCATTAATCGTTGGAAGGTTCCTGGGGCGTTGCAGAGTCCGAACGGCATGCAGGTGAACTCGCTAAGTCCCATCGGGGTGGTGAATGCGGTCTTCTCCCGGTCCGCCTCTGCTACAGGAACCTGCCAGTACCCGCTAGTGAGATCCAAGGTAGAGAAGAAGTTAGCAGATCTTAAAGCAGCCAATGACTCCTCTATCCTTGGTAAGGGGTACGCATCCTTGTGTGTGATACGGTTGATTTTCCGGTAATCTACACACATCCTCATGGTGTTGTCTTTCTTTTTGACTAAAACTAGTGGGGCTGCCCAGGGGCTACAGCTATCCCGGATTACCCCAGCCTCCTTCATGTCTCTAAGCATCCCCTTGGCGTGTTGGTAATGTGCAGGGGGTACGGGTCGATACCTCTCTTTTATGGGAGGATGATCTCCCGTGGGGATGCGGTGTTCTACCCCCTTGACTCGCCCGAAGTCTAACGGGTGTTTACTAAACACTCTCTCATACTCTTGAACCACCCGATAGACTCCTTGTTTCTGGTGTGAGGGAGTGGAGTCAGTACCCAGATGTAGTTGCTGACACCAGTCCTCCATGTCTTTCTTAGAGCCGTTACCTTCCTCCGGGTGAGATGGAGGCAAGGGTTCCACAGATTGTATAGAATTTTGATTAGTGGTATATAATTTGGCTAGCGTGGCATACCGGGGCAGGTACACTTCCCTCTCCCCGATATTTATTATGCGAACGGGCACCCTCCCATGGCGTACATTGACCACCCCCCGTGCTGTCAAAATGGTGGGCCTACTGTCTGAGTAAACTGGTTCTACCATTGCCTGGTAATCTCTACCTCTCAGACCAATAGCTGCCCGGCACCAAATCATCATTTCACTTTTTGGGGGCATGGCAATAGGAAAAGGGTCACACATTCTTACGCTACCAATCTCACCGCCGGAGAGTTCCACTTGTTGCCGTTGCATCAGTGCCCGGATCTCTTTCTGGAGCACCCGCTGCTCGCCGGAGCTGGCATTCTTGGCAACCTGCTGTAAAAGGAAAATCACCTCTGCAAGACAATTTTCAATTACATTAGTTCCTAGAGTTATTTTTGGGTGACTCTCATGTTTGTCAATATCTACAATGATCAGTCCCTGTGCGGCCAGTTCGACTCTACCAATTTTGATGGTCACCTCTTTAAATCCGATCTGTGGCACGGGCTGACCATTGCTGGCGATGATACTCAAGTCGTCGTCAGGGTAGCGGGTAATATCCGAGTCATTCCAGTACTGCTTGAAGAGCACGTACGGGATGGTGGTGACCTGTGACCCGGTGTCCAGTAGGGCACTCATGGGAATGCCATCCAGTACCACAGGCAAGACTGGACGTCCTCCCACATATCTGTCGCGCCAGTTCGATGGGCCTGGTGATCTTTTTCCTGGGGGTTGGCCCTCTACCCCAGGTTGTGCCCGTTTAAAGAACAGTACCTTTCCATATGTCCGGGTTGATTGCAGCGGCGGCAGATGGGTCGTCCGTCCTCGCTGTATCGGTCACTGGGTCTTCCTCTGGCCGGTGGGGTCCTCCTTGGTCGACGCCACGGGATGTCCTCCGGTCCGGATGCCAGCTGGATCTTCCCTGGAGTGGAAACCTGTAAAGACTGCACAGTTCGGGTTAGCGCAGCAACGCTTTTAGCTAGCTCTTGGACCTGATGGTGTAGGTCTGGAGCCGGGTCATTGTCCAAAGCCTGCGCATCAGCTCCCACAGGCCCTGCTGACAAGGGCGCCGCCTCCTGGTAGTAAGTGGTAGTGGGGCGTCTGTGGGTCACAACGCCACCTGGTGCCGGTTCTCGGAGCACCCGGATGGCTCTGTCCTTGAACTGTGCAAATTCTAGATGAGGGTCCTGTAAGGCCATTGCCCGCAACTGGGTGCGGTGGGCATTGCAATATAAACCCTCTATAAATTGTTCGGTCAACAGCCTGTCCTCGTTTCCCACTCCATTAGGGTCGGTCTGCTTAATGGCCCTCAGGGCCTCTTGTAGGTTGAGTGCATAGTCCCTTATACTCTCATGCGCTCGCTGCTTGCACCCGTAGAATCTAAGTTTAATCTCGGCTGAGGTGCGGGTATCAAAGGTGTCCTTCAGCCGGGTTAGTATCCCTGCGACAGTCTTCCTCCCAGGTGGCCAGGATTTTACTTCCCTTTTGGCTGCCCCAGTTAGTTGGGCCACCAGGATGCTCACTTTTTGCTCTTCTGTGAGGGGGTACACCTGGAAGAGGCTATCCAGCTTTTCTCTAAAGTCATGCAGGGTATGTGACTCCCCTGAGTACTGGGGTAGCCAAGCTGCTCCCGGGATATAGGGCATGGTGAAGGGCATAACTGCAACAGCGGTAGCGCTGGCGGGGGTTGAGGCAGTGGAGCTCTCCTCCGTATCCGACATCTTCCTCCCCCCTAGTGGACCGTGGCCTACCTTGCGATGATCCTGTTCCGTAGGCCGCGGCTCCGCAGTGGATCGTCAGGGTTGAGGACCTTCCGTCGCGCTCCTGTGACGTCGGCGTCTGCTGGGCTCCTTCCAGGACCTTACGCAACGTCCGGACGTGAGGCGGGGCTTCAGTTCTCGCGCGCTTTCGGAGTCCACGCCCCTCTTCTTCCCGCGCGGCGTCCTCAAGATGGCGTCCAATGGCGGGAAAACTCCACGGATGGCGGGAAGAAGGCTGAAGATGGCGCCGGATGGCGGGAATCTTCACCGATGGCGGGAATCTTCACCACTGGTAAGTTTGAACAGTCTTTGCTTTTCAGGCACGCAGTACCCGGTGGTTGCGGGCACGTGATCCTGCCGACTACGCCAAAGTTGACGCGCCCCTGGGCCTGTGTCGCGCTGCGTTGCGCACGCGGGAGCTTACCCGGAGCCGGATCTGTTTAGGGTTGTAGTCTCGTGGCGGTGACCCGGTCCGTGCCCAGGGAGTCAAACTGGACGGCAGTCTGTTAGCGGTAGAAAATGGTTGATGACTACGCCACCCGTTGAATGCAGCCAGGGGGCTGCTGCTGCAGGGCAGACCGCTGAGGCCGGTGGAAGGATGGTGCAGCGTGGTAGTATAACCCCCAACGGGAGGGGTATGGCCTCAGGGCAGCCGACGTGGATGATGGGGGTAGCAGGAACCACTCAGAGACGGTATGGTAGCGTTCAGGGTCTTTACTGGTAACAACGATAGACCCTCCCGGAGTACTTGCTAGCGAACGGGGCCTGGTCAGTCCTTGAGCAGATGGGATCTCCCCTGGCCAGGCGTAGTTGTAGGCCTCCCAAGCTGACTGTACTCTTCTGGCTACCTTGCTAGAAGCTGATGTAAGTAGCCCACGTCCCTGAGTGTACCGTGTGGTGCTCACCCGTATGGCCGGTGACTCGGGGCCTTCTAATGGCTTCCGCTCCACGATGGCGGTGCTGGTCCCACGCGTGCGACCGGGCCTTCGGGCTTCTGGGCCAGGGGACCTGAAATCCCCTGCCTGACGGATTCTGCTGCTGGGTAGAAGTTAGTCCCCACAGCCTCGGACTCCGGGTCCGGTAAAGAATCTTCTTAGTCAGGGCGAGCTCTTTAGCTGCCAGCCCCTGACTCCTTGTGACTCTGCTGCTTCCTATGCTGCTCTTGTCTCTACTCTTCCTGGACTCACTAACCCTGCCTCAGCCCCGGGTTTATACAGGGGAAGTTCTTCCCCTCCCAAGGCTGGGCAGGAGGTGTGGCATGCACAGGATCCCTGACCAAAGGACCTCCCACCTGCTCTCAGACGTAATATCTCTATCACTGTGACAACCAGACCCCTGGGGTGTCACATGTGGGACTTGGTCAATTAGTCCATCTATACTGACCTCCATCAGGTTGCAAATTAAAAATAATTTTTTTCTGCATCTAGCTCTGAAAAAATATTTGGGCTTCTAGCAGTGTGTGGGACTTGGTCTATTAGTCCATCTATACTGACCTCCATCAGGTTGCAAATTGAATAAAAAAATTTTCTGCATCTAGCTCTGAAAAAATATTTGGGCTTCTAGCGGTGTGTGGGACTTGGTCTATTAGTCCATCTATACTGACCTCCATCAGGTTGCAAATTAAAAATAATTTTTTTCTGCATCTAACCCAGCCAATAGTTTTGGCCTAATACCACAGTTTGGCCACTCAGCTCTGCTCGGTTACCATCCATTGTTTTTTTGTGCAAACAACTCCAGAGTTGTGAATTAGTTAACCACCAAAATGAGTGGAAAAAGGCCTGCTGCTGGTGGAAAGGGGAATAGGCGTGTTGGGAAGGGGAAAAAAGGTTGTGTCCGTGGGGTAGGTGCAGAAGAAAGACCATCTTCCAGCCAAACTAAAATGTCTACTTCTTTTAGCGGACAATGTGATAAGATCCCTTTCTTACGGCCACGCCAATCGCTACAAATTCCAGATGAGGCACAAAAACAGCAGGTGCTTCAACGGATATCAAGTGCTCCTTTAAGTGGGCTCTCCTCCACATCAACTTCAACATCACAAATACTCCAGTCCTCAAAGGTGTCACCCAAATCGCACTTGCTTCCTCACAGCTCCCAAATCTCCAGCTGCCCGTCTGAGTATGAGGTAGAACAGATGGTTGAGTCTGCAGAGCTGTTTACTCATACTATAGCCTGGGAATCAGAGGTCGACTCCAGCGCTTCTGTGAATCCAGACGAGGAAATGATCTGCACTGATGCCCAGAATCTTTATGAGTCGGATCCAGGACCAGACGCAGAAGGTTCTGACCATAATGTAGACCCTCATTCCCAAACTGTAACTCCTGTTGGTGGAGACAATGAGGAAGACGATGATAAGACTCAAATACCTGATTGGAGCGACAACTTTAGTTTTTTGTCAGGGCAGGAACAGGTTGGCTCTGAGGACGACGGGTGTGATAACGCACAGGGTGATGATGATGAGGTCGGAGATCCCACTTACTGTCAACCCACAGTCAGCCAAGAGATGAGGTCAGCAGAGGAGGTGGAGGAAGATGCTAGTGACGACGAGGTCAGGTTGCGCCTTCCTGGACAGAGACGTAGTACTGGAAGCACGTCAACAACTGCATCCTCAAACACAACTCTGCCTCTCACCACAAGTCGTGGTGGCTCTTCAGGTCGCATGGGTGCTAAGCCTTGCATAGCCTGGGCATTTTTTCAGATCGATAAAGATGACCCAACTCGTGTTATCTGTAACATTTGTCAGCAAAAGCTAAGTAGAGGCCAAAAAATACATAGTTTGAGTACTTCATGCATGAACCGGCACATGGACATGAAGCATAAGTTGCAGTGGGAAGCTCAGTGTGCTACAATGCGGTCTAGCCGGCCGGGCCAACCACCGTCTGCCATATCTTGTGCATCCGCGGCCTCTTCATCCTCTGTGACTGGGGGGACAGCAGTCACACCTGTTTTGGGGCGCAGACCTGCCACCTCTTTACCCGCAACAGCCAGCGTGATTGGCAGGTCATCATTTTCTTTGGAGGTGGTAACACCAGCTGGTCTTGAGCGCTGTCCGACATCGATAGCACCACCTTTGGATCAAGGCAACCTAACATGTCCGCCTGCATCTTCCTCACAGACCGGCAGTTTGCCGGGGACACCCTTATCAACCCCGTCTAAGCACAATAGCCAGCCCTCGGTCCCTCAGATGTGGACAAGTAAAAGACCATTTCCTCCTAGCCATGAGAAAGCTAAGAGGTTGAATTTCACCATCTGCAAGCTCTTGGCTACAGAAATGCTGCCTTTCCGCCTGGTGGACACAGAGGATTTTCGAGACCTTATGTCCGTCGCAGTGCCCCAGTACCAGATGCCCAGTCGGCACTACTTCTCAAAGAAAGGTGTGCCTGCGCTCCACCAGCATGTCGCACACAACATCACCGCTTCTTTGAGAAACTCTGTGTGTGACAGGGTGCATTTCACCACAGACACTTGGACGAGTAGGCATGGACAGGGGCGTTACATGTCGCTGACTGGGCACTGGGTAACTATGGTGACAGCAGGACAAGGGGCTGCTGTCCAAGTCTTGCCGTCCCCACGAGTTGTGCGTCAATCCTCTTTATGTCATTTTTCCTCCACTGCTTCTGCCTCCTCAACCTCCTCTCGGTCTTCCACCTGCACCCAAAGCCTGTCTGGTCATGCCACAAGCTTTCTAACTGCGCAGAAGGGATCCTGCACACCTCCTTACTATGCTGGCAGTAGGGCTCAACGTCATCAGGCGGTTTTTACATTGAAATGTCTGGGAAATGTGAGTCACACAGCTGAGGAGTTGTGGTCAGCTCTGGAGAACCAATTTCATGAATGGTTGTCTCCACTGGACCTGAAACCAGGGAAGGCCGTGTGCGACAATGCTGCAAACCTGGGTGCGGCCCTTCGCCGGGGCAATGTCACACACGTGCCTTGTATGGCTCACGTGTTGAACCTGGTTGTCCAGCAATTTTTAGCCCACTATCCCAGACTAGATGGCCTTCTGCAGAGGGCACGGTCGCTGTGTGCTCACTTCCGCCGTTCGCATCCCGCAGCTCAGCGACTTACATCTCTACAGAAGTCGTTGGGCCTGCCACTTCACCGGCTAAAATGCGATGTGCCTACCCGGTGGAATTCAACTCTGCACATGTTGCAGCGACTGTGGCAGCACCGACAAGCCCTGGTGCAATACGTTCTGACGTATAGCCTGGGCCAACGAGATTCAGAGGTGGGGCAAATCACGCTGGAGGAGTGGTCTCAGATCAGGGACCTATGCACCCTTCTGCACAGTTTTGAAATGGCGACGAAGATGTTTAGTGCTGACGATGCCATTATCAGCATGACTATTCCGGTGATTTACATGCTGGAGCACATGTTAAACAGAATTCGGAGTCAGGTGGTGGCACAAGAGGAGGTGGAGGAAGTAGAGGAGGAGGAGTTGTATGCGGAAGGGCTAACATCTGCAAGGTCCAGACGGTCGGCAGCACCAGGGCGGCAGGCATGTGAGGGTGGGGGAGATGATTTTACCAGGGCGCATGGTAGCAGCCAAACTAGTGAGGAAGGTGCAGGAGCCCAGGAAGAAGTGGAGGACGAACTGATGGAAGACTCATCAGATGAGGGAGACCTTGATCACATTTCTGTTGTGCGAGGTTGGGGGGAGAGGACAGAGGAAGGAAGCATGATTGTTACCTCGCCACCAACACAACAGGGACTTGGTGCTCCTGGATGCGCAACACACATGAGTGCCTTCTTGCTGCACTACCTGCAACATGACCCTCGAATTGTGAGAATTAGAAATAATCCTGACTACTGGGTTGCCACACTGTTAGATCCCCGGTACAAAAGTAAATTTGCAGAAATTATTCCTGCCATAGAAAGGGATGCACGCATGCAGGAGTATCAGCAGAGACTGTTGCAGAATCTTACATGTGCTTTTCCACAAAATACCAGTGGTGCACGTAGTGAATCTCACAGTTCCAACTTGCCAACCGTGGTCTGTATGGAATTGTTCAATAAAGGGCCCAAAATTAAGATAACATAGATGGGAGAGGTCTCTATGAATAGGAATTCCTAAGTATTTGATACCCTGTGAGGGCCAGGCAAAGGGAAAGTTGGACTGGATGGAATCCTATATGGATTTAGGGAGGGAGACATCGAGGGCCTCAGACTTCGCTGCATTGATTTTAAAATTTTACCATGTAACAAAGTGATCTATTTCAGCCATAACAGCATGGATGGATATATGTGATTGAGTGATATATACTAGGACATCATCAGCAAATAGAGAGCACTTGTACTCGGTGCCTCCCACCTCAATCCACCTAATATTGGGGTTATGGCGAATTGATGAGAGCAGGTGCTCCGTCACTAGGATGTATAAGAGAGGGGACAGAGGACATCCCTGCCTTGTCCCATTGGTGATTGTGAAAGGTGATGAAAATGTTCTGATGCGCCCCCTGGGCCTTGGGACACCCGGAGCCGGACCCTTTTTGGTGGATGCTGGTGGTTGTAGTCTTCGTGGCGGCGATCCGGTTCCGTGGCTCAGGGCGGTCAAACCAGTGGCGGAACTATTTATGTGGTTTTGATGTTTAAATGTCCGACTACGCCACCCGTGGATTGCGGTCAGAGTGAACCGCCGCTACAGGGCAGACCGCTAAGGCTGGTGTTGTGGGTGCAGCAGAGCGTAGCATAACTCCCCACGGGAGGAATATAGCCTCAGGGCAGTGTATGCGGAGGATGGGGGTGATGGTGCAGGGCAGCAGCAGTAACGACACGGAGTCAGTGATGCAGTTCAGGGCCTTTACTCACAGTTCTTATTATCCAGACCACGTCTGCAGGTAACGGCTGCCCACGTCGTACTGTGCTCACCAGGTGAGGGGCTCAGACAACTCCCAGATAACTTTGGAGCGCTTCACAGGACCCCCTTTGTGTGTCCTTTGTCTGGCCTTTCTTACCAACACTTCTGTCCGGCTGCCTCGGGCCTCCTCTTGGTAAACTTGGCGCCAGTTTCCCTGACCCTATGTGGTGCCTTCCTAGCAGGTGGAGCAAGAGGCTGCGCCACATAAAATGTCAGAGCCTCCGGTTTCTAGCTGAGGGTCGTTTCCTGCCTCCACTAGTTCGGGGACCGGTCTCCCCCTTTGGCCTGACCCCTCCACGCAGGTGGATTCGGGCGTGCGGTGGCGACTCGCCCGTCCGCACCCCTGGGATCCCTTCATTCCTCGTTCCTGGAGCCTTCTCCGCTCCTCTTCCTTCCTTCTCCCTCTTGCAGGCCTGGGCCTCTGTTACTAGGCCCGCCTCCGGAGCAGAGCTCATGCAGAGCCCCTGCTCCCTGCCACTTCTGCTCAGACTTCTCTGCACTGAACTAAGATGGTGCCCACCTTTTATACTCCCTTCTCAATGCACCCAGGAACTGCTTCCTCCCTGCTCCTGCACTGCAGGGTTCCCCTTCCTCAGTGTTCCCTCCCCCCACTCCAGCCAGGGACAGGGACTGTCGTGCCCATCTCAGGGGCATATTGGTCGCCCTGCCCCACGGCAATGTGGTGTAATGCATGCAGGTGTCGGGTCCTGATCCACACTCCATCCTTATCTGAGAGTGAGATATCACACCTCTGGGTGAGGTGCAATACGTCTGTAGCAACCGAGCCCTCGGTGCTACAGTTCCATTTATCTTCAGCCTAGGTGACGTATTGTGATACAGGGCCGTGATTTTGGCTATAAAAGGGTCCCCTAGACCCCTACCCCAAGCTTTTTAAGAGAATCATATATGGCGTGCCAGGAGACTCTATGGAATGCTTTCTCAGCATCCAACGAGAGTATCTACTTACAAATTTTTAACTGCATCTAGCCCAGGAAATACTTTGTGCCTAGTAGCAGTGTCTGCTAGTCAGCGGATTATCCCGGCTGTTAAGCAAGCTACACCACCTGTAGTTTGGACACTTAATTTTTTCAAAGGAAATGCTTCGGGACCACGGGATACTTAGTGAAGAGCATCAGGAGGCACCCCAAGGCATAGGGGCTGGGACTGGCACTAGGATGCCTTGCGGTGGACAGCCGAGCTCGATCCTTATAAAAGCTTTTTAACTGCAGCAGCTTTAGTGGACGCTACTGGAGCTGGAATTACGCGGCTGCTGGCATGAGACTTGCCCTCCAATAGATCCTTGTAAATGGATTTAAAGTGTATTCATTCAAATTAGAGGGACAATTTAAATTAAAAAGCTTAGAGCTGCCTCCACCACAGGGGGGCTCTCTCGACCCACCAGCGGACAGGCACCAGTATTGGGAGAGGGGGGCTGGCCGTCAGGGTTCACCGCGGCTCTGGCACAAACCCGGCGACACGGAGGTGGCACGGGCAGGAGCGGACTGGCCGTCTCGGCTTCTCACTTTTTGGATTTTAGAAGGGCATGACATGCCTATATCTGTGTCTCCCCCTCCTTTTACTCCTCCACCTCTTTTCTTTTCGCATGACTATATGTACTTGTCACTTTTCCATGTGTTAGTTATGTCTTCTGAGCAGTTTGTCAGCTTTTGGACACCTTTGAAGGTGTTTTCTATGTGTTTCTATGTGTTTTTGTTTGCCTGCCATTGGTTTTAACGGTGTTCGAAGGTGTTCGACGAACAGTTCGACGAACAGTTCGGCGAACACAC
The DNA here is from genome assembly GCF_046119375.1 of Phyllobates terribilis. Taxonomy (NCBI): domain Eukaryota; kingdom Metazoa; phylum Chordata; class Amphibia; order Anura; family Dendrobatidae; genus Phyllobates; species Phyllobates terribilis. The sequence goes on from NW_027362772.1 coordinate 272,399,256, forward strand.
GGGTGTTCGACGAACCGAACCGAACTCGAACACTACGGGGGTGGCTCAACACTAGTCGCAAGTCAGACTAAGATGGAATTTTAATATTGGTTATCAGAGAAAATGTTCTTACAGTACAAAACTGCAGTAGGATAATGGGGTGAATATATTTAAAGATATGGACCTTTAGGGACATATTATTTTTTTCTTAAATGAGTCTATTTTGGGTTAAAAATAATTTTTGCATATGGGTCTTATGAAATTTTTTTACACCGTTTGCCTTCTTATGCATCTGCAGAATGAGTTAACTAAGAGTCCATCAGTGAGCCCGTTCTGATGGGGAGCTTGTAACTCTTATATTTGTCTTTTACATGGTCACATGAAAAGTTCAGCTCTCCGTTCATGTGGTCTGTATTCTCATAAATCAGCGGAAAAGAGCTGAAAGTGTCACAAACTCTCCACTGGAATGAGCTTACTGAAAGATTTTAATTTAACTCATTTTGCAGCTAGAAAGTTTACAGGGAAACAGAGTAAAAGCCAAACAGTGCAAAATGATTAAAGACAATTCCAAAAATTATTTGTAGCCAAAATATACACATTCATTAAAGATAATCAGTCTCCAAGATGTCCGTATCCATTAAGGGCAGTGTGGCAGAAAACGTTTAAAATTTTGGTGCACGTCGGATTTGTACAAAAGTTCCAACTTTTTTTTCACTCAGCTCTCGCCATTTTTTATCAAAAGGGGCCTCTTGTGCCCTGCCAAATTTACCTAAATTAATGCCATAAAGTAGCATAAATATTAGCCCAAATCTACACCCGCCCATTGCTGCCATGAATCTGCTTTACTGACACGCGGATGACAAGAGATGATGGTGTCTTCATAAAGTGGCACAATGAGACGAGCACATGAAATAGCCTTCATAAATCTGATATAACGTGTGGTCTAATGGCTAACGTTTCTCCATGTGGAGATTGACGTGAATGACATGATCGTGTAAGGAGACTTATAGGCCATGCATACTTCTCTGGGAAATTAAATATGTAAATTTCTACTTTAGGGAAGAAGAGGACTAGAACTATATAGCGCCACCTGCACATTCTTTATACACATGCAGTGGTAAATATCAAATTGATAGGAACATTGTATGATTGGAGCACACACACAGTGCATTTATATTTTACACATAGAAACATATGGGAAAAAGAACCCAGAGCAGTTTATCAGTTCTATCTAGAATTCTGGTGGTCTATATGATGAATGCATGAATATATTTGTGCGTATATCTCAGCTCATCTACGCAGTTATGAACATAGTATTTTGTAAAGAGAGGGGTTCACAAATACGCATGCCTAGCAAATGCATACATAGTAACATAGTAGAGTAGGTTGAATAAAGACCTAGGTCCATCAAGTTCAACCTTTCCTCCCCCTGTTGTACTCCCTACACCAACACTACAATAACTTACTTTATACAGATAAAAATACACACACATATATACAGTACAGACCAAAAGTTTGGACACACCTTCTCATTTAAAGATTTTTCTGTATTTTCATGACTATGAAAATTGTACATTCACACTGAAGGCATCAAAACTATGAATTAACACATGTGGAATTATATACTTAACAAAAAAGTGTGAAACAACTGAAAATATATCTTATATTCTAGGTTCTTCAAAGTAGCCACCTTTTGCTTTGATGACTGCTTTGCAGACTCTTGGCATTCTCTTGATGAGCTTCAAGAGGTAGTCACCGGAAATGGTTTTCCAACAATCTTGAAGGAGTTCCCAGAGATGCTTAGCACTTGTTGGCCCTTTTGCCTTCACTCTGCGGTCCAGCTCACCCCAAACCATCTCGATTGGGTTCAGGTCTGGTGACTGTGGAGGCTAGGTCATCTGGAGTAGCACCCCATCACTCTCCTTCTTGGTCAAATAGCCCTTACACAGCCTGGAGGTGTGTTTTGGGTCATTGTCCTGTTGAAAAATAAATGATGGTCCAACTAAACGCAAACTGGATGGAATAGCATGCCGCTGCAAGATGCTGTGGTAGCCAAGCTGGTTCAGTATGCCTTCAATTTAATCCACAACAGTGTCACCAGCAAAGCACCCCCACACCATCACACCTCCTCCTCCATGCTTCACAGTGGGAACCAGGCATGTAGAATCCATCCGTTCACCTTTTCTGCGTTGCACAAAGACACGGTGGTTGGAACCAAAGATCTCAAATTTGGACTCATCAGACCAAAGCACAGATTTCCACTGGTCTAATGTCCATTCCTTGTGTTCTTTAGCCCAATCAAGTCTCTTCTGCTTGTTGCCTGTCCTTAGCAGTGGTTTCCTAGCAGCTATTTTACCATGAAGGCCTGCTGCACAAAGTCTCCTCTTAACAGTTGTTATAGAGATGTGTCTGCTGCTAGAACTCTGTGTGGCATTGACCTGGTCTCTAATCTGAGCTGCTGTTAACCTGCAATATCTGAGGCTGGTGACTCGAATAAACTTATCCTCAGAAGCAGAGGTAACTCTTGGTCTTCCTTTCCTGGGGCGGTCCTCATGTGAGCCAGTTTCTTTGTAGCGCTTGATGGTTTTTGCAACTTCACTTGGGGACACTTTCAAAATTTGCCCAATTTTTCGGACTTACTGACCTTCATTTCTTAAAGTAATGATGGCCACTCATTTTTCTTTACTTAGCTGCTTTTTTCTTGCCAAAATACAAATTCTAACAGTCTATTCAGTAGGACTATCAGCTGTGTATCCACCAGACTTCTGCACAACACAACTGATGGTCCCAACCCCATTGATAAGGCAAGAAATCCCACTTATTAAACCTGACAGGGCACACTTGTGAAGTGAAAACCATTTCCGGTGACTACCTCTTGAAGCTCATCAAGAGAATGCCAAGAGTGTGCAAAGCAGTCATCAAAGCAAAAGGTGGCTACTTTGAAGAACCCAGAATATAAGACATATTTTCAGTTGTTTCACACTTTTTTGTTAAGTATATAATTCCACATGTGCTAATTCATAGTTTTGATGCCTTCAGTGTGAATGTACAATTTTCATAGTCATGAAAATACAGAAAAATCTTTAAATGAGAAGGTGTGTCCAAAATTTTAGTCTGTACTGTACTTTAGGTACATACATTTATACACGCACATACATGCACACATCCATTCACACGCTTACAAACACATGTACATAGATACATACATTTACACATGCACACACATATACACATAAAGTCACACTTTTACAAACACACACACATAGGTACACACATTTACAAACATGCATACATACCATTTACACATGCACACCTATATACACATACATTCACTCACACACATACACATGGATGCATACATTTGCAAATGCGCACATATACATTTATACCATGAACACACATATACACATGCATTTACACTTAAACACATTCACACAGAACAGGTGCATACATTTACCTATGTGCATTCATATATTTACACATGCACACAAATATACACATACATTCACACATAAATATACACAGAGGTGCATACATTTACACAAAGTTGTACATATATTTGTACAAGCGCACACACATACAGTCACACTCACACACATAAACAGATATTAATTTACACCCATGCATACATATATTTGCACATACACACATATACACATACAGTCACACTCACACACATGCATGCATACATACATTTACACATGTGCATGTTGAGGGAGGGCAATAACCCTTCACGGTTGACCAAGTGAGTGTCAAATTATTATGTTGATTGCGCAATCCAACAGGGAACCAAAAGGAGGCAATGCGTGCTCTGTATTGGGAGGATTCAAAGAATCTCTGATCCCGTTTATTTTGCTTAGCATTTTATATTGTTTTGAGTTTATTAATGTCCAATCATCTACAGCCGTACTACAGGCTTGAACCAATGTTAGTACAATTATTACGGAAACACATATATGGTCATATTATCGTTAGTTCGAAGCACGCTGGAAATTTACAAGGTCAATTCTGGCCTAGACTAGTTAGATAACAGGAGCGGGGTGTCTGACAAAATGTTCTTGAGATAAAAAGTTAGTGTGGGAAAGTTCCATGGGAAGAGAAAGAAAGAAGTATGTTATGCAAGGAGTGATAATAACATGATTTTAAAGCAAGCAGACAAAATGGAGTTGCTCTAGCATGAGTATCAATATGTCCTTTACACTTGGATAGCATGAATATTAATATGTCCTTTACATTCCCCCCTAAAAATTATGTTATTATCAACAATAGAGGTGCTTTCCCAGGGTCATGCTTTGAGCCTAAGGGACATTGGTCTTCACTCAATAAGTGCCCTTGTTACCAATCAAGGCTGTCGCGGCATGTCCATCCCCCCTTGTTAGCTGATATAATCATAAAGCTCTGATCTTCAGACGTGAGGTTGGTCGGGGCGTGTGGGTAAAGGTCATCATTCCCTTGTCGTCCAGGTCCTCAATGCTGGTTACATCTGGGAGGTCCGTGTATAGTAGCACTGGATGTCGGTTGACAGTGTCCTCCTTGCTCTCTGATGACTGGCAGCCTTTCCTCATGCTAAATGGGATACAATAAAAGACTAGTTTTAGTAAGACATACATTAACAAGATGCAAGCAGCAATATGCAAAACTCCTTGTAATATTCCAGCAATTCATCCACCAATCCCTTTAAACCAATTAGCAGGATTTAAAAAGTAGAACGTATCAGACCACCAACTGTCTTTGGTCAATTCATTATGTTTGTTATATTCTTCCCTGAGTTTCCTAATGTCTTCCATTTTAGTCTTTAACCGTATGGTAGAGTCTGGGTCAATATAGTGACAACAGGCTGGGCCTACAACCTGACACATCCCTCCTTGACCTGCTGTCAAATAGTCCAGCACTAAAGTATGTTGATTAGCCACTATAATAAGTTGATTCTGCACCGCAACAGTAGTATTAATTACTTCCAAAATATTCCAAATCTGGTCATCTAAGTAATCAGTGACTTCTACTAATTTGTCCCACATTTGTGTTACCATAGGGTAGAGGAAGACAGTACTGGCTATCTTATTGGGTATACTCATTTGTACTAAATGAGGTCTTCCTGATGGGCATGGGGTGTTGTCTTTGACACGTTTATAGATGGTATAAAGAGGGATGGCTCTCATATCTGCTTTACTATGGGGAATAAGATAAGTGGCTGGAGTTAGCCGGGCCAACGTACAAGTCCCCCCTACTCTGACTGCGAGCCACTTATATGCATTATTCCCACAGACCCAATATGTGGCTGATAGTAGATCCCATAAAACTGAGTGCTGTAATACTAATTTATGTACCAAATTGATAAAAACAGTGTTATTTGATAACATACACCATGAAGGCATTTGTCCCAGGGGGCTACAATATCCAACATCCGGATTGCCACATGTTGGATCACTAGGCTTATATTCAGAAAATTCATGTTTTACTGCTGTTGGGGTTGTCAGGAGCACTTGGTATGGTCCGTCATACAGTGGTTCTAGTCCGTGTTTCCGAACATGCTTCTTCACATACACATAATCTCCAGGCTTGAGGGTATGACAACCTTCTGCATCAGCCGGATCTGGAATAGAAGATGATACTAACGCATGGGTGTTAGTTAAGGCTTTGGCAAGCTGAATCACATATTGCACAACATAATCTGTTTCTTCTGATAATTGTTGTGGGGTAAATCTAGCTATAGCTGGTTGTGACCCAAATAGTATCTCATAGGGTGACAGTTTGTGTTTCCCTATGGGGGTGGTGCGTATGTGATACAGTGCAATGGGAAGGAGCTCAGGCCACTGGGCCGTAGTCTCCTGCATCATTTTGGTTAATTGCCCTTTCAGTGTGCCATTCAATCTCTCCACCTTGCCACTTGACTGTGGATGGTAAGGAGTATGTAACGTCACTGTTGATCCGATCATGGTAAGTATTTCTTAATATACGCATGAGGAAAAGGCTGGTCCTTGATCAGTTTCGATAACTTCTGGGACTCCATACCGGCGAACAACTTCAGAGACCAGCTTCTTGGCGGTGGTAAGGTTGCCGCCTCTACCAATGTATCTTCAGTTGTGACAGCATATCCAGTATGAAACCTGCCAGAGGTGTCAACATATCTGGATCCATCCGTATATAACGTAAGTTCTGGATCATCCAAGGGTACTTCCCCCACTAGAACAAGTGGAGTTGACTCCGCAGTAATTTGTTCCAGACAATCATGCGGTGGAGCCTCTTTCCCCTCTCCTTCAGGTGCTGGTAGCAGGGTGGCTGGGTTGATGATGGTTCACCGGTGTAATTTCACATTTTCTGGCAAAATCAACGAACACTGCAGCCGCAGGTGTCTCTGTGTAGACAGATGTTTAGGTTGCTGTGTGGCGTGAACCGCTCGTAGACAGCTGGGGGAGGCCCTGGCTACCGGGTCCAGATGCGCTGAGTAATAACCGACTGGGCGCTGCTTTGTACAGTGTCTCTGCGTGAGTACTCCGGCTGCATGCCCTCCTGTCTCAGAGACATACAAATGGAAAGGTTGAGCTAAGTCCGGATTTCCAAGGGCAGGGGCTGTCATTATGCTTGACTTTAGTTGTTCAAAGGCTTGTTGCAGCAGTTCTTGGTGGTCCTTGTTGTTTACATCAGCCAGATTGTCTTCTTTTAATTCATCATATAAGGGCTGCATCAGACGTGAGGCGTCTGGGATCCATTGTCTGCAATATGTACATAGTCCGAGGAACCGTTGCAGCTCTATGGGATCTTTAGGGAATGGTAGCAGGTAGATGGCCATCTTCCTTTCTTCTGTGAGATGTCTGGCACCCTGAGTAAGGCAGTGGCCTAAGAAGACCACTTGACCGAGGCAGAACTGAAGTTTCGAGGCTGAGACTCGACAATTCAGTTTTGCTAGATGCTTGAGGAGGCTAACACTGGCCCTGATGGACATTTGCTCCATGGGGGCACACAAAAGAAGATCATCCACGTATTGTAAAAGTACTACCTCAGAGTTGTCCAGCTGCCACGGCAGCAGACAGCTAGACATGTTCTTTGCAAACTGATTAGGGCTATTCTGCGCACCCTGCGGCATCACCGTCCAAGTCATTTGCCTGCCCTGATATGTAAATGCAAACAGAAACTGACAGTCTTTGTGTAGTGGAATTCTAATAAAAAAAAACAAAAAAACATTTGCTAAATCAATTACTGTAAACCAGACAACGTGTATGTGCATCTATTAGAAACTTAAGGATATATGACCATCTAGAAAATTAGTTTACATCACCATTAGTGTTGAGCATTCCGATACTGAAATATCGGGTATCGGCCGATATTCGCGGTATCGGAATTCTGATACTTAATTCCGATACTTTTGCAATATCGTATACCGGAATCGGAAGTTCCCATAATGCAATGAGACATTTTCATTTTATTCAGCCAATGAGGATCCTAAGAAGTGTGGGCACATCCTGTTAGGCATGTAGGCATCTTAACTAATGGCATGGCTGTGATTGGCTGCTGAAATGATGTCATGATGCACTATAAAAGCCACCGCCGCCATTTTGAGCTCACTCTGCTGTGAATTCAGTTAGGGATAGGACGCTGTTGTTCTGAGGGACAGTTTTAGCTACCTATTTGCTCTATACTGCTTTACCCAAGCTACTTTCTAAATCACTGTGCCTTGCAGTGCTAGTGCACAGTTCCCTGTGCTGTTCACCGCTGTCTGCAAGGTCTGTGTGTGTGAGTGCAGCTCACGCTGTAGTGTGTGCTTCAACCACGTCTGGTTGTAGTGCACTCAGTGTGTGTCACTGCCTCATACATTGTCCTTTTTTGCCAATTCATAATTTTTCCTGATATCTCCTATTAGTGTGGTGGTTCCATCTGTATTCAGCTAAATTGGTTCCAAACACACTATATAGGAGTAGATAGAGACATTTTTTTCCGTCTTGCAGCACTAGTGCACAGTGCTCTGCATCTGTACTGTTCACCGCTGTCTGCAAGGTCTGGTGTGTGAGTGCAGCTCACCCTGTAGTGTGTGCTTCAACCCGGTCTGGTTGTAGTGCACTCAGTGTGTGTCACTGCCTCATACATTGTCCTTTTTTGCCAATTCATAATTTTTCCTGATATCTCCTATTAGTGTGGTGGTTCCATCCGTATTCAGTTAAATTGGTTCCAAACACACTATATAGGAGTAGATAGAGAAATTTTTTTGGTCTTGCAGCGCTAGTGCACAGTGCTCTGCATCTGTACTGTTCACCGCTGTCTGCAAGGTCTGGTGTGTGAGTGCAGCTCACCCTGTAGTGTGTGCTTCAACCCCGTCTGGTTGTAGTGCACTCAGTGTGTGTCACTGCCTCATACATTGTCCTTTTTTGCCAATTCATAATTTTTCCTGATATCTCCTATTAGTGTGGTGGTTCCATCCGTATTCAGCTAAATTGGTTCCAAACACACTATATAGGAGTAGATAGAGAAATTTTTTTGGTCTTGCAGCGCTAGTGCACAGTGCTCTGCATCTGTACTGTTCACCGCTGTCTGCAAGGTCTGGTGTGTGAGTGCAGCTCACCCTGTAGTGTGTGCTTCAACCACGTCTGGTTGTAGTGCACTCAGTGTGTGTCACTGCCTCATACATTGTCGTTTTTTGCCAATTCATAATTTTTCCTGATATCTCCTATTAGTGTGGTGGTTCCATCTGTATTCAGCTAAATTGGTTCCAAACACACTATATAGGAGTAGATAGATAAATTTTTTTCCGTCTTGCAGCGCTAGTGCACAGTGCTCTGCATCTGTACTGTACATCGCTGTCTGCAAGGTCTGGTGTGTGAGTGCAGTTCACCCTGTAGTGTGTGCTTCAACCACGTCTGGTTGTAGTGCACTCAGTGTGTGTCACTGCCTCATACATTGTCCTTTTTTGCCAATTCATAATTTTTCCTGATATCTCCTATTAGTGTGGTGGTTCCATCCGTATTCAGCTAAATTGGTTCCAAACACACTATATAGGAGTAGATAGAGAAATTTTTTTGGTCTTGCAGCGCTAGTGCACAGTGCTCTGCATCTGTACTGTTCACCGCTGTCTGCAAGGTCTGGTGTGTGAGTGCAGCTCACCCTGTAGTGTGTGCTTCAACCCCGTCTGGTTGTAGTGCACTCAGTGTGTGTCACTGCCTCATACATTGTCCTTTTTTGCCAATTCATAATTTTTCCTGATATCTCCTATTAGTGTGGTGGTTCCATCCGTATTCAGCTAAATTGGTTCCAAACACACTATATAGGAGTAGATAGAGAAATTTTTTTGGTCTTGCAGCGCTAGTGCACAGTGCTCTGCATCTGTACTGTTCACCGCTGTCTGCAAGGTCTGGTGTGTGAGTGCAGCTCACCCTGTAGTGTGTGCTTCAACCACGTCTGGTTGTAGTGCACTCAGTGTGTGTCACTGCCTCATACATTGTCGTTTTTTGCCAATTCATAATTTTTCCTGATATCTCCTATTAGTGTGGTGGTTCCATCTGTATTCAGCTAAATTGGTTCCAAACACACTATATAGGAGTAGATAGATAAATTTTTTTCCGTCTTGCAGCGCTAGTGCACAGTGCTCTGCATCTGTACTGTACATCGCTGTCTGCAAGGTCTGGTGTGTGAGTGCAGTTCACCCTGTAGTGTGTGCTTCAACCACGTCTGGTTGTAGTGCACTCAGTGTGTGTCACTGCCTCATACATTGTCCTTTTTTGCCAATTCATAATTTTTCCTGATATCTCCTATTAGTGTGGTGGTTCCATCCGTATTCAGCTAAATTGGTTCCAAACACACTATATAGGAGTAGATAGAGAAATGTTTTTGGTCTTGCAGCGCTAGTGCACAGTGCTCTGCATCTGTACTGTTCACCGCTGTCTGCAAGGTCTGGTGTGTGAGTGCAGCTCACCCTGTAGTGTGTGCTTCAACCCCGTCTGGTTGTAGTGCACTCAGTGTGTGTCACTGCCTCATACATTGTCCTTTATTGCCAATTCATAATTTTTCCTGATATCTCCTATTAGTGTGGTGGTTCCATCCGTATTCAGCTAAATTGATTCCAAACACACTATATAGGAGTAGATAGAGGAGCCTTTCTGCAGCATTGTGCCCTGCAGCCCCAGCCAGATTAGTATTAGCCTATTTTTTGCAGCCTCATCTATTGCATTGTAGGTTACCTTCCTACATTGTAATAGCTACAAAAAGTTTGTGATACTATCGTTATTACATCTTTAGGCACATCCAGTGTCTTTTTGTGACAAAAAAAAACCTAAATAAAGTTCACCAAACACTCCACTTTACAGTTGTGTAGGCCACATTAGCTCATATTAAAGTCTAGTCCACACTTTATAAAATTAGTGTTTCTTATACCTGTTAGCAGCTGTTCAGGAATAAGCACACTAAGCCCTTAGTACTTTTCTGCCTATCTTTATCAGTCTACCAAGATGAAGAAGGCAGGGAGTAAGGCATGTGGTCGTGGGCGTGGAGTTTCTGCAGGGAGAGGACGTGAGGATTCTGTGCCTGCAGGGAGAGGACGTGGGGATTCTGTGCATGCTGCGGGCACCAGTGACTCAGCATCCCCCAGTTTTACCAGGGAACAGTCCTTTATGCGCAGCTTTGTAGGAGCTAGCCGTACCCCACTGCTGCGCGAGGACCAAATTGAAGCCGTTGTCGGATGGATGGCAGCTAACGCATCGACTTCAATTAGTTCCAGATCCTCTCAGGTCCTGAGCACTGAAGAGCACCCATCTGTCTCTTCACCACCTGCCAAATTGCCCAGGCAGTCAGAGAGCCCTGGACAGGAGCCATCTCTACTTCTGTTCTCTGAATCTCTTGGCTTGGAAAGACGGGGCCAGCCAAGCAGAATTCGAGAATTTGAAGAAGAGGTAGTATGCAGTGATGCGCAACCGATTTGTCTCTCTGAATCTGAAGAGGCGGGTGGGCCAGTGCCTATGGTCAGCAGCACACCTCAGTACGCATCTGATGATGAGACTCAGGTGCCACTTTCTGGTGCGTATTGTGCTGTCGAGACTACCCAGGAGAAGCAGTTGTTTGAAGAGGGTGGTGTAGATGATGAGGTCCTTGACCCATCATGGCGTGAGGGACAGGAAGGTGGTGGGAGCAGCTCTGAGGAAGAGATTCCCCGAACGGCCCAAAAAGGAGGGAGAGGGAGGGGGCAGACTTGGTTGCCTGTAGCCTCCACTTCGGCACCCATTAGGAGCATGGCTCTTCCAAAATCCAAAGCGGGCGCTCCCAAGACTTGCAGTGCCTGGTCCTTTTTTGACACAGTTGCAGATGACATTTGCTTTGTCAAATGCAAGCTGTGTAATCAGAAGGTGAAAAGAGGGAAAAGTGTCAGCAACCTCAATACCACAAATATGTGGAAACATGTGCGGACCAAGCACGTGGTGGAGTTACACAAACACACTGAAGACCTAGGCCAACCTACAGCGCCACCTACCACCTCTTCAGCTCGTGTTGTAGCCTCTTCCTCCAGCTCACACACAGCTGGTTCGGCTTCCTCACAGGATCGCCATGGAAGAATCTCTGGCACTGTTGTACAGAGACACAGTGTAATTCCACCCACAGCACCACTTTCCCAGTCATCCTCACACTCCCAGGCCAGTCTCCAGCCATCGTTAGCACAGGCATGGGAGAAAAGGCGCCCATACTCGGCAAACCACCCCCGAGCACAGGCTCTGAATGCTGGCATTGCTAAACTACTGGCCCTTGAAATGCTATCATTCAGGCTGGTGGAGACTGACACATTCCGTAACTTTATGGCATTGGCAGTCCCACAATACAATGTGCCCAGCCGCTTTTATTTCAGCAGGCAAGCCGTCCCTGCCCTGCAACATCATGTGGAGGGAAAAATTAAACATGCGCTACAAAACGCCGTCAGTAGCAAGGTCCACCTGACCACTGATGCGTGGACCAGTAAGCATGGACAGGGACGATACCTTTCCCTCACTGCCCATTGGGTAAATGTTGTGGAGCCGGGTACAGATCTTGAGAGTGGCGCTGTACGTGTTCTGCCAACTCCAAGGATTGCAGGAATCCAGTCTGTACACATTGACTCCTCCTCATACTCCAGTTCCTCTGAATCAGCGCTGCAGGAGCCGTCACGGTCTACCTCCACATCGACCCGTGAACGGTTACCTGTTATGATGACCGATATGAGCACAGCCGTGGCCAAACGTCAACAGGCCGTATTAAAATTAATTTCTTTGGGGAATCGAAGCCACACAGCGCAGGAGCTCTGGAATGCCATCAAGCAGCAGAGTGACGTGTGGTTTGTGCCAGCGAATCTCCAGCCAGGCATGGTAGTGTGTGACAATGGCCGAAATCTGGTGGCAGCTCTGGGCCTAGGCAACCTCACTCACATCCCATGTCTGGCACATGTGCTCAACTTGGTCGTGCAGAGTTTTTTGAGGTACTATCCGGATCTTGATGCACTGCTTCACAAGGTCCGCATAGAGTGCGCTCACTTGCGGCGTTCCAGCAATGCAAGATCACGCATTGCAGCTCTGCAGCGCCGATTATGTCTTCCGGAACATCGCATCATATGTGACCTACCCACCAGGTGGAATTCAACGTTACATATGTTGGAGAGGTTGTGTGAGCAGCAGGCAGCAGTAATGGAGTACCAGCTGCAGCAGGCGCAAACAAGTCGCAGTGCGCGCCGTTCACACTTCACCACCACTGAGTGGGCCTCTATGAAGGACATTTGCCACGTTTTGCGTGCCTTCGATTATTCCACGCGGATGGCGAGTGCAGATGATGCACTAGTCAGCATGACTATCCCCCTTATCTGCCTGCTTGAAAAAACACTGCAAGCACTAAGGGACGAGGTTTTGGAAGAGGTGGAGGATGAGGAGTCACAAATGCCATCTGCTTCTCTACAGTCTGCGCAACGTGGTTCCTCACAAAGGCCTAGGCAGGGGACACTTTGTGAGGAGGATGAGGAGGAGTCAATGGATGAGGAAGACATCTGTCCAGAGGAGGGAGGTACACAATGCACTAGTAGTCAGTATCTAGAGCGAGGGTGGGGTGATGCAGAGCAGGCAGAGATCACGCCTCAAGCAGGGGACAGCGTTTCTTGGCCAGTTGGCAGTCTGCAGCACATGGTTGATTTCATGCTGCAGTGCCTGAGAAACGACCGCCGCATCGCCCACATTCTCAACACGGCTGATTATTGGGTGTCCACCCTCCTAGATCCTCGCTACCGGGACAACTTACAAAGCCTCATAACACCGTTGAACCGGGAGCGTAAAATGCGGGAGTACCAAGACGCACTGGTGCATTCCATCATGTTCTCCATTCCAACCGAGAGCAGTGCTGCTAGTGCTTTACAAAGCAGCTCAGTGCGTCGAGGCAGTGGAGGAAGCTCTGCACAAAGAGGGAGCAGAAGCAGCGCCTCAGCACAAGGCAAGACCAGTATGGCCGAAATGTGGCAAAGTTTTGTGTCCCCGCCGCCACAAATGTCTACACCATCACAGACGGCTCCAGTCAGCAGGAGGCAACGTTTCCGTCAGATGGTGACAGACTACATGTCTTGCCCTCTTAGTGTACTCCCAGACGGCTCTTCTTCCTTCAAGTTTTGGGTCTGTAAGCTGGATACATGGCCAGAGCTTAGTCAGTATGCACTGGAGGTGCTAGCTTGCCCTGCTGCTAGTGTATTATCGGAACGCGTCTTTAGTGCCGCAGGTGGTGTACTAACAGACCGTCGCATGCGACTATCCTCCGATAACGTTGACCGGCTTACTTTTCTCAAAATGAACAAGGCCTGGATCTCTCATGAATTTGCCAGTCCTCTTCCAGAATAAATAATTGGTTGGCAACAGTATCCAGGTCTCCTGTTCTGTTCATGTTTCTACCACCTGAACTGTAATCCCTGAGCTCCAACACCGCCAGTTGGCGCTCGGAAGTGCCGTCTGCACAGTCAACACTTGCTGCCGTGTTATTGGGGTTCAGTAACGTCAGCTGTTCCCCTGCTGTGCGGACGGCAATTTCTCCTGCTCTGTCCACAGCCACTGTACTACTGATTTAAAACCTCCTCCAAATACACCTCTGGCTCCTCTGTTTTCAGTATTATCCCTGAGCTCCAACACCGCCAGTTGGCGCTCGGAAGTGCCGTCTGCACAGTCAACACTTGCTACCGTGTTATTGGGGTTCAGTAACGTCAGCTGTTCCCCTGCTGTGCGGACGGCAATTTCTCCTGCTCTGTCCACATTCTCACTACTACAGATTTTAAAGTTGCTCCAATTACACCTCTGGCTCCTCTGTTTTCAGTATTATCCCTGAGCTCCAACACCGCCAGTTGGCGCACGGAAGTGCCATCTGCACAGTCAACACTTGCTGCCGTGTTATTGGGGTTCAGTAACGTCAGCTGTTCCCCTGCTGTGCGGACGGCAATTTCTCCTGCTTTGTCCACATCCACTGTACTACACATTTTAAAGTTGCTCCAATTACACCTCTGGCTCCTCTGTTTTCATTCTTATCCCTGGGCTCCAACACCGCCAGTTGGCGCTCGGAAGTGCCGTCTGCACAGTCAACACTTGCTGCGGTGTTATTGGGGTTCGGTAACGTCAGCTGTTCCCCTGCTGTGTTCACGGCAATTTCTCCTGCTCTGTCCATATTCACTGTGCTACTTATTTAAAACTTGCTCCAATTACACCTCTGGCTCCTCTCTATTTTTATTCTTATCCCTGGGCTCCAGCACCGCCAGTTGGCGCTCGGAAGTGCTGTCTGCACAGTCAACACTTGCTGCCGTGTTATTGGGGTTCGGTAACGTCAGCTGTTCCCCTGCTGTGTTCACGGCAATTTCTCCTGCTCTGTCCATATTCACTGTGCTACTTATTTAAAACTTGCTCCAATTACACCTCTGACTCCTCTCTATTTTTATTCTTATCCCTGGGCTCCAACACCGCCAGTTGGCGCTCGGAAGTGCCGTCTGCACAGTCAACACTTGCTGCGGTGTTATTGGGGTTCGGTAACGTCAGCTGTTCCCCTGCTGTGTTCACGGCAATTTCTCCTGCTCTGTCCATATTCACTGTGCTACTTATTTAAAACTTGCTCCAATTACACCTCTGGCTCCTCTCTATTTTTATTCTTATCCCTGGGCTCCAGCACCGCCAGTTGGCGCTCGGAAGTGCTGTCTGCACAGTCAACACTTGCTGCCGTGTTATTGGGGTTCGGTAACGTCAGCTGTTCCCCTGCTGTGTTCACGGCAATTTCTCCTGCTCTGTCCATATTCACTGTGCTACTTATTTAAAACTTGCTCCAATTACACCTCTGGCTCCTCTCTATTTTTATTTTTATCCCTGGGCTCCAGCACCGCCAGTTGGCGCTCGGAAGTGCTGTCTGCACAGTCAACACTTGCTGCGGTGTTATTGGGGTTCGGTAACGTCAGCTGTTCCCCTGCTGTGTTCACGGCAATTTCTCCTGCTCTGTCCATATTCACTGTGCTACTTATTTAAAACTTGCTCCAATTACACCTCTGGCTCCTCTCTATTTTTATTCTTATCCCTGGGCTCCAGCACCGCCAGTTGGCGCTCGGAAGTGCTGTCTGCACAGTCAACACTTGCTGCCGTGTTATTGGGGTTCGGTAACGTCAGCTGTTCCCCTGCTGTACGGACGGCAATTTCTCCTGCTTTGTCCACATCCACTGTACTACACATTTTAAAGTTGCTCCAATTACACCTCTGGCTCCTCTGTTTTCATTCTTATCCCTGGGCTCCAGCACCGCCAGTTGGCGCTCGGAAGTGCCGTCTGCACAGTCAACACTTGCTACCATGTTATTGGGGTTCAGTAACGTCAGCTGTTCCCCTGCTGTGCGGACGGCAATTTCTTCTGCTCTGTCCACATTCTCACTACTACAGATTTTAAAGTTGCTCCAATTACACCTCTGGCTCCTCTGTTTTCAGTATTATCCCTGAGCTCCAACACCGCCAGTTGGCGCTCGGAAGTGCCGTCTGCACAGTCAACACTTGCTGCCGTGTTATTGGGGTTCAGTAACGTCAGCTGTTCCCCTGCTGTGCGGACGGCAATTTCTCCTGCTCTGTCCACATCCACTGTACTACTGATTTAAAACCTCCTCCAAATACACCTCTGTCTCCTCTGTTTTCAGTATTATCCCTGAGCTCCAACACCGCCAGTTGGCGCTCGGAAGTGCCGTCTGCACAGTCAACACTTGCTACCATGTTATTGGGGTTCAGTAACGTCAGCTGTTCCCCTGCTGTGCGGACGGCAATTTCTCCTGCTCTGTCCACATTCTCACTACTACAGATTTTAAAGTTGCTCCAATTACACCTCTGGCTCCTCTGTTTTCAGTATTATCCCTGAGCTCCAACACCGCCAGTTGGCGCACGGAAGTGCCATCTGCACAGTCAACACTTGCTGCCGTGTTATTGGGGTTCAGTAACGTCAGCTGTTCCCCTGCTGTGCGGACGGCAATTTCTCCTGCTTTGTCCACATCCACTGTACTACACATTTTAAAGTTGCTCCAATTACACCTCTGGCTCCTCTGTTTTCATTCTTATCCCTGGGCTCCAGCACCGCCAGTTGGCGCTCGGAAGTGCCGTCTGCACAGTCAACACTTGCTGCGGTGTTATTGGGGTTCGGTAACGTCAGCTGTTCCCCTGCTGTGTTCACGGCAATTTCTCCTGCTCTGTCCATATTCACTGTGCTACTTATTTAAAACTTGCTCCAATTACACCTCTGGCTCCTCCGTTTTTAGTATTTACCCTGGGCTCCAATACCGCTAGTTGCTGCTCAGAAGTGCCGTCTGCACAGTCAACGCTTGCTCCAGTGTTATTGGGGTTCAGTAACGTCAGCTGATCCCCAGCTGTGTGTCCGGCAAATTCTCCTGCTTTGTCCACATCCACTGTACTACGGATTTAAAACCTCCTCCAAATACACCTCTGGCTCCTCTGTTTTTAGTATTTACCCTGGGCTCCAGCACCGCCAGCTGGTTCTCGGCAGTTCCATTGGCTCTTGTACCTTCTGCTACCCATCCGGGTTCCAGTACCGTCAGCTGGTTCTCGGCAGTGTCTTTGGCACGGGTACTCCCTCCTGCCCAGCCTGGTTCCAGCACGCCAGCTGTTTCCGGGTAGTGTCAACGTCACTTTGCCTCCAATGCGTTGTCCTGTCGTGTTGCGGTCGGGTTAGCCGACTCTATGGTGCCTGCAGTTTAGGTGACTCCTATGTGGGCTGCGGGATCTGGCAATGAAGGCTGGTTCCATAGTGCCAATAGGACAAGCACCCCCTGTAGGACTGTGGGTTTTGGTAACTGCGGCCGGCTCGCGGCCTTGAACTTTTTTTTACATGGGTACCTTCTGCTACCCATCCGGGTTCCAGTACCGTCAGCTGGTTCTCGGCAGTGCCTTTGGATTAGGTGCCTCCTTCTCGGTATCCAAGTTCCACCAACGTCTGCTGGTCCTTGGTAGTGCTTTCTGGCACAGGTACCTCCTGCTTAGTAACCGAGTTCCAGTAACATCAGCTGGTCCTCGGTAGTTCCATTGGCTCTTGTATCTTCTGCTACCCATCCGGGTTCCAGTACCGTCAGCTGGTCCTCGGTAGTTCCATTTGCTCTTGTATCTTCTGCTACCCATCCGGGTTCCAGTACCGTCAGCTGGTTCTCGGCAGTGTCTTTGGCACGGGTACTCCCTCCTGCCCAGCCTGGTTCCAGCACGCCAGCTGTTTCCGGGTAGTGTCAACGTCACTTTGCCTCCAATGCGTTGTCCTGTCGTGTTGCGGTCGGGTTAGCCGACTCTATGGTGCCTGCAGTTTAGGTGACTCCTATGTGGGCTGCGGGATCTGGCAATGAAGGCTGGTTCCATAGTGCCAATAGGACAAGCACCCCCTGTAGGACTGTGGGTTTTGGTAACTGCGGCCGGCTCGCGGCCTTGAACTTTTTTTTACATGGGTACCTTCTGCTACCCATCCGGGTTCCAGTACCGTCAGCTGGTTCTCGGCAGTGCCTTTGGATTAGGTGCCTCCTTCTCGGTATCCAAGTTCCACCAACGTCTGCTGGTCCTTGGTAGTGCTTTCTGGCACAGGTAACTCCTGCTTAGTAACCGAGTTCCAGTAACATCAGCTGGTCCTCGGTAGTTCCATTGGCTCTTGTACCTTCTGCTACCCATCCGGGTTCCAGTACCGTCAGCTGGTCCTCGGTAGTTCCATTTGCTCTTGTATCTTCTGCTACCCATCCGGGTTCCAGTACCGTCAGCTGGTTCTCGGCAGTGTCTTTGGAACGGGTACTCCCTCCTGCCCAGCCTGGTTCCAGCACGCCAGCTGTTTCCGGGTAGTGTCAACGTCACTTTGCCTCCAATGCGTTGTCCTGTCGTGTTGCGGTCGGGTTAGCCGACTCTATGGTGCCTGCAGTTTAGGTGACTCCTATGTGGGCTGCAGGATCTGGCAATGAAGGCTGGTTCCATAGTGCCAATAGGACAAGCACCCCCTGTAGGACTGTGGGTTTTGGTAACTGCGGCCGGCTGGCGGCCTTGAACTTTTTTTCACATGGGTACCTTCTGCTACCCATCCGGGTTCCAGTACCGTCAGCTGGTTCTCGGCAGTGCCTTTGGATTAGGTGCCTCCTTCTCGGTATCCAAGTTCCACCAACGTCTGCTGGTCCTTGGTAGTGCTTTCTGGCACAGGTACCTCCTGCTTAGTAACCGAGTTCCAGTAACATCAGCTGGTCCTCGGTAGTTCCATTGGCTCTTGTACCTTCTGCTACCCATCCGGGTTCCAGTACCGTCAGCTGGTCCTCGGTAGTTCCATTTGCTCTTGTATCTTCTGCTACCCATCCGGGTTCCAGTACCGTCAGCTGGTCCTCGGTAGTTCCTCAGCTTTCTTGTACCTTCTGCTACATTTCCAAGTTCAAGCTTTTTGAAATGGTTCTTGGTAATCACTCTGGATCTCCCTGACGAGGACCCTGAAGACGAGGACCCTGAAGACCAACCCTAAGAAGACGAGGACCCCGAAGACAATGACCCTGAAGACGAGGACCCTGAAGACCACCCCGAAGAAGACGAGGACCCTGAAGACCACCCCGAAGAAGACGAGGACCCTGAAGACCACCCCGAAGAAGACGAGGACCCCGAAGACAAGGACCCAGAAGACCAACCCGAAGAAGACGAGGACCCCGAAGACGAGGACCCCCGAAGACGACGACCCTGAAGACCACCCCGAAGAAGACCAAGAAGATGACCCTGAAGAAGTTGACCAAGAAGACAAAGAAGAGAAGACAAGCACCAAGATACAGAAGAACAAGAGACAGAAAACCAAGAAGCAGAAATACAAGAAGCTGCAGAACAAAAAGCGGAAGAACATTAAGCATAAGACTAAAAATCAGAGCAAAAGATAATATCTAAATTATAAGCAGAAGATGACTAAGCAGTGTATGGGGGTGAGTCCGTTCCTCCTCGTGGTGCCCCTGGAAAAGACCTGCTGCTGCAGGCCAAACTGAACGCGGACAAATCCTGTTGTAAATCTTTTGTGACGGGCAGAACGAAAGGTGTAATGTCCAACCTTTTATAGATAACAACTACAGGAATGCCTGTCACAAATAAGAATATGATGAAGAAGAAGAATATGAAGAAGATGAAGAAGTAGAATATGAAGAATTTAAAAAAAAGAATAATACGAAGAAGGTGAAGAAGAAGAAGGTGAAGAAGAAGTGGATGAAAAAGATGCTGAGGATGATGAAGGAGAAAGTGTGGGAGAAGTAAAAAAGAAGGTGAAGAGCATGGAAGTAGTGAAACATAAATATCTGACAAAATATAAAAATACTTAACATAGTTAATATTTCCGTAACTCAGAACATAATAAAAAAATAGTAATTCCTGCTATTCCATTTGACTGGGCTAAACCTCTATGCCTTTATTGTCTCCCCCACCTCCCCCAATACATTCTACATTATTCTTAGTTGTTTTCCTTCATGTAGAAATAACCTACAAGGAAAGAAAGGGTTTATTTTAATTCCGATATTTATGTCCCATTGACTTGCATTGGTTTCCGGTATCGGAATCGGCGATATCCGATACTTTTTCGGTATCGGTCCGATCCAATCCGATCCGATATTTCCCGATATCGGAAGGTATCGCTCAACACTAATCACCATATTTTAGCCCTAATGTCAAAGTGGACATAAATATGTGCTGTTGAGGGTAGTGGATTGATCAGCCAACTTATCCTGAGCCCATATTTTAAGGGCTTGACAGAAGTTAACCCCACTCTCATACGTATTGGAGTCTAATGCTCTGTCACACACTGATCATGATGATCTTCCTCATACACATTACGGGTGTAGTGTGTATTGCTGCCTGTATTCCGGGTGTGCCAAGATGGCTGCCACCAGATGGAAGCATACTACAGGAAGGGTGCACCAAGATGGCCGCCACCAAAGGGACATCTGGTCAGAGGCCGGAGGTGATGCAATGGGTGTAGCAACATGGCCGCTGCAGGAAGGGTTGGAACTTTGGGCGGACATAGGTATAACAAATGAGGATGGGGCACTAGGAGTGGCTTGGGTAGTAGCAAGGGGTGGGGCCTTCTGGACGGGGCACGTGACATGCAACACAATAATGTTTTCACAGGAATTTGTACAGGTACATCCCCCCGTCCACCATTATCGGGTGGTGGCTGGAGAGCAGTATCTTTGTAATACACATAACATGGCATCTTTCCCTTATTGTCTGTATTTTCTTCCTCCATTCACCCCTTTTTTTTTTTTCCCTTTTTTTTTGACAAATTCTCTGCTGTTCCGTATCAAGCCAAGGCCGTTTCCTATCTTAGCAGCTGCAACTTGGCGCTTATCTGGCAGCGTGCATATTTTAGTTAACCATTTAAGTTCCTCCACATACATTTTTTCCTTCTGTCGACAAACTCAGCGCAACCTTTTCTCACATGCATTCACTTTACTTTTCAACATTCCATTATCTCAAATCTCATGTGCAACTTTCTTAAACTTTTCAGCGTCTTCCAACAATCCACAGTCAACTAATCTACCCCTTTTCTGCTGGATGCCTTCACCCCACAACGCAAGCTGAAGCCTCCTCTCCACGGGACAATTTAACACCTTAAACACTTTTAGTACATTCTTAAATGATCTTTTCTCTTCTCGACCGATCATGATATTCATCACATCCTCTCCCTCCTGTCTCTCTCTCTTCCCTCCTGTCTCTCTCTCACCTCCTGTCTCTCTCTCTCTTTCTCTCTCACCTCCTCCAGGGGAGACAAATTCTTTCTGCTCCACGGAAACATTGATTAATCACTACAACTGCCAAAAAAAAAAAAATCCTTAATTTGTGCACAGCAGAGTCCGGCCAGAACTCCCAGCTGTTCCACTGACTTTTTTCACCCCCTTCTATCGGGGAAGTCTTTCACGACAAATGAAAGGAGGAGCGCTTTTTCAGCTTTGCAGCGCTCCGGACACTCGATATATGTATATCTACTTGCATGTCCTACCCAATCTTCGATCACCTGCCGCGACTGAAACTAACAATGTTCAGTTTTTTAAGGACCTTTGTCAGAAGTTGAGAAAGATTCACACAATACTCACTTGTCAATCCGAGGTGATACTGTTCTGAAAGTAAATAATATCAGACCCCTAATGGGACAACACCCCTTATAGTCTCACCTTTGACTATATCCAACCAGGACGTCCAGAGATACTGCAAACAACCACACACCACGTGGAAACCGCGCCAAACGGTCAGTAACACTAGTAAAAAACTTGTGCACTTACCGTGGCTTTTTGTGGGGGATGATCAGTCCCAATTCCAGTGGGGGAGGCTGAAGGCAAGTCTCTCTTTGTGGACGTCCAGAGGTGGTGGGGCGTCCCTGGTTAGGGATCCGAGTCACGGCACCAGCTGTTGAGGGAGGGCAATAACCCTTCACGGTTGACCAAGTGAGTGTCAAATTATTATGTTGATTGCGCAATCCAACAGGGAACCAAACGGAGGCAATGCTCTGTATTGGGAGGATTCAAAGAATCTCTGATCCCGTTTATTTTGCTTAGCATTTTATATTGTTTTGAGCTTATTAATGTCCAATCATCTACAGCCGTACTACAGGCTTGAACCAATGTTAGTACAATTATTACGGAAACACATATATGGTCATATTATCGTTAGTTCGAAGCACTCTGGAAGTTTACAAGGTCAATCCTGGCCTAGACTAGTTAGATAACAGGATCGGGGTGTCTGACAAAATGTTCTTGAGATAAAAAGTTAGTGTGGGAAAGTTCCATGGGAAGAGAAAGAAAGAAGTATGTTATGCACGGAGTGATAATAACATGATTTTAAAGCAAGCAGACAAAATGGAGTTGCTCTAGCATGAGTATCAATATGTCCTTTACATGCATACATACATTTATACCATAGACAGATACACATACATTCAGAGATACACACATACACAAGTGCATATGACTCGCCCCCTGGGCCGTGGGGCACTCGGATCCGGGCAATAGGGGAACGATGGGGTAGTAGTGGCAACCCGGTTCCGTGGCTCAGGGTGGTCAGGCCAGTGATAGTCCGTTTTGTGCTGTTGGTTTTGTCCGACTACGCCACCCGTGGATTTGCGGTCATTAGGAACCGCCGCTGCAGGGCAGACCGCTGGGGCTGATGATATATGCAGCTGCGATGGTGTGACTCCCCACGGGAAGAGTGCGGCCCCAGGGCAGTGTAGTGGATGGTGGGAGTGATGGTAGTGAGAGTCCCGGTGCTGATAGTGCTGGAGGAGCAAGGAGCACACAGACAACAAGTTGCAGTCCAGGGTCTTTTACTAAAACAGGTAAACTGACCCATAAACAGTCCCGGCTAGGAGGGGACCTGGATGTCTGAGAGAAACGGGGAAATTGGCCCTGGTCAGGGTGAGGGTGTAGAAAAAAGAGAGGGGTCGCTCACTGGTCTATTCGGGTGCTCTGAAGAAAAAAGTCATCTCAATTGCAAAAAGAACTTCGGCACTCCATACATGAATATATAAGAAATATTGTATCTAGACTAATGTCACTTTGAAAAATGAAGGTTTTTTGCGCATAATTTGGCCAATTTATGTGTGCCCATCAACCACGACAAGGTCACCTTCATATGATGGGAAACTACGCTACGCTACCACTGGATATGCCACTCTTGGGCTGTAAGCCTGTATGGACAATATGTCTCTGCTTGGGCTTTTAACCTACAATGTATGGGCTGGTAGAGCTAGTTAAAACCACCTGTGACTGAATGGGAGGGACACATGGTCAGAAAAAAGGCTGTCAAACTTCTAATAGTGTGAACACGTACCTGCTGCAATGCTCCAGGAGCGGGATCCCAAAAATGATTAGTCTAGATACAATATTTCTTATATATTCATGTATGGAGTGCCGAAGTTCTTTTTGCAATTGAGAGGACTTTTTTCTTCAGAGCACCCGAATAGACCAGTGAGCGACCCCTCTCTTTTTTCTATTAATCATTTTTGGGATCCCGCTCCTGGAGCATTGCAGCAGATACGTGTTCACGCTATTAGAAGTTTGACAGCCTTTTTTCTGACCATGTGTCCCTCCCATTCAGTCACAGGTGGTTTTAACTAGCTCTACCAGCCCATACATTGTAGGTTAAAAGCCCAAGCAGAGACATATTGTCCATACAGGCTTACAGCCCAAGAGTGGCATATCCAGTGGTAGCGTAGCGTAGTTTCCCATCATACGAAGGTAACCTTGTCGTGGTTGATGGGCACACATAAATTGGCCAAATTATGCGCAAAAAACCTTCATTTTTCAAAGTGACATTAGTCTAGATACAATATTTCTTATATATTCATGTATGGAGTGCCGAAGTTCTTTTTGCAATTGAGATGACTTTTTTCTTCAGAGCACCCGAATAGACCAGTGAGCGACCCCTCTCTTTTTTCTATTAATCATTTTTGGGATCCCGCTCCTGGAGCATTGCAGCAGGTACGTGTTCACACTATTAGAAGTTTGACAGCCTTTTTTCTGACCATGTGTCCCTCCCATTCAGTCACAGGTGGTTTTAACTAGCTCTACCAGCCCATACATTGTAGGTTAAAAGCCCAAGCAGAGACATATTGTCCATACAGGCTTACAGCCCAAGAGTGGCATATCCAGTGGTAGCGTAGCGTAGTTTCCCATCATACGAAGGTGACCTTGTCATGGTTGATGGGCACACATAAATTGGCCAAATTATGCGCAAAAAACCTTCATTTTTCAAAGTGACATTAGTCTAGATACAATATTTCTTATATATTCATGTATGGAGTGCCGAAGTTCTTTTTGCAATTGAGATGACTTTTTTCTTCAGAGCACCCGAATAGACCAGTGAGTGACCCCTCTCTTTTTTCTATTAATCATTTTTGGGATCCCGCTCCTGGAGCATTGCAGCAGGTACGTGTTCACACTGTTAGAAGTTTGACAGCCTTTTTTCTGACCATGTGTCCCTCCCATTCAGTCACAGGTGGTTTTAACTAGCTCTACCAGCCCATACATTGTAGGTTAAAAGCCCAAGCAGAGACATATTGTCCATACAGGCTTACAGCCCAAGAGTGGCATATCCAGTGGTAGCGTAGCGTAGTTTCCCATCATACGAAGGTGACCTTGTCGTGGTTGATGGGCACACATAAATTGGCCAAATTATGCGCAAAAAACCTTCATTTTTCAAAGTGACATTAGTCTAGATACAATATTTCTTATATATTCATGAATGGAGTGCCGAAGTTCTTTTTGCAATTAGGGTGAGGGTGTAGGCCTACCGTGCTTTCTGCGCTCCTTCTGGCTATCTCCTCGTTATAGGGTAACAGCCCATGTTTCCGAGCTTTCCGTGTATTCTCGCCTGTATGACCTGCGACGTGGGTTCCTTTCTGCTCCCAGCCTTGTACGGCTTTACTGGTCCCTTCGGTTGTGGCAGGGCCTCCAGGCTTCTTAGGCCAAGGAATATACAGTCCCTTGCGGACTGGTTATCTGCTGGGGGATGTGGAATCCTCCCAGCCTCAGACACCAAAGTCTGGTAAATTAAGTCCTCTTTCTGCCAAGACAGGCTCTCTTCGCCTCTTGTCTCTGGCTTGTGGCTCTCCTCCTGCCACACTTCCTCTTAGGTGCTGTGCAACTGTCTGTCCCTGCTCTGCTCTGGGACAAGTCTCAGTGCTGAGACAGGCCATCAAGTTCCACCTAACCCTGCTCCCAGCACCAGCTTTTATAGGGGCACCCTGCTCCCCCTACTGGCCTGAGACAGGAGGCATTGCATGCTAATGTTCCCCTGACTAGAGAACCTCCCCCTTGCTCTCAGACACAGCTTTAATACATTTTGTGGCATCCAGGCCAGGGTGACACATTCCCCCTAGTGAAATTTAGTACTCCGGGACTAAACAATAAACAAAGACAATATGCATAACAATAAAACATTAACAGACAGACGACGCACAAATTGAGTTCTTAAGGTCACAGTGTGGTCTGTGACCGGGTGTCCATATCACCAGAACAACGGGAGCCTTAACCAGGTGGGGGTCTGTCCTACCCCAAGTCCTTTACAGTCTTAGTTCATTCCTTGGTCAGGCTCCGAATGCAGTCCATACAATGTCCCGGTTATAAAAAGTCCATAAGCTGTGAGTCCTTACGGTAACTGCAAGAAACTGAAACACAGAATTACCAAACATGCATGTAACTTGGCAAACATTTCAACATTTGGCAACAGGGTTATTTACAATTTTAGTGCACTCTATATTCTCCAGCGAGCGGGTATCTGCCCCTTTGTGCTCCTGGTTGACCTACGTAGCCCACTGTCTGGTGGTGGACCAACTAGCGTTAGGGGTACAGCTACCAGCTGGGTGTACAGGTAGGGCAGGCAGCTGTCTGCGGGTTCTTTGGCTTACCGCAGGCATGGCAGGCTCACTGTCAGCAGAGGGTTGACTCTCCTGGGCTGCTGGTACAGGCTCTTCTGCCTCTGGAACCGCTTGCTCCTCTTCACCTTCCGACTCTGGTGTTGGTTGTTGCTGTGCCGGTTGCAGGAAATGCAGGACGGGTACCACTATGGCATCATTTATGCGAGTCCAGGACTGAGGGAACTCTCCGAGAACGGTGGTGATCATTTCTTCCTTGTCCTCTGCGGGTTCAAGGTCACTCTGATCCTCTTCTGCACTACGGAGTTGCTCGGGGCACCTTTTGAGGTGGTCTCTGGAGACGACACTAGTGGTTTCTCCTCCGTCCTTGGTGATTACGCACACCTTTGGGTTGTCGTGGTCAGACTGCAGTACGGTGTAGGGTTCCCTTTCCCACTGGTCGTCCAACTTATGTAGCCTTCTCTTCCGCTTCAGGACTTGCTCACCAGGTTCTAGGGGACCAGCAGGGGCGTGTTGATTGAAGAGTTTTTCTTGCCTCTCTCTCACCTGGGCCAGGCTCTTCTCCACACTCTCCTGTACCTTCTTGTACTGCAGTTGCCTTTCCGTATCCCAGTCTGCATCCGGGGAGGTGTCCTCAGGTATTAGGACTCCCATCTCCAGGTCTACGGGCAGCTTACCTGGTCTAGCTCGCATCAGGTAAGCCGGGGTGCAGTTTGTAGCATTCACCGGGATATTGTTGTATAGGTCTATCAGGTCCGGCAGTTTTTCTGGCCACAGGCTGCGTTCCTCCAGGGGCAACGTCTTCAGGAGATCAATGACTATATTGTTCATCTTCTCACACATCCCGTTAGTTTGGGGGTGGTAAGGCGTTGTACGAATCTTCTTACAGCCATAGAGGTTGCAGAACTCCTGGAAGATTTCAGCCTCGAACGCTGGACCCTGGTCTGTCAGGACCTGTTCCGGATACCCGTGTGGACGGCAGAAATATTGCTGGAAGGCTCTGGCCGCTGTTTGGGCTGTCAAGTCCTTTACCGGGACCACCACTAGAAAACGGGAATAGTGGTCCACGATTGTCAGGGCATAGATGTATCCAGACCGGCTTGGAGCCAATTTGACGTGGTCCAGAGCTACCAGCTCAAGAGGCTGCGTGGTGACGATGGGCCTCAAGGGTGTCTTCTGGCTGGTGCGGTCCTTCCTCCTCAGGTGACAAGGGCCACAGTCTCTGCACCACTTTTCTACAGCTCCTCTCATGCCGAC
This sequence comes from Phyllobates terribilis, assembly GCF_046119375.1. Lineage (NCBI taxonomy): Eukaryota > Metazoa > Chordata > Amphibia > Anura > Dendrobatidae > Phyllobates > Phyllobates terribilis. The sequence goes on from NW_027362772.1 coordinate 272,426,316, forward strand.
CCAAATGAACCTTCCTCTTAGCAGGAACTCCAGTTTCTTCCAACCGAAGTGCCCCGCTCTGTCATGGTAAGCTCCCAGGACCATAGCTGCATCCCGCCTTGGAACCACGACTTGCCAGGTCAGCTCGTGCGTCCGGTGGTTGACAATCCTTCTGCACAACTTGCCTTCGTAGAGGAACAGCTTGCTCTTCTCTTTCCATAGCTGCTTGGCCTCCTCTGGGGCATCTGGATCTAAGCGGGCATCTTCCCGGGTCAGCAGATCTTTCACCAGGCGGATTGCAGGGTCACTATCTTGGGTCTCGGCCCAGCTGTGGTGAGGTAGGGGATTGATCATCACAGTTGTTAGATCCTCCTCCTTCACGCGGTGAGAGTATTGAGCGGCTCCATACCGGTGAAACGCGGGGAGTTCTACCTCCTCCAGCTCTTCTGGGTCTTCGTCACCTTCAGGTAAGTGAGGCATTCTTGATAGGGCGTCCGCGCTGGCATTAGTTTTGCCTGCCCGGTACTTGATCACGAAGTCATAGTTGGAGAGATGGGCCATCCACCGCTGTTACAGGGCACCCAGTCTTGCATTGTCCACGTGTGTCAACGGGTTGTTGTCCGTGTACACGGTGAACTTTGCTGAGGCCAGGTAATGCTTGAAGCGTTCCGTCACGGCCCACACCACCGACAAGAATTCAAGCATGAAGGAGCTGTAATTCTCCGGGTTCCTCTCGGTGGGCCTCAGCTTCCGGCTGGCGTACGCGATCACCCGTTCTCTGCCCTGTTGGTTTTGGGACAGTACAGCTCCCAGTCCCACATTACTGGCATCCGTGTGGAGAATAAAAGGCTGGCCATAATCAGGGTAGGCCAGGATCTCATCCCCGTGAGGGCCATCTTCAGCTGGCGGAAGGACTCCTCTTCCGGCTTATCCCACTTGAAGGGTGGCTTTTGACTTCTGGACTTAGACTGTCCGATTAGGAGGTCCTGCATAGGAGCTGCCATCCTAGTGAACCCGGGGATGAACCTTCGGTAGTAGCCTACCAACCCGAGAAACTGTCTCACCTCTTTGATGTTCGAGGGGCTTGGCCAGCTCTTGATTGCCGTGACCTTGTCAGGGTCGGGGGCCACTCCTTCCGCGCTTACCACGTGCCCTAGGTACTGGACCTTTGGTTTCAGCAGGTGACACTTCGATGGTTTCACCTTCAGGCCATAGCCTGCCAGGGCTTCGAACACCTCGGCCAGGTGCTTTAGGTGGTCCTCGTAGGTTTTCGAATAGACGATCACGTCGTCCAGGTAAAGGAGGACCGTCTCGAAGTTTCGGTGCCCTAGACAGCATTCCATCACCCGCTTGAAGGTCCCTGGTGCGTTGCAGAGCCCGAAAGGCATACAGTTGAACTCACTCAGTCCCATCGGGGTGGTGAAGGCGGTCTTCTCCTTGTCAGCCTCTGCCACAGGAACCTGCCAGTACCCGCTAGTAAGGTCCAAAGTAGAAAAGAAGTTAGCTGATTTTAGTGCGGCTAAAGACTCTTCTATTCTAGGCAGCGGATATGCGTCTTTGTGGGTGATACGGTTGATTTGTCTATAGTCCACGCACATTCTCATGGTGCCGTCTTTCTTTTTGACCAGAACCAAGGGGGCTGCCCAGGGGCTACAGCTGTCTCTAATGACCCCAGCTTCTTTCATCTCTCTTAGCATGCCCTTTGCGTTATGATAATGTGCAGGGGGTACAGGTCTGTGCCTCTCTTTTATTGGTGGGTGGCCCCCTTGTGGGGATGTGGTGTTCTATCCCCTTTACTCTGCCGAAGTCTAACGGGTGCTTACTAAAGACTCTCTCGTACTCCCGTACCACCCGGTAGACTCCTTGTTTTTGGTGCAGGGGAGTGGAGTCAGCACCCACATGGAGTTTCTGGCACCAGTCCTCCTTTTGTTTCTGGGAGCCATTACCCTCCGCCTGTGGAGATGGAGGCAAGGGTTCCACGGCCCTGATAGCTTTGTGTTCGACAACAAACAGTTTGGCGAGTGTAGCGTACCTGGGTAAGTGTACTTCCCTCTCCCCAATGTTGAGGATGCGGACGGGCACCCTCCCATGACGGACATCAACCACCCCCCGGGCTGTCAAAATGGTGGGCCTGCTGTCCGAGTACACGGGTTCTACCATGGCTTGGTAGTCTCTACCTCTCAACCCGATTGCAGTCCGACACCAGATCATCATTTCACTTTTGGGAGGCATGGAAATGGGGAATGGGTCACTCAGTCTTGCGCTACCGATCTCACCACCAGACAGTTCTACCTGCTGCCGTCTCATCAGGGCTTTTATCTCCTTGTTGAGGACTCTCTGTTGGCTGGAACTAGCATTTACCGCCGCCTGTTGTAGAATTACAATTACTTCTGAAAGACAATTTTCGATCACGTTAGTACCCACAGTTATTTTAGGGTGACTTTCACGATGGTCAATGTCCACAATAATCACTCCCTGTGCCGGTAGTTCAACTTTACCAATCTTAATGGTCATCTCCTTGAACCCCATCTGCGGCACGGGTAAGCCATTACTGGCGATGATGCTCAAGTTACTGTCTGGATACCGTGTGATATCAGCATCAGTCCAATACTGCTTAAAAAGTACATAAGGGATAGTGGTTACTTGTGACCCAGTATCCAGCAAGGCGCTCATGGGGATACCGTCCAGCACCACGGGTAAAACCGGGCGCCCCCCAACGTACTTATTACGCCAATCATAAGGGCCTGGTGATCTTATGCCTGGGGGTTGGCCCTCTGCCCCAGGTTGGACCCATTTAAATTACAGTACCTGGAAATGTGTCCGGGCTGGTTGCATCGACGGCAAATGGGCTGTCCATCCTCTGCGTAGCGGTCTGTGGGCCTCCCTCGGAACGACGGGATCCTCCTCTGTCGACGCCACGGGACATCCTCCGGACTTGAAGCCAGCTCGATGGGTCTTTACGGGTCCACTTGCAACGCCTGGACGGTCCTGGTCAATGCCGCGACGCTCCTGGTCAGCTCCTGGACTTGGTGGTGCAGGTCTTTCGACGGGGCTTGGTTCAGGGCCTGTGCATCAGCCCCCACGGGGTCCATAGAGGAGGGCGCCGCCTCCTGGTGGTAGGTGAGAGCAGGGCACCGGGGGTTTATAGCGCCACTGGTTGCAGATTCACGGAGCACCCTTATGGCCCTGTCCTTAAATTGGGCAAAGGTCAGGTCGGGGTTCTGAAAGAACATGAGGCGCAGCTGGGCCCTGTGGGCGCTAGACAGCAGACCTTCTATGAATTGTTCTGTTAGCAGCTTATCCGTTTCCTGCACACTGCCAGGGTCAGTTTGTTGAATAGCCCTCAAGGCTTCCTGCAGATTTAGGGCATAGTCTCTGATGCTGTCCTGTGCCCGCTGCTTACATCCATAGAACCTCATTTTAATCTCAGCGGAGGTACGTGTGTCAAAGGTACCCCGCAGCCGGGCCAGAATACCCTTCACAGTCCTTTTCTCCTCAGTGGGCCATGATTTTACCTCCCTTTGGGCTGCGCCAGTTAACTGCCCTGTTAGTATGCTGACCTTCTGTTCCTCTGTCAGGGGGTAAACCTGGAACAAACTGTACAGCCTTTCCTTAAAGTCAGTTAGGGCATGGGGCTCCCCTGAGTACTTGGGCAGCCAGGCCGCTCCAGGGATGTAGGGCAGGGAAAAGGGCATCACCGCTGCTGCAGCTGCGTTGGTGGTAGTGGGCGCCTCTGTGTCCGACATCTTCCTCCCCCCTAGTTAAGCGTGGCCTATCTTCCGACGATCCTCTTCTGTAGGCCGCGGCTCCGCTGCTGCTGCTCTGGACGAGGACCTTGCATCGCGTCCTGATGACGTCAGCGTCGCTCTTTCTCCCTTCCAGGACCTTGCGCAGCGTCGGTGCGTGGGGTGGAGCTTCGGGTCTCGCGCGCTTTCGGTGTCCACGCCCCTCTTCTTCCTGCTCGGCGTCCTGAAGATGGCGTCCGATGGCGGGAAGCAGCTGCGGATGGCGGGAAGACGGCAGAAGACGGCGGGAAACGGTCCAAGATGGCGTCTGATGGCGGGAATCGGCTCCGGATGGCGGGAAACGACTCCGGACGGCGGGAAACTTCGCCACAGGTAAGTTACAAAAGTCTTTTTCAGGCACGCAGTACCCGGTGGTTGCGGGCACGAAATCCTGCCGACTACGCCAAAGCTGACTCGCCCCCTGGGCCGTGGGGCACTCGGATTCGGGCAATAGGGGAACGATGGGGGTAGTAGTGGCAACCCGGTTCCGTGGCTCAGGGTGGTCAGGTCAGTGATAGTCCGTTTTGTGCTGTTGGTTTTGTCCGACTACGCCACCCGTGGATTTGCGGTCATTAGGAACCGCCGCTGCAGGGCAGACCGCTGGGGTTGATGATATATGCAGCTGGGATGGTGTGACTCCCCACGGGAAGAGTGCGGCCCCAGGGCAGTGTAGTGGATGGTGGGAGTGATGGTAGTGAGAGTCCCGGTGCTGATAGTGCTGGAGGAGCAAGGAGCACACAGACAACAAGTTGCAGTCCAGGGTCTTTTACTAAAACAGGTAAACTGACCCATAAACAGTCCCGGCTAGGAGGGGACCTGGATGTCTGAGAGCAACGGGGAAATTGGCCCTGGTCAGGGTGAGGGTGTAGGCCTACCGTGCTTTCTGCACTCCTTCTGGCTATCTCCTCGTTATAGGGTAACAGCCCACGTTTCCGAGCTTTCCGTGTATTCTCGCCTGTATGGCCTGCGATGTGGGTTCCTTTCTGCTCCCAGCCTTGTACGGCTTTACTGGTCCCTTCGGTTGTGGCAGGGCCTCCAGGCTTCTTAGGCCAAGGAATATACAGTCCCTTGCGGACTGGTTATCTGCTGGGGGATGTGGAATCCTCCCAGCCTCAGACACCAAAGTCTGGTAAATTAAGTCCTCTTTCTGCCAAGACAGGCTCTCTTCGCCTCTTGTCTCTGGCTTGTGGCTCTCCTCCTGCCACACTTCCTCTTAGGTGCAGTGCAACTGTCTGTCCCTGCTCTGCTCTGGGACTAGTCTCAGTGCTGAGACAGGCCATCAAGTTCCCCCTAACCCTGCCCCCAGCACCAGCTTTTATAGGGGCAGCCTGCTCCCCCTACTGGCCTGAGACAGGAGGCATTGCATGCTAATGTTCCCCTGACTAGAGAACCTCCCCCTTCCGCTCAGACACAGCTTTAATACATTTTGTGGCATCCAGGCCAGGGTGACACACATACATTTAAACATACTCATGCATACACATGCACACATATATACACATGGATTCACACTCTTAAACACACATACACATATGTGCTTACATTACCTATGCGCATACATATATTTACACATGAACATACATACATTTACACATGCACACAAATATACACATACATTAACACTCACACACAGAGCTGCACACATTTACACAAACTTGTACTTATATTTACACATGCACACACATATACACATACATTCACTCTCACACACATACTGTCACGCAAGGTGTGGAAAAGACTAAGTGCAACATGAAGGGAAGAGGGGAAGGAAGGCCAGACTCTAGGGAAAGGGGGAGTGAAGACCGCCTAGGCTGATCTGATTTCACCCTGTCTCCCCTACCGTCCCTATATTCCTCACCAATCACCGCACAGGAACCTAAATCCTGTATTTCCCTAACGCTAGGCTTTGGATAGGGAAGGGGGGGATGAACACTAGTCAGTCCCCACTACAACTAAAGACACAAAGGAGAAAAACACGGGGGAAAAAACTTAGCTTGAGCCGACTTCAGAGAGATGACACCAAACATCCTCCTAGCACCAGAGATGAAGGAAGCAGACTGCAATAGCTCCAAGCATTCACAAGGAAACATTTGAATATCACCGGAAAGTATTTAAACACCCAGGCCTGGGTGTCAATTAGCAGGAGGGGGGTAGCCTCTGGGTCCTAGAGTGAGACAGATTTAAGAAGGTGTCCGTAATGTCAAACAAAGAGATTTTCTGCAACCAATTTCAGGGTGACTGTCTGTCACATCTGACACACCCATGACACATACACAGAGATGCATACATTTACACATGCACACAAATATACACATACTTTAACACTCACACACATACACAGAGGTGTATATTTTTACACACACATACAGTTACACATACATGCACATATACACACTGTGACACATACACCATCTCTGCTACATTTTCTAGCAGAGGGGACAAGCTAGTTTAGTTGAAGTGAGTGGGTTAGGCTGCAGTTTTCTGCTGACCAAACCAGTGCTGCAGCCCCTTAATCCTCATACAGTAGACAGCAAAGTGATGGAGTATACTAATGATGTATTATCACCTTATTATTATAAAACCCCTTTAAGTCAATGTTTCATTCCGAATGGGTCAAAGGAGGCACTTTAAAAAAAAACCCTAAAATTTCAATTGGTATAACACAACAAAAGTATAAGAAGTCTCGTAACTTTGAAAACAAGTTCTAGTTATCAATTTGAAATAATTCCGCTCTGTTCTCTGAAGTCCAAGTAACTAAAGAAACAAAAGAACATTGAGATTTATATATCAGGATGAACAGTCACAATCTTTTGGATAGAAATTTATCTAGGAAATAACTTTTTCTAAAAATCCAATAACATCGAAAACCAGCAGAATGGAAAATAATTCTGTGTGCATCTTATTATTTTTCAGCTTTGGACGGAATCGTTCATCATCAGGTTTGATGGAAATTTCTTTATAGAGGTCGGTAAATAACATTGAAAAAAATGTACAATAAAGAAAGTTGGATATGGACAGATTGTTTTATTTCTTCACTTTTCCATTATTTTTTTCCTTTGATGTGTCACTTTCAAAATTATAAATTCTAACAATGATACGATGTTATTATAATTGTTACTGTTGTAATTATATTTATTATTATTAATTTTATGGTTACTATTATCAGAAGCTGTAATATGTAATATGCAATTGTGCACATGAGGAAATGAGATATAGATTCCATGGATGAAGCATTTCCTGCGAAACACGAGCAATAGGTCTTCTGGTGTTCTCTGTCCAGCTACCTTGGTACTGAAGTTTCATAATGACTTTTTAAAAAAATATTTTTCTCCTCTATTCACTTTTTTGATACGTGGTACTTTAGATTTTTTTTACATGTATATTGTTAAAAAATATAAATGACTTGAACCTGTTAATCGCCTTAAATAATATAGGATCGAAACTGATTTGCTAAAGTTCAGGTCAGACGTTGAATAGATACTTATGGAGGAGTGTACCTGAGGACTGATGTGACTTGTGGTGCTTGGTAACAAAAACCACTTTGCCTTGGCTAGGCAATTTACATACAGGGCTAAGGCAGCAGGTAATGGTCTCCTGGCATTCACCAAGCCCAAAATCATACATCAGATGTCAGATAGAGGAGTGTGATCCGGCCCTGCACAGAACACGTCTCCTCCAGAGTCCAGTGGTGGCGGCTTTACACAACTCCATCCGATACTTAGCATTGTGCTTGGTGATGTAAGGCTGCATGCAGCTGCTCGGCCATGAAGCTCCTGGCGGGGGCGCAGTGTTTGTGCTGATGTTAATACCAGTGGAACTTTGCAGTTATGGGGTCAGCAGAGTGTTGTGTCTGTTATGCCCTTGGCTCCACACCACAGACTGGGGAACTGTTCATACTAATAGGTTCAGTTTAGGATCCCTGTAGAACAAATATTGACATGGAGATTCAAATAAGGAAACATTCAGATACTGGCCACACCAGAACCAGGGGACTTTGGGGACAGGACTGGCCACACCAAGACCAGGGGACAATATTCAGGATACTGGCCACACCAGGACCAGGGGACTTTGGGAACAGTACTGGTTGCACCAGGACCAGGGTACAATGCTCAGGCACTGGCCGCACACAGACCAGGGATTCAGGTTCAGGACCAGGCCACACTGGTACCCGGGATTTGGGTTCAGGACGCTGACCACTCCGGGACCAGATGACCTAACAACTCACTAGTAGGGGAGACTACATACTAATGAAAGCTGATGCTTTGACGACTCCCTAAGGGAGAGGGAGTCTTTTATACTGGATGACTCTCAGTAATAGGCTGAGAGCCATCCAGCAGGTGAACTCATTATACTAAATTACTGTCAGCAACAAGCTGAGGGCCTTTACTATATATGCGCCCTACCCCTTTAAGAGCAGGGGAGCGAGAGCGCGCACACTACAGCAGAGGACAGGAAACATGCCAAGGACCACACTGCGTGGCCGGAGCAGTGAGTATGCCAGCCTCCCTGCATGGAGGGGGAAAGAAAACCATGCAGGGAAGCTGGCAACAGTGTTACTGTTAGAACTCTCCTGTTAGGTTTTTTTTAGTTTGCTGGTCACATGACCATTTTTGCCTATTTAATCCGGCTCCGCCCTCCTGGTCTTGCTGGACTTCATTGTATTTACTACTCTTGAGCTAGCTTGGTGCTCTGTTGCCGTTCTCTGTTAGTTTTGCTAGGTCTTCTGACCTCTATGCTTTTTGTTGTGTGTTTGTCTTTGACTGCTACTATTTCTGCTAGGAGGTGTCCAACTTATCCCAGTCCCTAGTTCTTGTAGGGATCCCTCCCTCACATCTATAGGTCTTCGTTCAGACTAGCCGAGGACTTTAGCGGGTCTGATCGCAGGATCAGGTTCCCCGCTACATCGTAGGGATCTAGTTTAGTTCTATTGTAGGGACAGTTCTCCTGTCTTTCCTTAGTCCCTGTAGCAGATCATAACAGTAAGTCCAGCCCTAAAAGAAAAAAAAAAAATTTTCTCTAAGGAAAAACCTCCAGTTTTCCATCATGGTCTCGGTTCAAGATTTGGCTCAACGCTTGCAGGGACTCTCTCTGGAGGTGGCCAAGCTCCAACAACACGTGAGTAGCTGTGCTGGAGCACATTTTGTGGAACCAAAGGTACGTCTGCCTGATTTATTTTTTGGCGAACAACAAGATTTTTTTTCTTTTAAAAATGCTTGTTTATTGTATTTTCATTTGAGACCCGGATCCTCTGGTGATGAATCACAGCGCATAGGGTTCATAATGTCACTTTTGCGCAAAGATCCTCAGGGATGGGCCTTCTCTCTCCAACCTAGTGATCCGTGCTTTAGATCAGTGGATAGTTTTTTTTCTGCTTTGGGTTTGTTGTATGATGATCCTGATCGTGTCTCATCTGCTGAGTCTGAATTGAGACGTTTGAGGCAGGGATCAGGTAATGTGGAAAAATATTGTTCTCACTTCCGTCGGTGGTCTGCCCAGGTGGGGTGGAACGATTCAGCTTTGAAAAGCTTGTTTCTTGCAGGGCTAGGTGAAAGGGTTAAGGATTTACTGATTGCTTATCCCACACCTGGAAACTTGCAGGAGGCAATGCAATTAGCTATACGGGTGGACAGGAGACTGCGTGCAAGGGTTAATGAGAGCAAATCCTTTGCTATGTCAGCTCCGAGTCTTGAGAGGGTCTGTGCTGACAATGGAGAGCCGATGGAGATTGGGGCGATGGCACCCCGCTCTCAGGAAAAAGATCGCAGGCTTTCTGAAGGCTTGTGCTTCTATTGCAGAAATTCTCGTCATTTTATTAAGAACTGTGTGCTTCGTTTGAAGAAAGAAAAAAAAATGGTCAGTTATGCCCGTATTGCCTGTTTAAATTCTAAGGGAGTATTCCTATCTGCCACTACTGCTGCTCAGGATGAATTAATTGAATTTCGGGTATTTGTGGATTGTGGTTCTACTCTGAATGTGATTGATGGGGGATTCTTGGAAAAACTTAGATTAGAACCTAAAACTTTGTCATCCCCTATTCCTGTGGTTTCTGTTGATGGCTCTCCCTTGAAGAGTGTTACTCATAAGGTCTGTGAATTTCCCCTCACTATTAATGGTATTCACCAAGAAAATTTGGATTTGGTGGTATTGGATAATTTGCCTTCTCCAGTAATATTGGGGTTACCCTGGTTAAAATTGCACAATCCTGTACTGGATTGGTCTACCAATGAAATTAAGTCCTGGAGCCCTAAGTGTTATGACAAGTGTTGTAACGGACGTATTGCTGCTGTGGATAAAGGGGAATTGCCTGTACCTATTCAGGATTTTTGGAGAGTTTTTTCTGAGGAGGAGTCACAAATTTTGCCTCCCCATAGAGACTATGATTGTACCATTGAATTTATCCCTGGAGCGACTCTTCCTAAAAGTCGTTTATTTAATCTTACTATTCCTGAGAGAAAGGCTTTGGAGGAATACATACAGACAAGCTTGGCCGCCGGTCACATTAGGCATTCCAAGTCTCCTGTGGCTGTTGGATTTTTTTTTGTAAAAAAAAAAGATGGCGGTTTACGTCCTTGTCTGGACTTTCGTGAGATTAATAAAATTACTGTACGCAATCCTTACCCACTGCCATTGATTCCTGATTTATTTAACCAGTTAGTGGGGGCCAAGTGGTTCTCTAAAATTGATCTCCGGGGGGCATACAATTTGTTGCGCATGAAGGAGGGTGATGAATGGAAGACTGCTTTTAACACTCCTGTGGGTCATTTTGAGAATCTGGTTATGCCTTTTGGTCTTACCAATGCTCCAGCATTTTTTCAGAATCTTATTAATGACATCCTTAGACCTTTAATCGGCAAAAATGTGGTTGTGTATTTGGATGACATTCTGATTTATTCGCCTGATCTGGAGTCTCATTGGCGGTGCGTACGTGAGGTATTACAGTTATTAATGGACAATTCGCTTTTTGCTAAGCTGGAGAAATGTGAGTTCGCTGTACAGAGAATTAGTTTTTTGGGCTACATTATCTCCAGTGAAGGTTTTGAGATGGACCCGGTTAAAGTTCAAGCTGTGCAGGAATGGCCTAGGCCTATTGGTTTGAAATCGATACAGAGGTTTTTGGGTTTCGCCAATTATTACAGAAAATTCATAAAAAATTTTTCTATTATTGTCAAACCGCTGACTGATCTCACCAGGAAAGGTGCTAATGCTGTTCAGTGGACTTCTGAGGCCATTGAAGCTTTTGTGTTTCTAAAGGAGAGGTTCACCTCTGCTCCCATCCTTATGCAGCCTGATGTGACTAAGCCGTTTTTGGTTGAGGTTGATGCTTCTTCGGTGGGGGTCGGTGCGGTGTTGTCTCAGGAAAACAAGGATGGAGTACATCCCTGTGCTTTTTTTTCAAAAAAATTTTCTGAGACTGAACTTAATTACGATATTGGTAATCGGGAATTGCTGGCGATTAAACTCGCATTTGAACACTGGCGTCACCTCTTGGAAGGTGCTGAATTTCCCATTCAGGTTTTCACTGATCATAAAAATCTGATCTATCTTGATGCTGCCAAGCGCTTGAATGCCCGTCAGGCTAGGTGGGCACTTTTTTTCTCACGGTTTAATTTTTCCGTTACTTACATCCCGGGTACCAAGAATGTTAAAGCGGATGCTTTGTCTCGCAGCTTTTCTCCCATGGTCGGTGTTGAGGAGGAAGAGGAGAGCATTTTACAAGAAGGTGTTGTGATTGCTGCTTTGGACTCCGTTTTGGAGGATGAGATTCTTAAAGCTCAGGAGAATGCCCCATCTAACACTCCCCATGGGAGGTTGTTTGTGCCTAGGACCTTTAGGAGAGATTTGTTTGTTGAGTGTCATGAGTCTCGGTTGGCAGGTCATCCTGGAATTTCTGAGACCAAGAGACTTGTGGGTCGCAGTTTTTGGTGGCCTGGATGGCAGAAGGAAGTCATTAAGTGGGTGCGCCAATGTACTGTGTGTGCTAGATCCAAGTCTTCGCATGCTCCTGCTGTGGGGTTGCTTTGCCCTCTGGAGGTTCCTAGTGCACCTTGGACACATCTGGCTATGGACTTTATTACTGACCTTCCCCCCTCTGAAGGTTTCACGGTCATCTGGGTGGTCGTGGACCGTTTTAGCAAGATGTGTCACTTGGTTCCCTTCATCAAACTGCCTTGCGCTAAGACACTCGCTAAGGCCTTTGTCAAGGAAATTGTCAGACTACATGGTGTTCCTACTGACATTGTTTCTGATAGGGGACCTCAGTTCGTGGCTCGTTTTTGGCGTGCCTTTTGTGACAGGTTGGGAGTTCATTTGTCGTTTTCATCTGGATATCATCCTGAGTCTAATGGCCAGACAGAAAGGAAGAACCAGGATGTTGAGCAGTTCTTGCGTTGTTTTGTGGCAGACAATCAAGAGGGGTGGTCTGAGTTTTTGCCACTTGCTGAATTTGCTCTTAACAACCATACATCCTCTTCTGCTGGGTGTTCGCCTTTTTTTTGTTGTTCTGGGAGACATCCGTCTTTTGGGTCATTCTCCAAATTGGTTTCGGCTGTGCCTGAGGAGGAGAGTTTTTCCGGTGATTTGGAGAGAGTTTGGACGGATGTGCGTGGTAATCTTCAGGAGGCTAACAAAAAATCTAAGAGGTACTTTGATAGGAAACGGCAAGAGGTTTTGTTTGCTGTTGGTGACATGGTTTGGTTGTCCTCTAAGAATCTGCGATTGAGGATTCCTTCTAAAAAATTGGGTCCCAAGTTCGTAGGGCCCTTTAAGGTGCTTCAGATAGTTAACCAATCTGCTGTTAGGTTGGAGGTTCCTACGTCCTGGAAGATTAACCCGGTGTTTCATGTTTCTCTGTTGAAAAAAGCTGATGTGTCTGATGGTGACGCCTCTGCCACTGTTCCTCCGGTGGTGGAGGACGGGGAATATGAAATTTCCCGCATCCTAAATTCTAGACGGTATAGAGGGAGTTTGCAGTATCTCGTCGCTTGGAAGGGTTTCGGACCTGAGGATAACTCATGGGTGAGGGCGGATGATGTTTCTGCTTCCAGACTTGTCAGAGCGTTTCACAGGAGGTTTCCTGGTAAGCCTGGGCCTAGGGGATCCGGAGGATCCTCTTAGAAGAGGGGGTACTGTTAGAACTCTCCTGTTAGGTTTTTTTTAGTTTGCTGGTCACATGACCATTTTTGCCTATTTAATCCGGCTCCGCCCTCCTGGTCTTGCTGGACTTCATTGTATTTACTACTCTTGAGCTAGCTTGGTGCTCTGTTGCCGTTCTCTGTTAGTTTTGCTAGGTCTTCTGACCTCTATGCTTTTTATTGTGTGTTTGTCTTTGACTGCTACTATTTCTGCTAGGAGGTGTCCAACTTCTCCCAGTCCCTAGTTCTTGTAGGGATCCCTCCCTCACATCTATAGGTCTTCATTCAGACTAGCCGAGGACTTTAGCGGGTCTGATCGCAGGATCAGGTTCCCCGTTACATCGTAGGGATCTAGTTTAGTTCTATTGTAGGGACAGTTCTCCTGTCTTTCCTTAGTCCCTGTAGCAGATCATAACAGTTACACCAGGCAACATGTTTCAGATCTGCATGGTCCTTTGTCAAGTATTGTGGTCACTGGGTGCTGTACAGATCTGTCTCCCGGGTGCCCACTCTATGGCTGCAGCCAGACTGTGTAAGTCAGAGATTTTAGTTGCCTTGTCTAAGGATGTTTTACAAAATATTATTATTATTTTTTTGACCAATTTAATTAAAGGGGTTTTCCTGTGTGGGACATTTATGGTGTATGGACAAGACAAGCCATAAATATCTGATAAACACTGAGACATGCAGCCTTCTCCATTAATTTCTGTGGATGCTTTGAAAATTGCTGAGCAAGAACGCTAAGTATGGATGAAGAGAACTGTGCAGACGCAGACACTTCTCAAAATGCAACGCTGGACCCAATTTAAAAAAAAAAAAATAGTTGGAGGGCTCAGTTGTCTATTGGCCATTCATACAATATCTTGTATATATGCCATAAATGTACCAAGTATAACACCCCTTTATACCCTTAATGGTCAATTGATTCTATTGTTTGTTTGTTTGTTTGTTGTCCTCCCTTTTTTTTGAAGAGCCAAATGTTTTTATTGTTGTTTTTTGTTGTTATTGCAAGTTTTAGTTTTTAATCACAACATTTATTTTGCAACATAATGCACTGAAAAATTGGAAAATAAATCCAATTGCATTGAAATGGTAAAAAAAACATAATTCCACCATTGTTTCTTTGAGTTGTATGTTCAAGGTATTCCTCATGTCAGTGCAAATATGGTGATAGCTGTAGTTTTTATTGATACTATTTTGGGTACTTTCGGCTTTTTGATCGCTTTTTATTGCTTTCACTGGTGGGAAATTTGCCAACTATAGAACTGTAATATTGGCATTTCGATTGTTTGTTGTTTCGACTAATGGGAATAAATATTGAGTTGTTTTATTAGTTCAAACAATTATGCATGTGGCGGTACCAAATGTGTTATTTTTTTTTATTTAATTATTTTTTTATTTACATTTGTACTTTAAAAAATTATTTACGTAAACGTTTTATACATTTTAGTTAGTCCACATAGTATTTCAGTGTATTGTGAATTTATTGTTCTTCTAAGAAGTCCAGCAACAGGCAGGTCTTTATAGGAGATAAACCCCCCAAAAAAGCGTGTTTCACAAATTCTTCTTCAGGGGTCATTTGTGAAACGCGCGTTGGGTGTTTGGTAAGTGAGTTTCTTTACTAATTATTACATTTTTTATTTTATATTGTCTGATATCTGTAGGCTGCTCTGTAAATAACTTCTCTATGTCCATTTGTATATGGTCAAAGTCAATGGGTGACTAAGTTAGAATTATTAATATATACTATATACTTTATTTATTTCATATTATACTGTATATATGTCAGCCTATGATTGAGAATTTTCATATTATTGGGGTTCCTACATTAACTCATCCACCAATTTGTCCTTGTATCTGTATTTTCGGATTTTAATTATATGTTTTTTATATATTCTGTATTGATAAAGTTTATTATTTTTTAATCAATTAATGTTATTATTTTAGTCCTGGCCCTTTTTTTTTTTTTTCGGGTACTGCTATGGCTGCTTGTGCCTTTCGGAACACCTTACCTCTACTTGGGGTTTACAACTCTTTGATGTAAGAAACAAAGTAGCTCAATGGAGGACTGACAGCAAACCTCCCAAGGCTATAAACAGTGTATAGTTAGTATGTCCACATATCTACTGCAGTACATCCCCTAGTGGTTAACGTATACATCAAATAGAAGACTATAGGATGCAGACTTACATAGTAATGATGTGGAGCCCTGTTAGGTGTGTAGCCTGGTGTCCTAACGCGCGTTTCACCCAGCTTCATCAGTTGGTCCTGGGTCCTAATATGGTAGACATTGGGTGATTTAGCAAGCCAATGACTGAGATGACAACCCATTGATTGAGGATGGATGGCCATCAGAATGGACTGCTGCCATTTTGAAGCCTTGTAAATGCCGCTGTCTGGCAGAGCTACTCTGATTGCAGTGGTTACTCTCAGGTGCCAGCTGCGAAACACAGTCAGCACTGAATAGAGCCAGCTCTCACCTGGACCTGTTCCATACACTGTTGGTGCCTTTCAGCCTTCAAGGGATTAAGTAAAATGTTATGGACATCTAAAGGGGATGATGGCCCCACTTACACCTTGAATAAACAAAGCATCCTGTTGGATATAGATGTAGTAAAATATGAAGGAGCTACCGGTAATTGCAATATGTATAGGTCTCTAATAAGATGCATTTTAGTTCATCGGAGTCCCATCTGAGCTAAATTATAACAAATAATCATAATCTGCATCATTATGGTAAATGAAGGGTTTCTGGCATGTGTTATGGGAGCAATCACCAGAGCAGATGTTGTTAGTACATCCCTGATGCATTATAATACTAGCCAACGACATGTAAGTCATTAATCTGCGTAATTTAATAAGACTCATAATGACTGAGTGTATTTACCATCAGCTCCATGAGCAGTGCAGTCACTTCTAGCCGTCTGATTAGTATTCCGGTGACAAGTAACTTATCTAATAGGTGACAGCACTTTTTTATCATTCCTGTCGTCCTACCCTCCCACCGGTGGCATGTACCGAGCACTCTTATTTCCATTTCCGATGTGATTAACTTTGAAGCGCCCCTGATCGCTCTTCAGGATGGACACAACAGACGCTCATAGCCTCTAACTCACATTTAATGTTCTGGAACATTTTGCAGGTAATGATATTTGCAAACTTTATTGGGGACGTGCAGTGTTGCTGCAGAATATTATTTGGCTTACTACTGCAGCAGAAGATAAATGCCTGGATTTTATGGGTTCCTACTGGTTTGTTTTTTTTCAGATGTTGTTCTGGCTTATGAAGCAAAAAAGGTCTGAAAAAGTATTACCTAAAGGGGTTTTCTGTTTTAGGTTACTAAAGTTAGAGCACTGACTTGATTTTTTCCTTATCTCCTGTAGAGAATTGATGCCCTTGCATGTAGGTCCTCCTCTCCATTCTTCTCCTTCCATCTCCTATAGGCTCACTTGGGGATATGTGAGATGGGAACCCACTAGTCTCTTATCAATTGTGGGTGATAGGTTTCATACACTACCTTTCAGGTTTTCATCATATGTTCTATACATACTGTAACTGTCAATTATAGCAGTTTCTCCTAAGAAATATTAATTTGTCATTGGGACATATTTACTTATCGTCAGTAAATTCGGATGAAATTCATCACATTGACTTATGCTGGAGAAAAAATTTGGACTTTTTCCGAATTTTACACCACCTTTTGATTGGTTTAATTTGCAGCAAAAATTGGAATCAAAATATTGGTGAAAATTTAATGAACATTGTGAAATCATAAGTCATAGAAAGCGAAAAACGGCTGAGCTAGTGTCACGCAAGGTGAGGGAAGGAACAAGTGTACAATGATGGGAAGAGCGGGAAGGGAGACCAACAACTAGGGAAAGGGGGAGTGGAGACCCCTAGGCAGATCTAATATCACCCTGACTACCATATCGTCCCTATACCTATCGCCAAGCAGGAAACCTAATCCCTGAATGTCCCTAGAGCTAGGCCCTAGGTAAGGAGGGGACTCGGTGAACACTAGTCAGGCCCCACTGTAACTAAAGACAACAAGGTGAACAAACAAAGTGGATACACTTAGCTTGAGAAGACACCAGAGAGATAACTCCAACTGTCCTCCATGGAAAGTCCAAGAAGAAACTAGATGACTACTAGTATTCCAGGCATGGACAGAGGAACATAGGACTATCACTGGCGACTCTTTGGAGACACTGAAAGTTTTTAACTACCAAAGAAGGGTGGGTCAATTAGCAGCAGAAGGTGGAGGCCGCTGATGGGTCCTAAAGGAAGAAGGATATCACTACACTACAGAAATAAGAGGATCAAGAAGGCGTCTGCAATGCCATGCACAGTGACCTTATAAAGCCGGATCCAAAGTGACTGTCTGTCACACGTGATACACCCGTGACAGCTAGTCACAATGAATTAAATGAGAGTAGGAAAAACTGGGTTACCTCCTGCACTGCCTGGACATAGATGACCATGAATAGATGGAGTCAGAGACACAGGTGAAATGATATGCGGTTTGTCAACGCGTTTTGAAGTTACACACTTCTTCAGAACAAACCCCAAAAAATCTTTGTAGTTGGTCCTGTCTTTATGGTTTGTCCTGAAGAAGAAGTGTGTAACTTCTAAATGCATTGACAAATAAACCACATACCATTTCACCTGGGTCTCTGACTCCTTCACCCATGGTCATCTATGTCCACGCAGCACAGGATGTAACACAATTCTTCCTACTATAATTTCCTCTTTGAATCCGTGTGGGTCTGCAGCAGCCTATTTTCAAGTGCATTATGTGGTTCTGGTCACACAACCTCAGCAGGTGAGCAAATCTCCTGTTCATTTTAAATCTTTTGACTTTGATAAGACCCCATTGCGCTATTGTCTTTCAAGTCCATTTCCATTGAGTCACAGTGGATTTGGTTTTTCTGGCACATTGGCTTCTTAAATATATTTCACTGTGAGTGAAATTCCCACTCTTCAATGCCTTTTGAACTCCAAATATTAAAGTATGCCTCAAGATATCGAGGAAATCAATATAACACAGGCTTGAATGGTGTACTAGATAAGACTTCTGTTTTATTAGCACATAAAGACACTTAAATAGTGCCTGGGAAAGTTCCCTAGAAAATATGTAGCCGATAGGAACTTTAGGGGAATAAACAGAAATGTGAAAATTCCCCACGCAGCAGGGTGACGGAGTGGAAGCTATGAGAAGGGTTTTACCATCCATGTCTCAAAGAGGACCTGTCACTTGCCATACATATGTTTTTTACCTGGTATAAATGCCGCTGTTCTCCTGACTCCGGTGCGTTTTTTCTTTTGTTCCTCCGCCTCTCCATTCCTGAGATATGGCCACTCTTCCTTGTAAATAAATAGATACTCTTTAGCCAATAGGGCGTGGTCACTGTGGGTGTCTTTTTAGGTCCCTTGCCCAGTTGGCAAACAAGACTAGATTGATATACTAGTAAGAAAGGACCATATCTCAAGAACAGAGATGAGCAGGAACAAAAGAAAAGCAAAGCCGGATTCAGGAGAACAGTGAGATTTACACCTGGTAAAAAAATGACACATGAATGGAAAGTGGCAGGTTTTCTTTAAGGCATTAATAACACAACATGCTGCAATGCTTTATACTATTTCCATAGAATGGGATTCTCATTCACGCTGAATAAGTGCTACATTATTGTATCGCTGTGGCTTGCCACAGCTTTCATATTTGCAACTGCTAAATATATACCATCCTTAAGAGAAAATTGTCAGAAGTTGAATGAACTGAAAGGGAACCTGTCATGTCCAAAAATTATTAATCTGCAGAAATGCAGATAATAGCTTTCTAAAGCCGTGCTACAAGTGAAAGATCGGCTACCTGGAGGAAGTGAACTTTATTCCTTTCGGCAGCCTCCGGCTTTCAGTCATAGAGGCACGGTCGGCGAGGCTTCAGTCGCCACTCAGTGCATAGTGAGCAGCAGCTGTAACCGCACACCCGGCACTGACTGACAGCTGTCTCAACACTGATGCACTATTGAGCTGGCTGTCAGTCAGTGTCGGAGCATGGTTTCAATTGCCAATCACTATGTACTGAGCCGTGACTGAAGCCGTGCCTCTATGACTGAAAGCCGGATGCTGCCGAGAAGAATAAAGTTAATTTCCTCCCAGCAGCCAAGCTTTCAGTGCGGTGGCCTCTCAGCTTTGAAACGCTATTAACCAACAGATTAACTCCATATCTACAGGTTAATAGCATTTTGGGACATGACAGGTTCCCTTTAATTTCTGTTCTTTGAATCAAGAACTTTGTTTGTGTCTTGACGATCTTTACGATACCCCATATGGTCGTCATCTTACATCAGCAAACCACTTTTTCTTGGTATTTTAATACAGGCTAGAGCCCCCCAGGTAAGAAAATGCTAGGAAAAACTTGATTTCCTATCTGCGATGCAAAAGCTTCAACATTTAGTTCTGATTGAGGAAAAACACGGTAATAACATATCATTACATATCCATTAACCAGAACATGCTGAGATATCGGCGCTTCTTTCAGTTGTACCCCTGTTGAGTGTGACTACTTTACTATTAGGCTCATTACTCGGTCACTCAGGCAAGCACTCCACTTACTGGGAAAGCACCTGGCTCCAGTCTAGATATTTAGATAAAAACTGGGTTTTAAATCAATTTGACACCTCTATTGTCTGGGACACTTATGCTACCATCAATCACGGCACGTGTTAAGGACAGAATAATTTATTCTTTTATGAACTGTAGTGAACCAGATGAGTTTGTATGCATGTCCCCAGAGCAGAGGAAATGTCACAGTGACATAATTCAAGGACTTTCTGAATTGAAATCTGGTTATGAATGGCAAGGAATCCCCAGCCTGCCCTCTCCTGAGATAAAGTATATTAGCACATATGCAATTCATGCATAATATGCCATATATGGGAAAGTAATATATCAGAATTTTCATTGTCTGGGCCATGGTGGAGTAGGAAAAAAAGGGGTAAAAAATCTAGTTATTATTAGACTATTGAATTAGGTTTTGACATCTTTAGCCTATGAAGGACATTTTCATTCTGAACTGATGCAGAGTACAAACAGAAACAAAACTTCAGCAGTGCACAGATGTAATAAGCTTAGTAACAATCTATAGTATTTAATTCCATACTTGAAAATGTTCCCAGAATGTTCAGGAGACTCACAAAATAGAGGAGACACCAGGAACAATAGACGTATCTCCTGGGTGACACATGCTGCCTGAATATTCACATTTTTTTTTGTGTGCAGACTTTTTCTCCTCCAGCACCTGCTGCAGGCAACATCAAATACTGGCTTACAAGTCTGCCATACTTGACCCGTCCAAGACACATAGAAATTTTCCTTGTTTTGACAAAGTCACTGGCAAAGTACTGTAAGGGAGATATGTAGGTTGATAGCTCCAGTAATTAAAAATAGGAAAAAGGTTCCAGCACACGAGTGGGTTAACTAGCCATCTTGGGTGCTAGGGTAAAGCCCCCGTCTCACATAGCGAGATCGCTAGCGAGATCGCTGCTGTGTCACGGTTTTGGTGACGCAACAGCGACCTCACCAGCGATGTCGCTATGTGTGACACTTTGCAACGATCAGGCCCCTGCTGTGAGGTCGCTGATTGCTGCAAAGTGTCCTGGACCATTTTTTGGTCGTTGCTCTCCCACTGGTCAGCACACATCGCTGTGTGTGACCAGCGGGAGCAGCGATTAGGCTGGTAACTATGGTAAACATCGGGTTACTAGGGCCACACGCGCACCTAGTAACCCGTTGTTTATCATGGTTACGAGCCTGCTAAAGTGAGCGGTAACCTCCCGCTCACCGTAGCAGAGTGGTAACCATGATAAACAACGGGTTACTAGGAGCCCGTGTGCCCCTAGTAACCCAATGTTTACCATAGTTACCAGCCTGCTCCTCTTTCAGCAGGCTCGTAACCAGGAGCAGGACATCGTGGAAAGATTCTTTCCACGATCATAGAATCATAGAATCATAGAATGGTTGAGTTGGAAGGGACCTCCTGGGTCATCTGGTCCAACCCCCTGCTCAAAGCAGGATTCACTAAATCATCTCAGACAGATGTCTGTCCAGCCTCTGTTTGAAGACGTCCATTGAAGGGGAACTCACCACCTCTCGTGGCAGCCTGTTCCACTCATTAATCACCCTAACTGTCAAAAAGTTTTTTCTAATATCTAATCTGTGTCTCCTCCCATTTAGTTTCATCCCATTGCTTCTAGTCTTTCCTTGTGCAAATGAGAATAAAGATGATCCTTCTACAATGTGACAGCCCTTGACATATTTGTAGACAGCTATTAAGTCTCCTCTCAGTCTTCTTTTTTGCAAGCTAAACATTCCCAAATCCTGCAACCGTTCCTCATAGGACATGGTTTGCAGACCAGTCACCATTCTGGTCGCTCTTCTCTGAACTTGCTCCAGTTTGTCTATGTCTTTTTTAAAATGTGGTGCCCAAAACTGTACACAGTATTCCAGATGAGGTCTGACCAAAGAGGAGTAAAGACCGATAATGACTTCACGTGATCTAGACTGTATGCTTCTGTTAATACATCCCAGAATTGTATTTGCCTTTTTTGCTGCTGCATCACACTGTTGACTCATGTTTAGTCTATGATCTATTAGTATACCTAAGTCTTTTTCACATGTACTGTTGCTTAGCTCTATTCCTCCCATTCTGTATATGCTTTTTTCATTTTTATTGCCCAGATGTAGTACTTTGCATTTTTCCCTGTTAAAAACCATTCTGTTGGTTGCTGCCCACTGCTCCAGTTTATTTAGGTCTTTTTGAATCCTCTCTCTCTCTTCTCTAGTATTAGCTATCCCTCCTAGCTTTGTGTCATCAGCAAATTTAATCAGTTTACCCTCAATTCCTTCATCTAAATCATTGATAAAGATGTTGAACAATACAGGTCCTAGGACGGAGCCCTGTGGTACCCCACTTGAGACATTCATCCAGCTGGATGTGAAGCCATTTACAACCACCCTTTGAGTCCGATCACTAAGCCAGTTATGAATCCACCTAACAGTTGCCTGGTCCATTGCATACTTGGTCATTTTTTCAATAAGGATAGTGTGAGATACTTTGTCAAATGCTTTGCTGAAGTCAAGATATACTATATCTACAGCATTTCCCTGATCCACCCAGTCAGTGATTCTGTCATAGAAGGAAATTAAGTTAGTCTGACATGACTTGTTAGTTACAAACCCATGCTGACTCTGGTTAATCACTTCATTCTTATCCATGTACTTACATACATGTTGTTTAATAATTTGTTCAAAGATCTTTCCTGGTATAGAAGTCAGACTCACCGGCCTATAGTTCCCTGGGTCCACCTTCTTCCCCTTTTTGAAGATAGGAACAACATTTGCTCTTCTCCAGTCTTCTGGGACTTCTCCTGTTCTCCAAGAATTTTCAAAGATTATGGAGAGTGGTTCTAAAATTTCTTCTACGATCTCCTTCAGTACTCTGGGGTGTAATTCATCTGGACCTGGAGACTTGAACTCATTTATGTTAGCTAAATATTCCCTCACAATCTTTCTGTTTACAGATAACTTTGATTCCTCTATTCCTTTAAAAGGACAGTGAAGATCAGTTGATGTTACATTTTCTTTCTGAGAGAAAACAGATGCAAAATAGGAATTAAAAAGTTCGGCCTTCTCAACATCCTCTCTTACCATTTCTCCATTTTCATCCTGTAAAAATCCTATAGCATCTTTGACTTTTCTTTTACTTTTGACATACCCCCAAAATCCTTTTTTATTGCTTTTGACATCTCTTGCAAGCCTTAATTCATTGTCAGCTTTAGCTAACCTGATACGTGCCCTACAGGATCTGCAGACTGCATTATAATCTTCTTTAGATATGCCTCCCTCTTTCCATTTAATAAACATTTCTTTCTTTCTTTTTAGCATGTGTTTAAGTTCTGTGTTCATCCATCCTGGTTTCCTTAAATGCTTCCCATTCTTCCTACTTTTCGGGATTGTTAACGATTGTGCTTTGAGAATCTCATTTTTAAAAATTTCCCATCCTTCCTGGACATTTTTGTCCTTAAGGACATCCAGCCATTGGATCCCTCCTATTCTCTTTCTGAGTCTCTTAAAATCTGCCTTTCTAAAATCTAACCTTGAAGTTTGAGTCTTCACATGTCTTCCTCCTCTAGTTATCCAAAATTCTATAATAGCATGATCGCTGCCTCCTAGGGTCCCAGCCACCTTTACCTCCTCAACCATTTCCTCCCTGTTTATAAGGATTAGATCCAAAGTAGCAGATCCCCTTGTTTTCTCCCCTAGCTTTTGGAAGATAAAGTTGTCAGCAAGAGAGGATAAGAATTTGCTTGACCTGTTAGTTTTACTTGAGAGAGATTCCCAACAAATGTCTGGATAGTTGAAATCTCCCATGACCACTACGTCATATTTTTTGGAGAACTTGGTCATTTGATACATAAAGAGTTCATCCATATCTTCAGCTTGCCCAGGTGGCCTGTAGTAAATGCCTACAATGGTGTCCTTTCCGTTGTTCTCTCCTTGTATTCTTACCCAAACAGTTTCCACAGAACTCCCAGTCTCTGAAGCTTCAATCTCTGTGCAGATATACGCTTTTCTAACATACAATGCAACACCTCCTCCTCGTTTATCAAGTCTGTTTCTTGCAAATAAGTTGTATCCTTTTAGCCTTTTATTCCAATCATGTGTATCGTCCCACCAAGTTTCAGTGATTCCAATGACATCATATTCCTTTTCCTGCATTAGTAGTTCCAATTCTCCTTGTTTGTTGCCCATGCTTTGTGCATTTGTATAAAAACATTTTAGTTTGTGATTGGTTTCTCTTCCTCCCATATTTTTATTTAGATTTTTTTGTCTTTGTTCTTCTTTTCCACTTCCAGTAGCAGAGATCTCAATAGTATTTGTCAGCTGTATGGCTTTTTCTGGCCTTTTGCTTCCCTTCCCACATTGTTCTAGTTTAAAGCTCTTCTGATGAGTGTAGCAAGGCGACTTCCAAATACATGTTTTCCAGTCTTCGTAAGGTGCACCCCATCTGTAGCAAGTAGTCCATCGTATAGGTAATTCATTCCGTGATCCAGAAATCCAAATCCTTGTTGACGGCACCATCGACGTAGCCAGTTGTTCACCTGTAGAATCTTATTCCACCTCATTGTTCCATGGCCATCCACTGGGAGGATGGATGAGAAGACCACCTGCGCTCCCAATTCTTTCACTTTCTTGCCTAAGTCTTCAAAGTCACTGCAGATGGTTTCCAGGTCCTTTCTTGCGGTGTCATTTGTCCCCACATGTATTAGCAGGAATGGGTAGTGATCTGTAGGTCTGAAGAGTCTTGATATCCTGTCAGACACATCTTTAATTTTTGCTCCTGGAAGACAGTACATTTCTCTTGAGGTTATGTCTGGTCTGCAGATAGCGGCCTCTGTTCCTCTTAACAGGGAATCCCCCATGACCACCACGATGTCGCTGCTCCCCTGATCGTTGGTGAGCCTGCCTGTTTGACAGCTCACCAGCGACCACATAGCGACGCAGCAACGATCCCTGACAGGTCGTATCATTGTCGGGATTGTTGCAGCGTCGCTAAGTGTGACGGGGCCTTAATTGAACACCTGTAGAGAGGGAGGAGGTCAGAGGATAAAAGCCCAGCCTTGAAAGCATTTGGTGTGGGGGTGGGCTGGAGGTGAAAGCTCTGAGCTGTTTGCTTCACACATGCAGGATGTATGGAGATTGCAGGTCTCCTGGTGTGAATCCCTTTGTTAAAGGGCAGGGAAGCTGGACTCTAAGCACTATTGTATGGACTTATTTTATGTTTTACCTTCTGTGGGAAAGAGGCTGTATTTACGTTTTCTGGTGACATGATTTATGAGGACTGCAATAAATCAGCCGCACTTTAAATAGAAACAGTTCCTGTGTCTGCCTCTTTACGAAGCCGAGTGAGTCGATCTACCACAAAGTATATAAATAAATATTAACCAGAACCTAGATCTATCAACAGAGCTGTCTGGGTCAGGTACTGAAGTCCAAAATTATTTCCAAAAACAGGAGTGATAAATCATAATATACCATACTTCTCTATGTTGTCATATGATGTTTCTTTTCTCCATCTGAAGAAAATACTCGTTTTCAACTTTTCCAGATGAAGCTGTGCGGCGAAACCTTGAGTTGGGCTTCTGCAATGTGTGCTTCTGTTTTTAGTGTTTTGTGCTGAATTTGCATTTTAATGTTATGAGAATATTTAATAACAAACCTTGCTGGAATTCAGATCATCTAATGTTTTTGAATTATGTACAGCTTTATCTTTTAGAACAACTAAGCACAGAAATCCCATGAAGATCCTAAAAGAAATTAGAGTGGTGCAAAAGCTGATAACATCAAATTTTTGTAGCCAGAGCAAGACAGCGCCTGTAAAATTGTACAAGATCTATCAAGGAGCATTTGCTACAGGTGAAGAAAACAAAAATTCTAATTTGACGTGGATGCTTCAGGAGAGTTTCATGTAACAACGAAGAGTAGTGAGAATGTGGCACCCCAGGGGTCTGGTTTCCACAGTAACGGCAATGTTATGTCTGAGAGCAGGTGGGAGGTCTCTTGGTCAGGAATCCTATGCATGCCACACCTCCTGCCCAGTCCTGGGAGGGGAAGAAATTCCCCTATATAAACCTGGGGCTGAGGCAGGGTTAGGGAGTTCAGAGGGAGAGTTCAGCCAGGAGGGCTGACAGGGAGCTGTGGCCCCGGCTGGGCCCAGCTCCTGGGCCATGCCAGAAGTAGAGAAGAGAAGCAGCATAGGAAGAAACAACAGGAGCTCTGTGGGAGCAGTGTTACAAGGAGTCAGGGGCTGGCAGCTGCAGATCTCGCCCTGACTGAGAAGATTTCTTACTGGACCCGGAGTCCGAGGCTGTGGGGACTAACTCCTACCCAGCAGCAGAATCCGTCAGGCAGGGGATTTCAGGTCCTCTGGCCAAGAAACCCGAAGGCACGGTCACACGCGTGGGACTAGCACCGCCGTCGTGGAGCGGAAGCCACTAGAAGGCCCCGAGTCACCGGCCATACGGGTGAGCACCACACGGTACACTCAGGGACGTGGGCTACTTTTACCCGCCTCTAGCAAGGTAGCCAGAAGAGTACAATTAGTTGGGGAGGCCTACAACTCCGCCTGGCCAGGGGAGATCCCATCTGCTCAAAGACTGACCAGGCCCCGATCGCTAGCCAGTACTCCGGGAGGGTCTATCTTTATCACCAGTAAAGACCCTGAACTACACCGCATCGTCTGAGTGGTTCCTGCTACCCCCATCATCCACGTCGGCTGCCCTGAGGCCATACCCCTCCCGTTGGGGGTTATACCATCTACGCTGCACAATCGTACCACCGGCCTCAGCGGTCTGCCCTGCAGCGGCAGCTCCATAGCTGCATTCAACGGGTGGCGTAGTCGTCCAACATCTACTGCTAATACTCAGCCACACAGTTTGACTCCCTGGGCACGGACCGGGTCACCGCCACGAAACTACTACCCCCAACAGGCCCGGCTCCGGGTAGTCCCCGCGTGCGCAACGCTACACTAAGTAGGCCCAGGGGCGCGTCAAGATGCCTTACGTTTTTATAACATTCAATTCTGGTCTTGAGTCAGTATGAGTTTAAGGAGTTTGGTTTGGAGTTAATAATGGTTTAGAGCAGTGTTCCCTAATTCCAGTCCTCAAGAGCCACTGACGCGCCCCCTGGGCAGTGGGGGTACCCGGAGCCGGGCCTTGTAGATGCTGGGGGTTGTAGTCACCGTGGCGGCGACCCGTTCCGTGACCCAGGGCGGTCAAACCAAGGGGGTAGTCTATGTGTATAGATGTTAATGTCCGACTACGCCACCTGTGGAATGCAGTTATTGGTAACCGCCGCTGCGGGGCAGTCCACTGAAGTTGGTGGTATGCGCAGCAGGGTGATGTAACTCCCCACAGGTAGAGTGTAGCTTCAGGGCAGCGTGAGTGGATGATGGTGGTGATAGTGCAGGGAATCAGTAGTGACAACGCGGAGTCTTTGCAATGCAGTCTCAGGGTCTTTACTCACAGTTCTTTCACTCCAAGTTATTACTGCAGGTTTATAACTTCCCGCGTCGTCCTGCGTTTACCGAGTGAGGGGCTCAATCGACTCCCAGGTAGCTCTGGAGCACTTAGCAGGACCCCCTTCTGTGTGTCCTCTCTGGCCTCTCACCTTGTACCTCACACCTAGCGGCACTTCTGTCCAGTGTCCTCGGGCCTTGGCGGGCGACGTGTGTTCCGTCCCCTGGCCCTATGTGGCTACTTTCCTGGTGGCTGGTGTGGGCAGCCTGCTTTACTTGAAGTGCTGCAGCCTCCGGTTCCCAGTTGAGTCCTGTAGTCTCTGCTGGCCCAGTTCCCCTTCTTTGGCCTGACCCCCCTACCTCCTGGCAGCGGCGGGCGTACGGGTGGCTTGCTGCACGGCCCATACCCCAAGGGTCCCTTCTCTCCTTGTTCCTTGAGCCTTCCTGTTCCCCTTTCCTCTCCTCTCTCCATGCTCAGGCCTCCTGGCAGGGCCTGCCTGTGGAGCAGAGCTCATACAGAGCCTCTGCCCCCGGTCTGCACCTCAGTCTGACTGACTGGAACTGAACTCTCTCACTGACTGCCTGAACCAAAATGGTTCCTTCCTATTATACCTCTACTCCAGTGCTCCTAGGATCTACGTCCTCCACCCACCCACTACATAGTTCCCCCTCTATAGGTGGCGACCGAACCCTCAGGGGCGCCACACCACCAACAGGTCACGTTTTCATGATCTCCTTAGTATTGCCCAAGTTATAATTCCATCACCTGCACAAGAAATAATTCCATCGCTCGGGCAATACTGAGGAAATCCTGAAAATATGACCTGTCGGTGGCTCTTGAGGACTGGAATTAGGGAACACTGCATTTAGAGGATCATGTGGTGCCCCTGAGGGTTCATTTGCCACAGGGGTACTGTACCTCAGATAGAGGTGTGGTATCTCCTCTTCCAGGTAAGGATGGAGCATCACCCAGGACCCCACTTCACACTCAACACTACACCACTACTGTCCTGCAGGGGGCCTAAATGCACCAGGGTGCTGCCCCGTTCTGGGATAGAGGAGATGGGGGGGGGGACCAAAGATAGGGGGAACCATGTAGTGGGTGAGGGTGGAGGACACACTTTTAGGATGCACTTATAGATTCATATATAACCAACGGCCATCTTAAATTCAAGGTCCTTTGGTTGTGGTCTTCTGTCAGGGTCCAGCAAGAGTCTGCAGCTGGCTGAAGATTCACGGTCCTCGTTCTCAGGCCTTGAGATGAGGAGCGGGTCAGAGTTAACCACTGCCTCTGCCCGGTCAGGGTCCCGTTCTAAGAAGGCCTTGGAGGGGAGTAGAGGAGATAGGATCCCAGGGGGATGCGGACAGAGCGGAGTCGCCACCTGTATTCCTCACTCTGGCCAAGCCAGAGGGATTCCTGCTGCAAGAGGGGTGATCGGCCCCCGATATCGGACTGTGTACTTCACGTCACTGTTGGAAAAGCCCGGGGCTTAGTGGATCCCAGGGAGGGACACAAGCGGGAGGAGAAGGAGAAAGAGAGGGAGAAGGAGAGGAACACACTGATGGGGTCTTGACAGGTGCTCCTGATCTACCTGGGAAGTGCTGAACCCCCTTCCTGGTGGCCGCAGCGCGCCGCGGGAGGCAGAGAGAAGCTTTGCAGTGGCTACTTCACTAAAGTGAGTAAAACCTGGATGACTTCAAAGACCGTCTCCGCTTGGTTATTCCCGCGCGGCCCTGACCCACCATCCCTCCACTCAGTTCATTCCGACACTGCCCTGAGGCCTACTCCGCCTGTGGGGAGTTGTTCCAACCAAGCTGCCAGAACATCAGCCTCAGAGGACTGTTGCAGCGCTGGTGGCTCCTCACCAGAAACCACAGGTGGCGTAGTCGAATAACCACTCATCAACAAGCCCATTATTTTCATGTGACAGCCCTGGGCACAGACCAGGTCGTGGCCACGACGACATCCCACACCGCCATCCTACATTGGCTCAGCTCCGGGTACCCCACCGCTCAGGGAGGGCGTCACAATCATGTCTGAGGTCAATTTTATAGACCGCTCAGCCTATGACTGCAACATAGGCTTGTGCCTAAGCTTGAGCTACAAACCTCATTACCAAATAATTAGCACGCTGTATAAACTCTTCCCGACAGTCCTAAGCAACGGGATTCTTACTCTACAGAAAAACATCAACCATAATAATGGATAGGCCCCATTTATTAATGTCAACGGTCTTACCACTGACATGAGAATAAAGGATAATGTCTTCCCTTAATTTCTCAGAGACTAATAAATGACTACAAAGTAGTTATCGATAGAGTCCCATCGGTGTTTATAGACATGTGCAGTCAGGCCTGAAGCATGGCTGCTTCCATTGATCACTTTAGTCTGTTGTGTCCATCCTACAGTCATTTCTCTTGTACATAGAACTTTATTTAGGAATTGCATCGTTTTTTCATGTCTTGAATTACAGAGCCTTCAGGTCACACTTTCCTGGTGTTTTCTTTCCTCAATATAGGAATATTAAGTTTTCTACACATCAGGGAGGTTTATTAATATCAATATATCATACAATTGGTGCGCCTCTGCGGTACATACCATACGATACTAGAATTTCCCTTGGGATGAATAAAATGTATCAGTGTAGTATGTAGCATAGAATGCAATACTCATAAATCTTGAAAAGGGCTTAACAAATATGGTGCCTGACAATGCAAGGTACAAAAGTGGTATAAAATGTGCTAAATCAGTCAAGCTCTATGTAACTTTGAAGCCCCCCTACATTTTTCATTTTACTTCAAATTTTTTTTTTACAACTTGCAGAAAAATATTCAACTTTTTGATGTCAGCGGGGCGGGAATCTGCACAAATTCCCCAACTATATTTAGTATATTTACCTAAGAAAACTATTGTTAACACTCCATTCTTATATATGCATTGAAATGAATGTGACTCGCCCCCAGGGCCGTGGGGTACTCGGCAGCCGAGCCTCTGGTTGCCGGTATAGGGGGAATATCACAGTGGCTGGCCTGGTCCGTGACCCAGGGCGGTCAGTGCAAAAGGGGGTTATTTTTAAGGCATTTGGATTTGTCGTGACGCCACCTGTGGTGTCTGGTGAGATTCACCAGAGTTGCAACAGTGCGTTGTAGTGCCGGTGAAGGAAATGGACAGAGGCAGTGCAGTGCAGTCATCCAAGATTTTACTCACAGTTCTTTAGACACTTCACAGGTGCACTAAACAGGTAAAGGGCTCCCGCGCCGTGCTGCGTTCACAGGGCAGAGGTTCAATCCTTCCTCAGGCAACTTGGGAATACCTGGCAGAACCCCACTTTCTCGTGTTCCTATTTTGACCGTCTTTACTCTGGTCCTTCTCCCTCCTGCTCTGCGCTGCCCACTCTCAATCCCGCTCGGGTGCTCTGAAGTCCTTCCTGTACATTGGATCCGGGACCTACTTGACCCTCCTGGGGATTAGAATGCCGCAGCGATCCCTCGGTCTTCTGACAGATGCGGGGCGTACGGGTGCCGTCCTGCACGCGCCATACCCCCTGGTATCTTTCTGTAGAACGGAGCCTACTACCTGCTCCCCTCCGGGGCCTTCACACTTGGCCCTAACCGTGGAGCAGATCTCCTAATGAGACTCTACTCCCCGACTGTTCCTCTGAACAGTTGCAAAAAGAACTTCGGCACTCCATACATGAAAATATAAGAAATATTGTATCTAGACTAAAGTCACTTTGAAAAATGAAGGTTTTTTGCGCATAATTTGGCCAATTTATGTGTGCCCATCAACCACGACAAGGTCACCTTCGTATGATGGGAAACTACGCTACGCTACCACTGGATATGCCACTCTTGGGCTGTAAGCCTGTATGGACAATATGTCTATGCTTGGGCTTTTAACCTACAGTGTATGGGCTGCCTATCTTATAATAGTTATTGTTTCTGTGAAAAACACGAATGTCAAAAACAGACATCTGGATGAGGCCTCTGACTGGTTATGAAATCACCGCAATGAATCCCAAATTCAACCCCTTAAAGTGTGACAAAGATGTCATCTCCGTGTGAAAAGTGAGGAGTGAAGCTTACACAGAAAGCCGGGCATGGGTTTAAGGAGGCAAACAACACAATAGGGAGGAGCGAGCTGTAAGTCAGAGCTAGGCCTCAGCTTGGTTTACATGTTGCTAGGCGGCAGAACTCGCCCGTCAGCAGTGTACAGTGAGCGACTGCCGTGCATGAGAGCAGGACGGTGCACACTTCATCTGCTGCTTCTGGTAAATATCTTTACTGCATTCGGCTTTTAATTACAAATTCAAATTTTGAGATTTTAGGGTTTTATTTCTCGCCTTCTTTTAAATTTCTCAGAAATTGTGGGTTTTTTTTAGCATTGGCCGTAGATTAACAACTTTTAGTGGGGGGCAAATTTGGGACTTTTTGAGGCAAGTTTTGAACTTTTTAAGGCAAGTTTAAGACTACGTTCCCATGATGAGCTTTTGGTGCGTTTTTGATGTTGCAGAAGTAGGGGTGAGCGGACTCGTGGAAGTTCAGGTTCTGGTACCAAACCCGAAGTTTAGTCCAAAGTTAGGTTTGGGTACCAGAACTTTACTCGAGCTTGAAGCTGAACCCGCACCCCATTGAAATGTGTAAGGACCCAAACTTTGGAGCTGGAAAATTCTCTCTCTCTTTTAAATTCGGGTTCGCTTATCTCCATGCAGAATATCTGCACCATTTCGGCACCTATTATTTAAATTAGGTTACTTGCGTTTTTTAATTGCGTTTTTGTGTGCATTTTCATCGCGTTTTTCACGCTGCGTTTTTTGTCTGTAGTGTGTCATACTTTAAATGAAGCAGCTTTGTTTTTGATACTTCCTGTTTTTTTACTTTGACAAAACTTTAATGACATATTACTTAGGTGTGGATTATTAAATGTCTGTTTGATGCGTTTCTGACTTGCCCAGAGGGATATAGGGGGGGGGGACTCGGTACCTGGGCCTTGACCTTCTGTGGGATGTCACGGCGAATGGCTCCCGGGCCCATACCCTGGGGTCACTCTTAAAAAGGGGTTGTTGCTTGAAGGGATGAATAATAGTTTTGTCTCGTGACGCCACCTGTGGTTCCCGGTAATGGGTACCAGCGCTGCTGCAGACCTCTGGAGCAGATGTTAGGGCCATAGGCGGATTATAATGAGGTCAATCCGGGCTACCGCCCGGGGCCCTGGGCTGCCATGGGGCCCGGGGCTCCCTGGGGCCTGTGGCCGGATTGACCTCATTATAATGTGTGACAGGAGGGCCCGGGAGTTGGAAGATGTTATCTGCTCTGCTGTGTCCAGCGACGCTGCGAGGATGACTCATCAGCAACTGACTGTGTAAGTGCAGGAGAGGAGGCTCCGCTCACCTGCTTCGGCCTCCAGCAGAGCACAGAGCCAGCTTACAGCATGGCCACTGCTCTCCCTGCCCCCTACCCGGGACTGAATGTTACCTCTCCCCTCTCCCCCTCCTGCCCTGCAATTACACCAGAGCTCTGCAGTCGGGCCTCAAGAGGAGGGGAGGCTGCCCCACAGAGAAGATGGAAGAACCTGCATCATGTACAGAAAGGGTAAGTCCATGTGCACTGTGTGTGTGTTATATATATATATATATATATATATATATATATATATATATATATATATGTGTGTGTGTATATCTATGTATTTGTGGACCATAAGAGGGGCTCACTCGCTGTCGTGGCCCAGGCTGCTTCCCCTGTGCAGGACCGCTGGCACTTCACCTGACATGGCCGTGAGCTGTGCGGCTGTGTCTGGTATTAATGACACGGCAGGGGCGACACTGCGCCTATAATTGTGCTTGTGTATTGCCCCTGCCGCGCCATTACTACCAGACACAACCGCACGGCCATGTCAGGTGAAGTGCCGGCAATCAAGCAGCGCCAGAGGTCCTGCACAGATGCTGTAGAAGCAGCCCAGGCCCCAACGGCGAGTGGGCCCCTCTGATGGTCCAGGGCCATGTCTGTAACATGCCGGCGGCCCTGCACTGAGACATGCATGAGGAGCTGCTGGACAGGACAGTTTTATGTGTTTATAAGATATGTACGTATGCATGTGTCTGTGCGCATATCTGCGTACCGTGTGCATGTGTGCGCATATCTGCATATCGTTCGTGCGCACGTGTGCTGGCCTGGCCGCATCACAGCTAGAAGACACGGCCCTGTGTGCGGCAGTGTCTGGTAGCGTGACGTCATGCAGTGTGCCCTGCTTCTTACCACCAGAGAGGAGCTGGACGACTGGAGCCGAGCAGGGGGACGGTGAGTGATGTGTCAGTGTGTGCAGATATCATTGTGTGATATGTCTGTTTATATGTATTTTTGTGTTTCAAATGTGTTTAAGGCTAAGTGCCCACGATGCAGAAATGCTGCATATTTTTTCCGCTTCTCCCTGGCAGGAAAAACACATGCAGATTTTACATGTGTTTTTCCCGCCAGGTAGAAGCGTTTGTGAAGCGTCTTTGCATGCATTTCTGCATGCGGGTTATCAAGCACTTTTCCAAGCGATTTTAGCATCACTTGGAAAAGTGCTTGACAACTTGGTCACACTATATAAATCCATGCAACCGGCATATATAGTGTGACCAAGTAATAGTTAAAAAAAAGAATAAGAATGGTAAAAAGTAAAGATTATACTTACCTTCCGATGGCCCCCTGTCTCCTAGGTGATGCGTCCGGTGTGTTGAGCGGCTCACGGTGGTGTGAAAGGACCTTTCATGACGTCATTTAGTCATGTGACAGGTCATGCGACAGCCGATATCAGCTGTCGTGTGACCTGTCACATGACTAAATGATGTCATGGCAGGTCCTTTCACACCACGGCAACGCATACAACAGACCGGACGTATCGCTGAGGAGACCAGGGGCCATCGGAAGGTGAGTATAATCTTTATTTTTTTTTATTTTAAATTCTTTTTTTTTACAGGTACTATGGTACCCGGGTCTGGATGAGAGCCTCCTCTTCTCAAAATCCGGGTACCATCCGCACATTGAAACGCTTCATATCCGCGTGTGCACATGTAGTCATGCGGATATTAAGCGATTCAATGCAAGTCAATGGCGGCAATTACGCTGCGTGTCCGCAAAATTAATGGACATGCTGCGTTTTTTTCTGCAATGATAATCCGCATTGGAAATTTCCGCAGCATGTGCACAGCACATGCGGATTATCATTGGGGAACATGGGGCACGTAGTACCAAACGTTTTTTCAGCGTTTTCGCTGCGGAAGTTACGTGGCAAAAACGCTTGAAAAACGCACAGTGGGCACGCAGCCTATGCGTGTATGTATTTGTCTTTGTATATGTGTGTTTGTGTGTGTGCGGTCTCCTGCTGTATCTGGGGGGGGGCGCCGTGCATCCTCCGGCTGTATCTGGGGGGGCGGGCACCGTGCGTCCTCCGGCTGTATCTGGGGGGGGCACTGTGAGTCCTCCGGCTGTATCTGGGGGGGGGGGGCACCGTGCGTCCTCCGGCTGTATCTGGGGGGGGGCACCGTACGTCCTCTGGCTGTATCTGGGGGGGGGGGCGCCGTGCGTCCTCCGGCTGTATCTGGGGGGGGCACCGTGTGGCCCCCGGCTGTATCTGGGGGTGCGCCGTGCGGCCTCCTGCTGTGTATAGGAGGATTATGTGAAAGCTCATATTATACAGTATGAGATCCTACATACATAGGGGAATGTCCGCATACTTAATTGTGCTCAATATTAAGTCATACAATTAATATAAAAAAATAATTATAATTAATACGTTAATATTGAGCAGAATTAATTTCACGTGAACTATCACATGATCTATCAAAGGGGGATCATGTGACAAGTCATGTGATACATCAGGTGTGTGTGTGTGGGGGGGCCCATGCCGTCTAAACTGCCCGGGGCCCTTGCTACTCTTAATCCACCCCTGGTTAGGGCAGCTTGGTTGGTGTAGCTCTCCACAGGCAGAGCTCAGCTCAAGGGCCGCGTAGGTGCAGATGGCGATGCTGGGCGTTGTAGTGCAAGAGCGATAACGCAGCAGCAATAACTGACAGAGACAGTGGGGTGCAGTCGTCCGAGTTTACTCAGTTATTAGGTTCCTAAGGTTGCACTGTACAGGTGTCAGCCTCCCACGTCGCGCTGCGTTTACCAGGCAGGGGTTCAGCACTCCCTCAAGTATCTCAAGAGCACTTAACGGGACCCCTCGCTGTATGTTCCTTTCTTAGCCGACTTCCCGCGCTGGGTCTCTCCCTTCTGCCCTGCGCCCCGCCACACAAAGTCCCAATCAGGTACCTTGGGATCCCTCTGGGCAACTTGGAGTTCCCGGACCTTACTTGGTGCCCTTTTTCAGCGGCTTAGGTGCGGATGTGGAGCCTTCCTCCTGCTCCCACTCCTCTCTCAGTCTTGGGCATGACAGGCCAAACCTGCCTCCCGAACGGAGCTCCTGAAGAGCCTCCGCTCCTCACGTCCTCTCACTCCCTCTCCATCCGACTCTCTCCCTTCAGCTGCCTAAAAGATGGCGTCCTATATATATATATGTATCTTCTTCAAGTGCTCCCCTGGTCTGCGTCCTCCACCCACACCCACTACATGGTTCCCCCTCACTTTGGTTCCCCCCACTCCAGCCAGGGATGGGGCAGCAGAAAGCAGTGCATATTGCCCTTCCAGCCAGCCTGGAGTAGTGCAGTGTTGAGTGCAGGTGTTAGGGTCCCGGGCAGCAATCCATCCTTACCTGAGAGAAGGAGATGCCACACCTCTGGGTGAGGTGCAGTACCTCTGTGGCGACTGAACCCTTAGGGGCGCCACATTTTCGGCGCAGAAAAGTTCTAAAAACACATATGAATTTTTTACCAGAGGAATTTCTGCACCTAATGCAAGTCTAATGGGAAATTCAGCACAGAAAACTCAGCTTACCCGCAACAGAAATTTACTAAATGTACAATTGGGGGAGGAAGGTTGAACTTGATGGACCTAGGTCTTTATTCAACCTATGTAACTATATGCACTGCAGGTCAGTTTATGCAGAGTTAAAAAGAATCACAGTAGGTATGAGATTTCTAGAAATCCAATCCTCTTTGCTAGAACTGTAAGATGCTGCTTTTTGACGTTGCAAAAAAACACATCGTCAACAACTCACCAAAAGCTCATCCAGGGAATGTAGCCTAAACCTTTTGAAGCAAGTTCAGAACTTTTTGACTCAAATTTAGAAGTTTAGAGATTTTGTGATCTACGTTTAGTCCAGTAGACTGGTGACCGGTCCCTTTGTTGTAGATATAATATATACGCTATAAATGGAGTTTTAAGGCAATGTGAAAACTACCTTTAAGACATTCCAGAACACGGAACACTGATGAAAAATGTTTTTTGTTTCTACTACGCAAAAAAAAAATACCCCTTGGTCCTTATTCACACACATTTTTCTTTCAGTATTTTTAAAAAAGTTTTAATAAAATACCATTTAGATCCTGTTTATGGTATTTTTGTCAGGCGTGTTGGTGGTAATACTTTTCATATTGTATCATTTTGTCATTTCTGCATGTGTTTTTCTACAATGTTTCAATTGCTATTTGGAAGTCTATGGGAAAAAAATTAAAAAAGGTTTTCAGGGCATGGTTCATTTTTGGATTTTTGGAAGAAAAAAAAAAAGGATGCTTACCCTGCAAATGCCATAAAAATTCCAGAAGCCAAAATATATTTTATTTAGCACATGTAATATTTCAGTATGGACGTTAACCCCTTTACAACCCAAGGTGGTTTGCACGTTAATGACAGGCCAATTTTTACAATTCTGACCACTGTCACTTTATGAGGTAATTACTCTGGAACGCTTCAACAGATCCCCCTGATTCTGAGGCTGTTTTTTCGTGACATATTGTACTTCATGATTGTGCTAAAATGTATTTGATATCACTTACGTTTATTTGTGAAAAAAACGGAAATTTGGCGAAAATTTTGAAAATTTTGCAATTTTCAAAATTTGAATTTTTATGCCCTTTAATCAGAGAGATATGTTACACAAAATAGTTAATAAATAACATTTCCAACATGTCTACTTTACATCAGCACAATTTTGGAACCAAAATTTTTTTTCTATTAGGGAGCTATAAAGGTTAAAAGTTGACCAGCGATTTCTAATTTTTCCAACAAAATTTACAAAACCATTTTTTAGGGACCACATCATATTTGAAGTCACTTTGAGGGGTCTTTATCGCAGAAAATACCCAAAAGTGACACGATTCTAAAAACTGCACCCCTCAAGGTGCTCAAAACCACATTCAAGAACTTTATTAACCCTTCAGGTGCTTCACAGGAATTTTTGGAATGTGGAAGAAAAAAATTAACATGTTACTTTAGACCCAATTTTTTTTATTTTTGCAGGGGTAACAGGAAAAAATGGACCCCAAAATTTGTTGTGTAATTTCCCCTGGGCACGCAGATACCCCATATGTGAGGAAAAACCACTGTTTGGGCTCACGGCAGGGTTCGGAAGGGAAGGAGCGCCATTTGACTTTTTGAATGTAAAATTTGCTTGAATAATTAGCGGATGCCATGTTGCATTTGGGGAGCCTAAACAGTGGAAACCCCCCACAAGCGACACCATTCTGGAAACTAGACCCCTCAGAGAACTTATATAGATGTGTGGTGAGCACCTTGAACCCCCAGGTGCTTCACAGAAGTTTATAACATTGAGCCGTAAAAATAAAATTTTCACATTTTTCCCACAAAAATGTTTTTCAGCCCCCAATTTTGCATTTTCATAAGGGTAACAGGAGAAATTACACCATGCAGTTTGTTGTTCAATTTCTCCTGAGTAAGCAGATACCCTGTATGTGGGGGAAAACCACTGCTTGGGCGCACGGCAGGGTTCGGAAGGGAAGGAGCGCCATTTGACTTTTTGATTGTAAAATTTGCTTGAATAATGAGCGGACGCCATGTTGCGTTTGGAGAGCCCCTGATGTGCCTAAACAATAGAAACCACCCACAAGTGACACCATTTTGGAAACTAGACCCCTCAGGGAACTTGTCTAGATGTGTCGTGAGCACCTTGAACCCCCAGGTGCTTCACAGAAGTTTATAACATTGATCCGTAAAAATACAATTTTCACATTTTTCCCACAAAAATGTTTTTCAGCCCCCAATTTTGCATTTTCATAAGGGTAACAGGAGAAATTACCCCATGCAGTTTGTTGTCCAATTTCTCCTGAGTAAGCAGATACCCTGTATGTGGGGGAAAACCACTGCTTGGGCGCACGGCAGGGTTTGGAAGGGAAGGAGCGACATTGTAAAATTTGCTTGAATAATTAGCGGATGTGCCCCTGATGTGCCTAAACAGTGGAAACCCCCCACAAGTGACACCATTTTGGAAACTAGACCCCTCAGGAAACTTATCTAGATGTGTGG
Organism: Phyllobates terribilis; assembly: GCF_046119375.1. Lineage (NCBI taxonomy): Eukaryota > Metazoa > Chordata > Amphibia > Anura > Dendrobatidae > Phyllobates > Phyllobates terribilis. The sequence goes on from NW_027362772.1 coordinate 272,464,694, forward strand.
TGAGCACCCTGAACCCCCAAAGTCCTTTACAGAAGTTTATAACATGGAGCAGTGAAAATAAAAAATCAAACTTTTTCCACAAAAATTATGTTTTAGCCCCAATTTTTTTTATTTTCACAAGGGAAACAGGACAAAATGGACCCCAAAAACTTTTGTGCAATTTCTCCTGAGTACACCAATACCCCATATGTGGGGAAAATACAGTGTTTGGGCACACAGCAGAGTTCAGAAGGGAAGGAGCACTGTGTGACTTTTTGAACGCAAAATTGGCTGGAATCGAGAGAGGACGCCATGTTGCGTTTGGAGACCCCCTGATGTGCCTAAATAGTGGAAACCCCCCACAATTGACCTCATTTTAGAAACTACACCCCTCAAGGATTTTATCAAGGGGTACAGTGAACAATTTGAACCCAGCGGTACGACACAGAATTTGATAACATTAGGTCATCATATTGAATAAGTTGTCATTAGTCTTGAGCACAAGTGCTCGCTACTTGAGTTTGCATCGGGTACTCAGGTATGCACCATGTATCAAGGGTGCTCGAGTGACCTGCTCGAGTCCCCGCCCGCATGTTTCACGATTATTAGACACCCAAAAAAAAACATGCGGGGATCGCTCGTACATGACAGGCAATCCCCGCGAGGTTTTGTTGGCCGCGAAGCATATGGGGCGGAGATTCAAGCATGTCACTCGAGCACCCACGATACTCAATGCATACCCGAGCACCAGATGCAAACTTGCGCTCAACACTAGTTGCCATATCGTCATCTTTTTTTTTTTTTACTTTTGAAAAAAATCCCAACCCTAACCCTAGCCCAACCCCAACCCTAACCCTAACCCCAACCCTAGCCCTAACCCCAACCCTAACCCTAACCCTAGAACAACCCTAACCCTAGCACAACCCTAACCCTAGCACAACCCTAACCCAAGAGTTAATTTTTTACGCCGTTCCTTGTGTGATATAAGTGATTAGACAACTTTATTCTTCGGGTTGGTGCGACTACAGAGATACCAGAATCATATCGAGTTTTTATGATTGACTGCTGTCACACACTAAAAGACGCATTTTTTTGTAAAATCTAGTTTTTGCATCGCCATGTTTTGAGAGCTATAATTTTTCCATATTTTGGCTGACAGAGTCATGTGATGGCTTTTTTTTTGCAGGATGAGTTGACGTTTTTATTGGTTCCATTTTCAGGCACGTGACATTTTTTGATCGCTTTCTATTCCGATTTTTGGGAGGCAGAATAAACAAAAACCAACAATTCAGGAATTGTTTGTTTTTTAATTTTTTTTATTCTGCTCTGCGTGTGGTAAAATTGATAAGGTAGCTTTATTCTTTGGGTCAGTACAATTACAGGGGTACCACATTTTTATCATTTTTCTATGTTTTGGCGCTTTTACATAATAAAAGAAATTTTATAGAACAAAATATTTTTTTGCATCGCTTTATTCTGAGAGCTATAACTTTTTTATTTTTCGGCTGATGGAGCTGTATAGCCACTTGTTTTTTGTGGGACGAGATGACGTTTTCAGCGGTACCATTTTTATTTATATTCGTCTTTTTGATCGCGTGTTATTCTATTTTTTGTTTGGCGGTATGATGATAAAGCATTGTTTTTTGCTTCGTTTTTTTTTTTTTTTTACCGTGTTCACTGAAGGGGTTAACTAGTGGGACAGTTTTATAGGTCAGGTCGTTCTGGACGCGGCGATACCAGATATGTGTACTTTTATTGTTTTTTTTTTCTTCATAATAATATTTATTGATGGGTACATTATATTTTTATTTTTGGTGGATTATTTTTTTTATTTTTTTAAAAATAGTTTTACTAATTTTTTTACATTTTTTTTTTCACTTTCTGACAGTTTTTTTATTTTTATACTTTGTCCAACTCTGGGACTTTTACTTTTTTTACTCTGATCGCCTGCATAGCACAGGAATGCAGCACCATCCCTGTGCTATACAGGCTATCAGCGCTGCACAGGGAGAAGATAGTTTGGTCATGCACTGCGCATGACCAAAAAATCTTCCTGCTGTCTGGTGACCCGGATGTTGTCATGACAACATTGGGTCATTATGGTAACATCCGGGAAGCCTCGGCAGACAGTGCTGGAGAGCGGAAGAGGAGGTGAGTATCGCGATCACCTCCTCTTAGCCACTGCAATGCTGCAATCGACTTCGATCGCAGCATTGCAGGGGTTAATGTGCCGGGAGTGGTGCGGGACCGCTCCCTGCACATAATACCAGGTGTCAGCTGTGACAATCAGCTGACACCCGGCGGCGATCGCGCCCGCACAGCCTGTGTGCGAGCGATCGCAATGACGTATTAATTCGGGTCAGGCTCTTAAAGCCCAGGGCACAGACGCATATTAATACATCTTGGGCTTTAAAGGGGTTAAAGGGAACCTGTTCTGTTGTGCATGCAGTCAGATCTGTGGACAGCATGATACAGAGAAGGAGGAGCTGAGCAGAATGATATATCAATTTGTTGAAAAATATTCAGTATAACTTGTGTTTTTATTCATTGAAATCCCTGGTATTTGCATGCATGAGTCCAGTGGGTGGTCCTACTAGTGATTGACAGCTATGTCAGCATGCACTGTCATACAGAGAAGACTGTCAGTCACTGAGAAGGACCGCCCACTGGACTTATCCCTATAAACAGCAGGGATTTCAGTGACTAAAGTTCAAGTTTCACTGAAACTTTCCCCACAAAACATATATCAATCTGATCAGCTCCTCCGGGCCTACACATATGTTATATTTTTAATCATGAAAGGTTTCCCTTAATTAACACCTACCCAAACACAGAAAAATGTGCAAATGGGCAAAACTATACTGTATAACTGGAAATACCTTTTTAAGATGTGTTTTTATTTCATGCTTCAGGACTTCATTTCGGGAAAAAAAATGCATGAAATGCAAATATCACAAAGGCGATTTACTAAGACTGACCTTTCATACGAGAGATAAAGAATTTTCCAGCTCCAAAGTTTGGTTCCTCATACATTTCAATGGAGTTCGGGTTCATGTTCAAGTTTGGGTAAAGTTCTTGTACCCAAATGGAACATTAGACATAAAGTTCGGTTGGGTACCAGAACCCAAACTTCAACAGGCCGGCTCATCCCTATTCATAATCCATTTGGCGCATCTTGGGCATTTTTTTTCGACAATATCATTTGTGCCAATTTCTTTCATAATTTTTAATAAATCCATTGCTTCTTCCTCCCAGTAACCCCAACCACCTTACTTTGCACTTTTGAAACTTTGTGACGAGAAGAGAATGAGGTTGTAAACTTTAGTGCAGTTTTTTAAAGCCAGAAAACCAGTGCAAAGCCATCAATACATATACTAAGACTGGCAATTCACGTGCAAGCCTTTAACTGAAGCACATTGGAGTAAAGTGCGCCAAATTTATGAAGGAGCTCACGGATCTTAATAGAGTTGGTGTATCTCTGCTGTTTGTGAACCAGAAATTAAAACCTACTAATCTAGCTATAATTTAAGACAATTTCTGGCATATACAGTCATAGCCGAAAGTGTTGGCACCCTTGAAATTGTTCCAGAAAATGAAGTATTTCTCCCAGAAAATTATTGCAATTACACATATTTTGTTATGTTTATATTCTATTGTGTGTATTGGAACAACACAAAAAACAGAGAAAAAAAGGCAAAATGGACATAATTTCACACTAAACCCCAAAAATGGGCCAGACAAAATTGTTGGCAGCTTTCTAAAAATGTGAATAAACAACAAGCGATTTATTGCAGTTGTTTATTCCAAAGGGCATGCAACCAAATATTAAGTTGAGGGTTCCAACAATTTTTTCCAGTCCATTTTTGGGGATTTGTGTGAAATCAACTTGACTGGGGCTGCTTATCCACCATCCGGACTATCCTATGTTGCAACCTTTCATCAATTTTTCTCAGCAGTCCACGTCCAGGGAGATTATCTACAATGCCATGGGTAATAAACTTCTTGACTATGTTGCCCATCATGGAAAAGGAAACATCAAGATCTCTGGAGATGGACTTGTAGCTTTGAGATTGTTGATATTTCTCAACAATTTGTGTTCTCAAGTCCTCAGACAGTTCTCTTCTCTTTCTGTTCTCCATGCTTAGTGTGGCACACACAGGCACACAATGCAAAGATTGAGTAAACTTCTCCCCTTTTTATCTGGTTTCAGGTATGATTTTCATATTGCACACACCTGTTACTTGCCACAGGCGAGTGTGATCGGGCATCACATGCTTGAAACAAAGTTGTTTTCCCACAATTTTGGAAAGGTGCCAACAATTTTATCTGGCCCATTTTTGGGACTTAGTATGAAATTATGTCCATTTTGCCTTTTTTTTCTCTATTTTTTTGTGTGGTTTCAATACACACCAAGGAGATAAACGTGTTTACAAGAAAACATGCAATTGCAATAATTTTCTAGGAGCAAAAATACTTCATTTTCTGGAACAATTTCAAGGGTGCCAACACTTTCGGCCATTACTGCATCATAGTAAACCAGTCAGACCGATAGGCTTGGATTAAGCTCAACCACTTTTATAGCCACTTTTTTAAAAAGTAACGAGAAAGTAAAAAGATCTAAGCTTTATAGCAAATACAGAATGCACCAATATTTGGGAGTTTTGTATTCCAGAAAATAGAGTTTTCCCCCTTCGATATATTTTTGGGTTTGTGTTTCTTTTTGCTCCTCTATATGCCTCCAACATGAAAAACGGTATCATATTCCATCATGAGCCAGATGTATAAAAGTATTTTTTTTTAGATTTCCTGGAATACGCCACCAGTGTCCGTCGATTTGCAGACCATTCTTGAGTTGAAGGTGTTCCCTTGATTAAAGGATAATCATTCCACAAGACTACTATAAATCAATTTTAGCACTTTGACCCGGAGCCATGTCACTGGGCGCTGATCCGTTCAACACATTTGACACGTGATCCAACAGTGAGGACAGATGCTACTTTTTTCTGCTATAAGTCTTACAACAATAAACAGACAAATAAATGCATTTGTTAGGGACCAATGTGCCCAGGACGATGATTGTTTTCTCCTCTATGCTTCTTCTACGTCTCATATATGACTTTGACATCTAAAACATTATATTGCCATTCTGGAAAGTCAGTAACAAATCATAATAAGACCAAAGCAATTGGGGAGCTCTTTGCAATTCCAGCGTTCTCACTACGAATCCATTATTATCACATAGCGCAGAGTTGTAAATCACTTACCTGCTCTCGCTGTTCGTCATGTTACGGGTGTTAGAGGTATGTGTAGAGTGGCTTTTATATCATCCGAGACAAACGCGACAAAGAAAAATAAATATATATGATGGCATTCTGATTAAGATATATACGCCAAAAATGCTATATATTCTTTTTCTTCTTTAGCAAGCAAAGTAAAATGCGCAGAAATTTACTATTTGTTGTATGATTTTATGTTTCAATTATTTACAATATACATAAAAGTAATCAGAACCATATGTATAAATAAGCAAAAAAAATAAATCCCATAAGCATGGTTCACTTCTGTAAAGGGCATATCAAAGACTAGGATAATGATACTTAGGATAGGTCACCAATATCGGATGGGTGGGGGATGATCATTTGATCCGGCAGTCAGCTGTTTGCATGTACCCAATATACGGAGCTGGAGCAGCACGACTTTGCATACTGTGTTCTGGCGGCAGTACTCGAAAATGGCTACTACATGTACGGAGTATTCAGAAATGTGGTGTTCTGGCTCTTTGCACAATGTACTCATGACGGATGGAGGACTAGCTAACAGCTGATCGATGGTGATGCCTGGTGCCAGATGCCTACCGATCTCATACTGAGAACAGGTCATCAATATCATAGTTCTGGACAACTCCATTCAAGGAAGTCAATTGCCAGGCCTCTGGTGGAAACACAATGCTTAGCACTGCATCTGGGTTTTGATCTGTATCCTCGAATAATGGTATTGGGACACAACTTCCAACCGAACCAATCAACAAAATGGGACAAACAGAGTCCATTTTTACTCCATTTGGCTTTTGTTCTGATGGTGTCTATCTTTTTAGGCATAAACAAAATTGGAGTCTACCACACCATTGTGTCCACCCAAAAAATGCTTCTGGATTCTGTGTTCTGTGGTTGGCGTCTTTTTCCGCAGAGCCACAAATAATACACATTTTCTTTGGGTGTTTTTAGTTCTGTTATCTTTGTTTCTGTCAGTTTTGGATAACAGGTGTTTTTCACTAACTTTTTTTTGTCTGTCCTATCCCCTTTTGGGTGCAGCTTTACCTTCCCCTACTGGTGTTTCCTGCTAGTGATAGACCTTGTTGGATACATCCGCTGAGCTATAGTTTATGTTGGTTGCAGTTGCTTTATTTGAGATTCCTTTTTTTCATAGAGAACTGCTACTCTAGCGATCCTAAGAGCTGCTAAGGACATTTAGGGTGAGCCGCCGTCGAGTGGGGGCACCATTATGTTACCTTAGGGTACCAACCTCCGTGGTCAGGCAGGGACAGACCAGGGTCAGAGAAGGGTTTTTCCTAGTCTGAACAGGGACTTGTCAGATTCTGGTACTTGTCTCCCTGGTTTTGTACATTACCCGTGTGAATGTGCTTCGGCAGTAATAACAACAACTCTTGAATGAGGGAAAACCGGAGTCCAAAGTGACTCGGTCTGTTCTCAATTACTCCACTGGGGCTCTGTCGTGGGGCCTGGTTCAATCACATTTATTGGATTTAGATGTAAATCCCAATGCAAATGCTCAGCATAAAGCACAGTATTAATGTGAACTAAGCCGTAGTGAGGTGCAATTGAGCTTTTCATGGTAGAGATATTAGTATGGTTGGAAAAAGTTGGAATCCTTTTTCAGTTGTGCATCAATTGGATCGAATTTGGAGACCATGCAAAAAAAAATTGGGTTAGCATCGAAAACTGAAAAATTTTCTGCACACTTGACCTTCCTATTTGTTCTTTTGAAGGCTCAACAAAATGTCAGAAGACCAAAATCTAGAGAAGTTCTTGATGGATGTGGATGAGATCTGTAAGTGCCACGCATGAATTAATCATATAACAGTTTAAGGTATTTTCATAAGGAGTTTTTATGCCTTTGTCTTAATTTTTTTTAAATAAATGTTTCTGTATTGAGACATTTTATGAATTCATCATTCATGACTTCTACCCTTTATCATGGATAATTTGTGTTGGGATCTTCTTCATAATCATAATTATTACCGTATTATGCATAAATTTAACCCTTGTTCTTTCCTTTAGTTTTTATTCAAAATTTTACTACTGATCCTTATTTAAACATTTACCGTGTATTAATTTTCTATCATGTCTCACTTTCATTTCTTTTTCTTTAGAATTCACAAATAAATTTACTTTGTGAGCCCTCGTGGGCAGGGTCCTCGCTCCTCCTGTACCAGTCGCCAACTTGTATTGTTCAAAGTTTATTGTAATTGCTTGTGCTATGTATATCCCTTTCACGTGTAAAGCGCCACGGAATAAATGCCGCTATAGTAATAAATAATAATAATACTTCAAGTAGTTTTCCAGTTTCAGAAAACCTCTGTCCAATGGCTGCAGTTTTTTTCAAACTTTAATTGTTTGGAATAACCCTTTAAGACCTTCTATTATTTTACCGCATCTCTTTGTAATGGTTTTAGTGATCTCTTGATTAAACACACAGTTGTCATTCAGGGCAGAGGAGAAGGGCTGGGGAGCTTTCAGTCATCAAATATGGCCATCACGCCGGGTATGCTTACACTGCCCTCCCCTAAACCTGTCAACAGGCTTAAAATAGATGATGGACTTCCTTTAAAGTAGCATTCCTATAAGACAGATAGTGATAATATATTTTGTACATGCTTTTCATAAAAAAGGAACCAGTGGGCACTTGAGGGTAAACCAGGATTTAGTCAACTCCCTCAACTAAATCATCATAGTTTTTCGGAATTTTCTTTAATATTAGTTAATAAAGGACACTGTTTCGGCATGTGTACGGCAATGACCTAGTTTCTCATTTCCATTACAAACATTTCTCCTTTGAAGCTGATATTTTACAAGGTCTAAACTCTGAAGAGGTATCTTCTCAAGAAAGGGCCATCTCAAGAGCAGATCAAAAACTTGCTTTTTTAACGAAGAAGGCAGATGATCAAGATGGAACCAGAACCAAGGCAAACAGAACACTCATTAATGGATCTGGTACTTCGTCCGTAAGTTCTACATATTTTCTGCTTACTCTTAAAGTTTCTCTTGTTTGCAGTGCCAAAGGAATTTTAAGGGGCAGGTGTTTTTGAGACATGAGTTTGTGTTACTTATTAATATATAAGTATTACAGATTTTCCTAATAGCGCTTGTTAGTGCTACCTTCCTCACATGCCGTACAGTGCTCCCATCCACAATATGGCCACTGACTGAGTAGCATGTGACCAGGCTTGTCCATCAGCATGCTCCTACATCAGCAGCAATTTTGAATGCGGGAAAGCTGTGCAGTCTTCACTAAGAAGCACTAACAGGAAGGCTGCACTAACAAGCAGGCGGTGCTTCATAAAGGAGGAGAACCTATAATGGTAAATTGTGGGGATTCTGTTGCAGATCTTAGATTGGGGCCCATCCAGAAGTCTCTAACAGGCCCCCAGGCTGTGACATTTTTCAATTGGGGCTGTCTATGGCCTGTTTCCTATTAGATATTATCATAAAATCACAGAATCATAGAATGTTAAGTTGGAAGGGACCTCTGGGGTCATTGTGTCGAACCCCCTCCTCAATGTAGGATTCACTAAACCATCTCAGACTTCCATTGAAGGAGAACTCACCACCTCTCGTAGCCGCCTGTTCCACTAATTGATCATCCGCACTGTCAAAATTTTTTTTCTAATATCTAATCTGTATCTTCTCCCTTTCAGTTTCATCCCATTGCTTCTCGTGTTTCCATGTACAAATGAGAATAAGAATGATCCCTCTATACTGTGTCATCATACTTTTAGACAGGCCCTTCTTGTAGGCCACAGCATGTATTGCAGATGGTTTCCACACAGCCACATTCCTTTTTTCAAACCTCATAACTCTTTTACATTACCTCCACATCTCTTACATACCATGTCCATGGAGGAAATCAGAAGACTTTTTGGAGGAATCTATGGTTTCAGTCTGGGAGGTCACCTCTTGTTCGGGGATCCTCTTGTTCTGGGAGAAATTGCTAGTATGTACAATACTAGTCTAGTAGAGACTGCTGCTAATGGTGGTCTTTTTCTTGACAGGAACTTGGAGAAAACCATTTGGACTCTCTTTTTATGCTACTTCCTTACCAGAGGATTGTCCCACTTAGTTGCCCTGTTTATAGCCCCTCCACATTACATGCCAATTGTACTTGTTTTTTTATTGACATTATGACCAAATGTTGAGTGGTTAGTCCTGAAACTGTTTACTTTATTACTTGCTGCTGTTTGTTTTTGAGGGGTCTAGGGTGGAAAGGTGAAATTACAGCATGGTTTTAGGTTAGTGATGGTAGTCAGGAGGGGCCAGACCTAGCTGAGTCGGGTTTTTGGGGGTAAAGTTGTTTACCTGGAGAGTTGCTGGGTACTAGCACAAGTATGCATGGTAAATGTGGCAGGGTTACTTATGGGATAGCTTCCTTCACTTAGGGTCAAGCAGCTTGCAGGTGGAGCTCCATAATCAGGTGAGCTCTTACTGCTGGTGTAGAGAGTGCCGGCGCAGAAACAAGTGAATAAGGTGTGAGAGACAGAGATAGTCTTAAGCAAGGGCCGAGGAAGAAAGCCATCTGTGGTGTCGGCCCAACTATGTGAAGGTCCTGTGATCAGGGGGCTTACAAGAGGAGGCCTGAGGGCAACACTAGAGACTGTAAATATTGTTTTCAACATTTAAGTGATGAAGACTTGAAGAAGAGTAAAGTTGAACCAATGTTGTAAGAACTATTGTCGTGTCTGACTTTCTCGAGACAGGAGGGTCCTTTGCTAGAGCCGACCTGAAGATCTTACACTAGGGGCCCAACACTGCACTTGTTGGGTCCTTACATCGTCATATTTTATGTAGAATCCTGCCATACCACAGATGTTCTACAATAAATGTTATAATACATCACTCATCGTAACCTCCAATAACTTCTGATAACTTATCCCATGGAAAGTAATGAAGTAGTGAATGTTACGGCATTAGGTGATGCATCATTATAATAAAATGTAGTTTATAATTGCTTATTTAAGGGGAATTAGTATATGGCGCCTAAGGCAGCAATCGCCATGAATAACGTGCTGATTACTTTATGAACATAATCAGAGCTGAAATGCGTCAGAGCCAGATACAGCGAGAAGAGAGTAGAGCTACAGGTATAGAAACAGGTGGAAATCGTCTACTATATTTAACACAATATTGCAACTACCTCCAATAATATGTACATTCACTGGAATTATCTTTCTTTCTTTCTTGGTCCCTTCCTCTTATGCAATCAAGAAGTCAGAGATGAGTCAAGGTAAGATTTGGAGGATAGTAAGCCTCACAGGGAACATCTAGTATTGGAAAAACGGTCTTCATTTTTTTTTTTTTTTTACATAAACTGCTCCAAAAATGTCTATGGGTTTTAGTATTGCAGTTTTTTTTCATTCTTCACAAAAATGCAATAATGCCTGTGAGATGCGCTCTAGTTATTGTAAAGTTGCAGCCAGAGATTTGTTCCCCAGCCCAGATGGTCGAGAGAGTGGTCATGGATCGGTTTATCCACTCTCTGCCAAAGCCGATTCAGTCCTGGGTTTCCCAGGGAGATCCCCAAACTGGAGATGACCTGGTGGGCCTAGTGGAGAGATACCAGGCGGTAGAGGGTTCCCTGAGTGGTCAAGCAGGGGTTAGGTCACCTTTCTGGGGTTCCCAAAGGGGGGATGGCTCCCAAAAGAAGGGGACTAAATCCTCACTGGGTGGTCATCCAAAGTCCTAGGAGGCCGCTGAATCACAGCTGGGTAATCAGTCCCATTCCATCCTCTGTTGGAGGTGTCATGCCCCTGGCCATATAGCCACCCAGTGTCCTTTAAACTCTGAACTAATGGACTGCAACATAGGCCAGCGTTGCTCCTATTTTGCCTATCCCGTCTGTAGCGCGGTTCCTCAACATGGTGAGGACCCTCAGGTGTGATCAGTGTCTGTAAACGGGGTGCAAGTGTCTGGACTGTTGGACTCAGGAAGTTTGGTGACCCTGATAAGGGCCACACTCCCTCATCGGCTGGTTCCTGGGAAGGTGGTGGGTGTCCGGTGTATCCAAGGGGACGCTAAAAATTATCCTGTCGCCCGGTTGGATGCAACCACGGACTGTGGCACCACAGCTCAGGAAGTGGGGGTCGTTAAAGACTTTTTTGGACCTGATTATAATTGGACGGGACTGTGCATTTTTCTGGGACATGTGGGGGAAAGCGGTGACACCTGGTTGCTCAGACGACAGCCAGAATACCCCTGAAGAAACCTCGCCGCAGGCCATAACTGACGAGTTTCCCATGTGTCTGTTTGTGGGTTATAAGGATAGGGCAGCATTCCCAGATGCCCACATCCCTGAGCTGGAGGTGTCCTGGGAAAGTTTGGAACAGCCCAACTCAGGAATTTAACTCTTAAAGGGGCATTTGATAATGTGTCTGTACTTAACGGTGTTGCTCAAGAGGGGTGACACCAGATACCCGTACTTTGCCGTCAATGGGGACTTGCTATACCAAGTCACCAAGGTGAGAGGGGAGCTCGTCGTGCAGTTACTGGTGTCAGGGACATACAGGTGTAAGGTATTAGACATGGCCCATACACATGTGTTAGGTGGTCATCTGAGGGTAGAAAAAACACAAACGAATCATCCAAAGGTTTTCTTGGCCCGGTTGTCATTTAGAAATTGTGAATTATTGTAGGTCCTGTCCCACCCGCCAGCTGACATCCCCGGTGACACACCTTCGGAGCTCCTTAATGCCGTTACCTATCATTAAGGCGTCGTTTGATCGCATAGCCATGGATCTGGCGGGGCCCCCGGTCAAGTCCGCCAAAGAGCATCAGTATATCCTGGTGGTACTCGTCTATGCGACACAGTATCTGGAGGCTGTGCCGCTATGTAACTCCTCCTCCGGGTGTATAATCCGGGAGTTGGTCCATATTTTTTCTAGGTCGGGGTTACCTAAGGAGATCCTAACGGATCAAGGGGCCCGATTTATGTCAAAGGTGATGAGAGAGTTGTGCAAAACTCTGCAAATCACACAACTACGGACCTCATTCTACCATCCACAGATGGACGGCTTGGTGGAAAGGTTCAGCAAAACCTTGAAGGCTATGTTAAAGAAGGTCGTAGAAAAGGACGGCCGAGACTGGGACTGCCTATTACCGTACCTTCTCTTTTCCATCAGAGAGGTATCACCGTTCTCTACTGGATTCTCCCCTTTTGAACTGTTGTATCGCCGACACCCCTGAGGACTCCTGGATGTGGCAAAGGAGACCTGGGAGGCGGACTCTACACCCTACCGAGTGTAATCAAACACATGGCCCAAATGCAAGAGAGAATTGCCAGGGTGATACCCATCGTGAAAGAGCACCTCCTCAAAGCACAAGAGGCACAATCTAGGGTGTACAATAGATCGGCAAGAGTGAGACACTTCAACCCTGGGGATCGGGTACCGGTGCTGGTACCTACAGTGGAGAGCAAATTCCTGATGAAGTGGTAGGGCCCCTACGAAATAATTGAAAAGGTTGGCGAGGTCAACTATAAAGTCCACCAGCCATGGAGAAGGTAGCCCTACCAGGTGTACCACATCAAATTGAATAAGCCATGGTGAGATAGGGAGCCCGTGGAAGCTCCGTGTATAGTGGCTGAGGCTGACGCCGATGTGAAAGAGGTCAAGGTGGCAGAGTCACTGTCACGTGCCCAAAAGCAACAGTACAAAGAGTTTTTATAGCAAAATAAAGACCTGGTCATAGAGCATGAGGTGCTCACAGAGCCTCATGTTCGCGTCAACCTGAAACCGTATCGGATCCCAGAGGCCAGCAGAGAGGTGATCTCGAAAGAAGTGAAGTGGATGCTTAATCTGGGAGTTATTGAAGAGTCCAAGAGTGGCTGGTCCAGTCCCATAGTCTTAGTGCCGAAACCAGATGGAGAATGGCGGTTTTTCAACGACTGTAGGAAGCTGAACGAGGTCTCGAAGTTCGACGCCTACCCAATGCCTAGGGTAGATGAGCTTATCAAAAGGCTAGGACCTGCTTGGTACATCACCACCCTGGACCGCACCAAAGGATACTGGGAAATTCCCCTGTCCAAGGAGGCCAAGGAGAAGTCGGCCTTCTGAATGCCAGACGGATGTTATCAATATGTCAGGATGCCGTTTGGGTTGCAGGGAGCTCCGGCCACCTTCCAGAGAGCAATGGACCGGATCTTAACACCCCACAAAAAGTATGCAGCGGCCTACCTGAATGACTTCATCATATTAGCCAGAACTGGGAAAGTCATCTTGGCAAAGTGCAAGCCATACTTGACGCATTAAGGAAGGCGGGCTTTACCATCAACCAGAAGAAATATGCTATGGGGATGGAGGAATCCAAGTATCTGGGCTACGTGGTTGGTAGAGGGTAAATAAAACCACAAATAAATAAAGTTGAGGCGATCTGGCTGCAGCCCCTCTCGAAGAAGCAGGTCAGGGCATTTCTAGGCATCGTGGGCTACTATCGAAGATTTGTCCCTAACTTTGCCCTGATAGCAGCCCCGCTGATGGATCTTCTGAAAGAGACGAAGTCAGCTATGGCTAAGTGGTCCCCAGAAGCTGAAGCGGCCTTCCAGGAATTAAAACTGGCCCTCTTTAAACAGTCAGTCTTGGTGGCGCCCAACTTCTCCAAAAAGTTTGTGGTCCAGACGGACGCATCGGATGTCGGGCTGGGAGCAGTCTTGTCCCAGGAGATTAACGGAGAGGAACACCCTATAATGTACTTCAGTCGGAAACTGTCCACGTGCGAGAACTACTGCATAGTGGAAAAAGAATGTTTGGCCATCAAGTGGGCGTATTACCTGTTAGGCAGAATTTTCAGGTTAGTGTCGGACCATGCCCCACTGAGGTGGATGCGAGAAAAGAAGGGGAACAATGCCCGAGTAACTAGGTGATTCCTAGCCCTACAAGTTTTTAGTTTCCAGGTAGTGCATAGGCCTGGGAAACAACATGGGAATGCTGATGCCCTATCAAGGGTCTATTGTATGGTGGCAGAAGGTGCCAAGCCCCCTGGATTTGGGCAGAGGGGGTATGTAAGGTTGCAGCCGGATAGATCGTGGACGGGAAATATGTGTCCCCAAGGTGCCAAGCCTTGATGATGTAGGACTCGGAAAAGCAGGCTCCAGAACGCATAGTGCAGAGAGGCGTTTAATGGGCCCGGATTATAGGGCGGGGTTTTACGAGCAGCTGAAAGAGTTGGGGGGGATGTTGGCTGCTCACTTACCTCCAGTCCAGGTCTTGGAAGGCCTGATGTAAGACAGCTGCGCCTGTCTCAGTTGGTCTGTGTGTTATGCAAGGTGAGCAGGGCCTTGCATATGCTGCTCAGACCAGCTGAAGTCCAGGAAAAGTGACGCGCCCCTGGGCCTTCTGTGTCGTGCGGCATCGCGCGCACGGGGGCTTACCCGGAGCCGGATCAGATGGGGGTAGTAGTCTCGTGGCGGTGACCCGGTCCGTGCCCAGGGAGTCAAACTAAGCGGCGAGTCTATTAGCAGTAGATGTTAGAATGTGTGTCGACTACGCCACCCGTTGATTTGCGGTCACAAGGCCGCCGCTGCAAAACAGTCCGCTGAGGCCGGTGGTATGGGTGCAGCAGGGATGGTATAACCCCCAACGGGAGGGGTATGGCCTCAGGGCAGCAGGAGTAGATGATGGAGGTTGTGATGGTGCGGTAAGGAGGCACAGAGACGTGGGATGCAGTTTCAGGGTTTTTACTCACTGATGTTGCTTTAGTCACTCTGGCCTTGAGTGACCACCCGAGCCGTGCTGCGTCCACCAGGTGCGGGGCTCGGCTAACCCCCAGGCAGTTCCGGAGCGTGGTCCTGAGCTCCCCTCTCTCTCTCTCTTTCTGCTGGCCGTCCCCACCAGGGATCCACCTTTGTCCGGTTCCCTTGGGCCTTCTGATGGCAAAACCTTCTCTGGCTTTCCTGACCCTACTCTTGGTGTACCTTCCTGGTGGATGTGGTGAGGGTCGTGGCAAAGCTTGCCCACGACCTCCGGTTCCTGGCTAAGGGTTACTTTTGCCTCCGCCAGCTTGGGATCCGGTGCCCTTTTCTGCCAACCCTTCACCCTTTTTGGTCTGATTCTGGGATCTTAGGGTTCCCTCTGGCTCTGCCTCCCTGGGTCCTTCTTCCTCCTCTTTCTTCATACTTGGCCCTGGAGCTGGGCCCAGCCGGAGCCACAGCTCCCAGTCAGCCCTCCTGGCTGAGCTCCTCTGCTCTGCTTCTCCTCAGGCTGAACTTGACTAAAAAGACCCTGTCTCTAGATGGTGCCCACCTTATATACTCCCTCTATGTGTGAGCCCAGGTGACCAGCACCCAATGGGCTCCTAGCTTTACCCAGAGTACTCCCCCTATCTGCCCCTACACTACTGGGATGTTCCACCCCCCCTCCCACTCCAGCCAGGGACAGACGCTGTCGTACCTGCACATTTAACTGGTGGGAGTACCGTAGTTCTGTCCCCCGGAAATGGGATGTATGTAGTGCATGCAGCCTACTGAGCTCAGTCCCACACTCCATCCTTACCCGGGAGTGGAATACCACACCTCTGGAGTGAGGTGCAATACCCCTGTAGCAGCCGAGTCCTCAGGGTGCTACAAAAGCACTTCATTTAAACGGCTGAGGCTGTTCTGTTATATCTTTTTGTGCTGGAAAAGGCTGTTTTGTGTTTGCTTAATGAGCAGTTTATGCTTTCAAAATAAACCAGCCTAGATTCTTTGACGAAAACGCTTCGTGTGCCTCCCTCAACCGCAGCCAAGTGAGTAACAAAACACTACATTACTTAAAGGGGTTTCACTATAATAATAACATGTCATCTGTCCACCATATCGCTGGTGGGACGTTTACTATTCACGAGAGCAGAGGTCCCATCTGTTGCCTGGTTGTCCGTTTCTGTTGTGGATACATTTATTCTGTTGGAGTTTTAGTGCGGTACCACCACTGTAAAGCCCTTTTTGCTGCAGATTGGAGGATTACCTACTGGTCTAGACTAAATAAAGATATGTAAACTAGTAAAATAAAAAACGCAAACATAATTCTCACTTCTGCAGCCAAATTCCCAACAGTGTTTCCATGTCAGTCTTAGTCTGTATCGGTCACATAGGACCATCACCGGAGGCCGAAGTGCACCATCAGATGCTGTAGCTGTCACATCACCACAGGGATTAACCTAAACTGACATGGTAGAAGAGGTGAGTATTTTTTTTAAGGTGGTTTTCCCAAAATTGCATGTTATCCCCTATTCGTACTATAGCTTGCTAATCGCTGTAGATCCAGAACCTTGAAATTTTAGACCCCTTCTCACTCCAGTGATTGTCAATTTCCGGCATTGTCCCACTGACAATAAATGGAGAAGAGGTTGAGTATGCGCACGTCCAGTCCATTCCAGATGGAACCCCCTTTTTGGCACTGGGATCTATCGGTAAGGAATAACTTTCAATTTTGGAAAAAAACATTTAAATATGCTGCTGAAGTCCAAATGAAAAATGTTTGGTGCGGTTCTGCAGCTGCGGACTTCCCTGTAGACTCTTTCAGATTTGTTGCGGATATGAATGTACCCTTATGGTGTATTTAGGCAGTTGACCGGTCAATGCACATTAATGACCTCTGATCGACTATAGAGCACATTTTGCTCATTCATTTGGTGATCACTGTCATGTTTGCATGGACAGATATTTCCTACGGATGTCAGGTATCTTGTGCCTATTCTAATTTTTACAACAGGACAAGTGCCCAATACCCATTGGTCATGCACTCATCCTGACAGGTATTGTACGTGATGAAATCTGCTCTGCTTACCTCCCATGCGGAAGTAAGCAGAGCCAGGATACCCCATAAATGCAGAAGGCATTATTGAATGCACAGAAAGCACATAGAGTCATTGTGAGTTTTTTATGGTTCTGATTAGGGATGAGCGGATACATGGAAGTTCAGGTTCTGGTAGCCAACCCAAACTTTAGTCCAAAGTTCACTTTGGCTATCAGAACTATACCCGAACTCAAACCTGACCCCAAACCCCATTGAAATGAATGCGGATCTGAACTTTGGAACTGGAAAAATTTTCTCTCTTTTCTTTCCCCGAGAACTCTGAACATTCAAACGGACTTCCAGGAGAAGTCAGAGTTCGGAGTTTAGCACCGTGTCCAGTACAAACGCCAGACTTTTGAGTTCAGGTTCGTTCATCTCTAGTTATGATCCCATAGTTACTCTGTGTGACTCTGTAAAATGCCTCTGCTAAAAAAGCCATTGTGTACCTCTACATAAAACTGAAGGAGAGCGAAGGTACAGTATTGGATTATATCAGGAAATGGGCGTGTATTATATATCCATACAACATGGATCCATAAAATGCCCAGGTGCATAAGCACTGACTTTTTTGGCAACTTTCATGATAAGATGAACAAACATGTTTCTTTTTTTTCTGCTAGATAGCTTCATCGCCCTTTTGGAAAAAGATGCCTGTGAATGTGCTGAAAAAAGAAAGCAGAATAAGGCACTCGCAAATGGTAATTAGAGACAAAAAGTAGACTACAGATTTATGAGTTAATTCTTTATCCATAGATGAAGGTGACAATTACCTTAGCTAATTCTGTGAAAAAAATCCATTATGGCTAAAGCTAAATATTGGCCCCGATGCATCAAGACTGGAGGTTTGTATGCTGCAATAGGATGCCCTCATTCAGGTGCATCATTGTCACTAATGGCACTATATTGGGCTGTTTGTCCTTTTAAATTGGTCTCATATGGATACCCCTGTTACAGTGGAAAAAAATGATTGAAAAAAACTAATTTCCTCCAGAAATTTTTGATGATGTCTTGAGGGACTAAGTCTGAATAATATACAGTACAGACCAAACGTTTGGACACACCTTCTCATTTAAAGATTTTTCTGTATTTTCATGACTATGAAAATTGTACATTGACACTGAAGGCATCAAAACTATGAATTAACACCTGTGGAATTATATACTTAACAAAAAAGTGTGAAACAACTGAAAATATGTCTTATATTCTAGGTTCTTCAAAGTAGCCACCTTTTGCTTTGATGACTGCTTTGCACACTCTTGGCATTCTCTTGATGAGCTTCAAGAGGTAGTCACCGGAAATGGTCTTCCAACAATCTTGAAGGAGTTCCAAGAGATGCTTAGCACTTGTTGGCCCTTTTGCCTTCACTCTGCGGTCCAGCTCACCCCAAACCATCTCGATTATCTTCAGGTCTGGTGACTGTGGAGGCCAGGTCATCTGGTGTAGCACCCCATCACTCTACCTCTTGGTCAAATAGCCCTTACACAGCCTGGAGAAGTGTTTGGGGTCATTGTCCTGTTGAAAAATAAATGATGGTCCAACTAAATGCAAACCGGATGGAATAGCATGCCACTGCAAGGTGATGTGGTAGCCATGCTGGTTCAGTATGCCTTCAATTTTGAATAAATCCCCAACAGTGTCACAGCAAAGCACCCTCACACCATCACACCTCCTCCTCCATGCTTCACGGTGGGAACCAGGCATGTAGAGTCCATCCGTTCACCTTTTCTGCGTCACACAAAGACACGGTGGTTGGAACCAAAGATCTCAAATTTGGACTCATCAGACCAAAGCGCAGATTTCCACTGGTCTAATGTCCATTCCTTGTGTTCTTTAGCCCAAACAAGTCTCTTCTGCTTGTTGCCTGTCCTTGGCAGTGGTTTCCTATCCGCTATTTTACCATGAAGGCCTGCTGCACAAAGTCTCCTGTTAACAGTTGTTGTAGAGATGTGTCTGCTGCTAGAACTCTGTGTGACATTGACCTGGTCTCTAATCTGAGCTGCTGTTAACCTGCGATTTCTGAGGCTGGTGACTCGGATAAACTTATCCTCAGAAGCAGAGGTGACTCTTGGTCTTCCTTTTCTGGGGCAGTCCTCATGTGAGCCAGTTTCTTTGTAGCACTTGATGGTTTTTGCAACTGCACTTGGGGACACTTTCAAAGTTTTCCCAATTTTTCACACTGACAGATCTTCATTTCTTAAAGTAATGATGGCCACTCATTTTTCTTTACTTAGCTGCTTTTTCTTGCCATAATACAAATTCTAACAGTCTATTCAGTAGGACTATCAGCTGTGTATCCACCTGACTTCTGCACAACACAACTGATGGTCCCAACCCCATTTATAAGGCAAGAAATCCCACTTATTAAACCTGACAGGGCACACCTGTGAAGTGAAAACCATTTCCGGTGACTACCTCTTGAAGCTCATCAAGAGAATGCCAAGAGTGTGCAAAGCAGTCATCAAAGCAAAAGGTGGCTACTTTGAAGGACCTAGAATATAAGACATATTTTCAGTTGTTTCACACTTTTTTGTTAAGTATATAATTCCACATGTGTTAATTCATATTTTTGATGCCTTCAGTGTGAATGTACAATTTTCAAAGTCATGAAAATACAGAAAAATATTTAAATGAGAAGGTGTGTCCAAACTTTTGGTCTGTACTGTATATATTTTTTTATTGTATTTGAGCAGCAAAAAATATAGAAATTAACTTGTAATTTACACGTACCTCAAAACAGCTCTAATGAAGACCTCAGCACCAAAGAAGACAAAATCAGTAAATATTGTCGCAAATACATTTATTTATTTGAATCCAGCAAAAAAGACAGATGGCGTCCAATATTTCGATAACAGCCAGACATGAGGAAGATGGTGCATAGGTAAGGGCCATATGACATATAGCTCTTAACTTTGCACCACCTTCCTCATGTCAGGCTGTTATCAACATAGATTTCTTTGATTAAGACCATCTATTGGTTGAATCGCTGGACACTATTTGTCTTTTCTTTTTTGCCGGATTCAAATAAATAAATGCAGCTAGATTTGCTGCTTTTATCTTCTTCGGTGCTGAGGTCTTCGTTACAGTATTATATGACTATTGTCCTTTCCTTAAGCATGACTACCTTTATAGCAGTATTGTCAGGTTTTCTCTGCTTGTTATAACAGCTCTAAAATTAATACAATTTGTACTGCATAAAACAAAGTCACATACAACCCCATCAGAAAAAAATAAATAAAATATGGCTGCTGAAAAACTGAGAAGCAAAAATGAATATAATTGTCCTGTTCCTTAAGGCATTAAGGAGAAACTTTACCCCTTCGATCCCCCATTGAAGGCCTCTAACACAGTGAACCAGTTTTTTGCTTTGCACTGATGAGGGGCAAGAACCCTGAAAAAGCTATATGCAAACAGAGATTCTGGTATCCCTTGAAAAAGGCTAGCGCCGAAACGCGCGTCGGGAAGCCCATGTGTAGGACCTGATTGGGGGCCACCTTCTTTATCTGGTAAGACACTGATGCTGATATATTGATACATATGGAGGAATTTGAACTTTGTTCTTCTTTCCTTTGGTGTGCTATTTACCCCAATTTTTGATCTATGTGAGAATTTTATATATGTAATATGTGGTCCATACACATGTGGCACGCGATTTGGTGGTGTTTTTAGTATATACCTGTGTGTTCACCTCCTTTCAATTACCTTGTTTAAATAAAGATTTATATATTTTAAATATATTATTAAGGACCCATGGATCGTCTTTTTTGCTTTCGAGCTCCTCCTTCCAGAGATTCTGGTTTTGCAGATCTCTTTAAAGGACATACAGTATATTGACTTATAGGCTACTTCAAATAGGTGGTCCTAGAGACCCTTAGCTCTTCCTCTGAAAAAAAAGGCTATTTCAATATTGTGAAAGCATAGAAAATGCTGGACTTGTTACTGTTGGTAATTTAGGTTATTTGTGAATCATTGGTTGAGTTGCATTGTTTGACAATGGATTCAGTGTTAGTCTCAAGCATCATGACAGTTTCCTTTTTTCTTATGTAGCTAAAGATTGTGGAACTAAACAATGTACAAAAATAAAAAATGAAAATAAGTTTCGCACAAGCAGTACTAGCTTCATCAAGCGCTATGACTAGCGAAATAATTTTTGACATCTGATAAGGTCTAACTAGTCAGTGCTTCATGGGGACTATAAAAATCCTTTCTCCAACCAAGGTCAGATCATAGCCAGATCTTTAAAAGGTTCTTAAAATGAAACATAAAGCAATATTCAGATTTAAATTTAATGACATAATTAAAACAGTAGAAAGCAAACTTCTCAAGAGGTTGTAATTTGTTTTTTCTTTTTAATATTCCGTGATTTTTTCAAAGCGGATGAGAATTGGAATTTAGACATCACATTAAGATCGTGCAAAAGACAAGTCATTGTGAAAGTTAATTAGACATTACATCCTCTTAAATTAAGAGAGAATCTCCCCACAATGAGGCCTCTTTTTATTGATTATTATTTGCCTTTGAAGGACAAAGATAATACATCTTATCACAAACCAAGTTAAGTCAACTGATATGAAAAGTGATAATTGTTTTGAGCTACAAATTGGAAAGCACAAATTAAGAAAAATAGACATTATTAAAACCAAACTGAAGTGGGATCAGTGTTCATTGTGTGATAAGGCTTGAGTGGTTCAATGAGGGTTAACTCAAGCTTAGTTTTAATACAGACGTAATTCAACAAACTCGCTATTAGAGATGAGCGAACCCAAACTTTAAAGTTTGGTGTTTGTACTGGACAGCTAGGGTCCGGTGCTGAACTCCGAACACAGACTTTTCACAGACTTTTACACAGAGTGAGAGATCTACAACAGAAAAGTTCTGGTCCCCATTAACTTTTATCGGGTTCGGGTTCTGGTTAAAGTTCGGGTAGAGTTTTGGTACCAGAACTGAACTTTTCACTAAAGTTCTGTTGAACCTGATGAACCCAAACTTCCACGGGTCCGGTCATCCCTACTAGCTATAATTCTATTGAAATCAATATAGGCCACAATATTATAGCCCAAATGTGATGGGTTCCAATGAGAATTGGAACAAAAATATTATACATTTTGTTAAATAACCATTGACAAAGAATATGATGTACTCATATCTATGAGTCTTGGCGATAACGAGCTTTCTGTAGTCTTGGTGGCAATTTTTTACTTACAATAATTTTTTTGCAATAGGGTTTCCTTAAGAAATTTGGAATGATTAGCTTCTACTGCTTCTATGTATTACAGTACATTGCAGACTGCAGATTGAGTTAACAGTCAAATCCATCAATGAGATTGTTCTAACAGCAGGGTCTGTTACAACTGTGGTAAGCTTTTTTCCAACATCTTAAAAATTGCGACCATGAATAAGGACCTAGTTATTGTCTGACACACATAGGAAAAAGAACGCAATTTATTTGGATATACTGGAGAATGTCGCGATTTTAAAGATGTTGGAATAAAGCTTACCTGTGACGCTAGTCACTACTCACTGACAGACCATGAGGCAGAGAAGTCAGACGTTCCGGGCTCAGTACCAAGAAAGCATGTAGAAAACCATAGTCAAAGACAAAGGTATGAGTCAGGTCACGGTCCGGGGTCAAATTACTAGGAGATAGTGGATCAAAGCAAAAGGACAAGATGAAGGGGTAGTCGGAACACGGGCCAAAGGATCAGGCAGTGCAAGATCAGTCAGAACTCAGCATAACAGAATTAGGCAAACACTCACAAGGAAGCACAAACTATGTCTGGCAGAGATCAGATGCAGACAGCTCAGTTAAGGAGCTGGGCAATCTGCAGAACAGAGAACAACTGGAGAAAGCCCAGCACCTCCAAGTCACAGATTGGGCGGCCGAGCTATCAATCTAAGTACCAACAACTCAGAACGCCCATCACAAGATTGGACAACCGAGCTGTCAATCAAAAAACCGGCACCTCAGCATGATCCAGATTCCATAGGGCAGCAAAACAGTCACTCACTGAGCAGAGGATTTGTGACATTGCCATTTTATTTGGAAAATAGCTGGAGCTTCCATTTCCCTGAATCTTCAATGAGCCACTCCGAGCAGGAATGGCTTTCTCGGTGCCGAAAATTTTATAATAGCCTTCACTGGGGCGATATGGTTACCATTCTTTACCTCTGTTACTCTTATCTATCTGCTCTTGAATCATGTTCTAAGTTGATTTATGAGCAAATGAAAGTTCAACTTTGATGTGGTCATATATCATCTTAGAGAATCTTTCAGGAAAAAAGGATAAATAAGGTTTAAATATCCGGCTATCAGATGGTCTCGTAACAATCAAATCTCTCAGTGAACTTGTTCTGATGGCATGGCTTCAAAGTTTTACAGTTTTAAGGTTAAAGGATACAAGTCCATCAAGTTCAAACTATATTCAAGCCTAAAGTACTGTAACTCGTATCTCTATTCTCTTGATCCATCGTCTAAGGTGATTTGTGAATTAAACTTTGATGTGGGCATAAATCATCTTAGAGGTGAAAAATTTACAGACTGATCATTAAATAGGATTGTAACATTCAAATCCATGAGCTTGTTCAAAAGTCAGGGTCTGTTACCCTTAAATCTCTTCTCCCGAATCATCTTTCAAGCTGATTTTTGACCAACTGAAAGTTCAACTTTGATGTGGTTGTAAATACATAAAGAGGATCTCTCAGGTGAAGAAAGATAAGAGTTACAGACCCGGCCATCAAATCGGCTAACTCATTATACAGTCTGACAATGAATATTGTAAAACTAAGGGTTCAAAATGTTACATTCCAATTGCAAAAATGATTGTTAGTCAAAAATCCATACACTTTAAGCAGGAAAGGTGTTCATATCATTTAGTATTACATGTTTTCTGTTTTACAGCACTGAAAGATCAGGGCAATCAGGCATTTGCACAAGGGGACTATGAAAGTGCAATTCAACGTTACAGTGAAGGGCTTGAGAAGCTAAAAGACATGCAGGTCTTGTATACCAACCGAGCTCAGGTAAGTATCTAAAGATAAAACACTAAGAAATATATGGTTAATAACTAGAATCTTTTAAAATTCAAATCTTTAAATAACTAGAATCTTTTAAAATTCAAGTCTTAACAAATTTTCCAAGGAAATTCCATTCACCACTTATGGAAAGCACTCCAGCCTCTAACTGCACTGAAAAGATGTATAAAATACTCTGAGGTCTTCTAGGACCATATTTAACCCCTTTCAAGCTTAGTAATGTCAAAATGATCTCAAGATATATGGCTATGGGTAAATGGATGAACATGTTTTATGACTTTAAATAGCTTCTGTATTTCCTACTTCGGCTTTTATACTGGCTGTGATAATCTCTTTTAATTGGCTATGCTATACTATGTGGTGTGATAGCTGCAAGGCATTATGGGTAAGCTTTCTCCGGCTGACACAATCTTCTGTAATGCGTAAAGAGTGGCTGTTACTTTAGGTGATTTGCACCAAGAGAATCAAAAATTATTCAAATTCACTGAGTCCAGCAAATTCTTAAAAATTCTGCACAAATTCAATTCGCTCATCTCTTATAACATAATGGTCATGTGATACTTCATGTTATGAGTCTAAGACTCAGCTCAAGACATTGAAGACTAGGCGATCAGATTACTATCCTGGAGGCTACAATGCAAAAATCGAAAATTAATCTAAATGGAAATAAAAAGTTATAGTTATAAAATAAAATCTGTAATATTTTACTATATTAGATCTAGCAGTAGAAATTCCTGACTTGTGAGGCTGCTTGAGCTTGGAAGGATTAGAGATCCGTGCATCCTCTTGCCATTCTAAAGTGGTAGCCATTAAAAAACACCTTCCAACCCCTATCCTGACCCCCCAATTTTTTTAATAGCTACTGTGCAATTCTACGGGGGAAGGAGAACCTCATTGCCTGTGCTAGACACTCACTTATTAGCTCCTACAATGAGATTGTGCTGCTCATCTATACATTACAAGTCATAACGATATGTCAAACATTCTGATGGGTTGGGGTCCGGGACCTAAGACCCCCACCAATTCCAGAAATGCTCAGCTGACACTGAAGAATGACTCAATGTAAGAGGACAGACAGGACTCAGCTGAGCATGTCTGCTTCTTTATTTTAGTGATCGATGGAAGAGGTCTCGGCACCCAGACCCCCACCGATCAAATTATCTGACATGTTTCTATAATTTTTTAAAAAAATTAATGAAAGGTTAAGGGTGGATACATCTGTATATACTGCCAAAAAATCGGTTCCTAAATATGTTGTGAATTACCCACGACATAAATAGAGAATAAGAGTATAGTAACTCCCCTATATACATACTTAACATTTGTAACATATCTACAAATGATACCTGACCTGTTTCACGAGTTGCAGGGTGCAGCTTAATGATACTCAGCTCGTCTTCAACACTGTATATCGCACTTAGCCAATATGGTCTATGAAATCATGAATTACTTTACAGTAGATATCGGACCTTAGTGCAAAAATCTATGTAACATGTATCTCTCCGCTGTATTTCTCGTTACCCAGTCCATTCCTTTCAAAAGCAAGGCTGCAGCCCAGAGCAGAGGCTACGGTGCATTATCAGGCTTTTCATGTCTAGTCGGCATGTGTCATCAGAAAAGGATCTATTCCTAAATTGGGTTTTTCATGTAAAATGTATTTTATTTTTTTCACAAATTTTCGAGATTTTACTATTTACGGTAACTTTTAATATTGCTATCTATATTTAAATAAATAAAATAAAATATCTTGGCACTTTCACACTGGCCAATAGGCCTATTTTAAGACTCCTTAGTGTTATCTACTGTATATAGAGGAGTTATACGTCATTGTATAGGAGGTGGAGGTGAGCTGCGACATCACCTATTGTGAATGGTGGATCCTGTGTTATCTACTGTATATAGAGGTGTTGTCAGTCATTGTACAGGAGGAGAAGAAGGTGAGCTGTGATATCACCTATTGTGAATGGTGGATCCTGTTATCTACTGTATATAGAGGAGTTATCAGTCATTGTACAGCAGGAGGAGGAGGTGAGCTGTGACATCACCTATTGTGCATGGTGGATCCTGTGTTATCTACTGTATATAGAGGTGTTATCAGTCATTGTACAGGAGGAGGAGATGAGCTGCGACATCACCTATTGTGAATGGTGGATCCTGTGTTATCTACTGTATATGGAGGTGTTATCAGTCATTGTACAGCAGGAGGAGGAGGTGAGCTGTGACATCACCTATTGTGCATGGTGGATCCTGTGTTATCTACTGTATATAGAGGTGTTTTTAGTCATTGTATAGGAGGAGGAGGTGAGCTGTGACATCACCTATTGTGAATGGTGGATCCAGTGATATCTACTGTATATAGAAGTGTTATAAGTCATTGTACAGGAGGAGG
Organism: Phyllobates terribilis; assembly: GCF_046119375.1. Lineage (NCBI taxonomy): Eukaryota > Metazoa > Chordata > Amphibia > Anura > Dendrobatidae > Phyllobates > Phyllobates terribilis. The sequence continues at coordinate 272,491,147 of NW_027362772.1, forward strand.
TGAGCTGTGACACCACCTATTGTGAATGGTGGATCCTGTGATATCCAAGGTATATAGAGGTGTATCAGTCATTGTACAGGAGGAGGAAGTGAGCTGTGACATCACCTATTGACAATGGTGGATCCTGTGATATCCAAAGTATATAGAGGTGTTATCAGTCATTGTACAGGAGGAGGAGGAGATGAGCTGTGACATCACCTATTGGGAATGGTGGATCCTGTGATATCCCAAGTATATAGAGGTGTTATCAGTCATTGTACAGGAGGAGGAGGAGATGAGCTGTGACATCACCTATTGTGAATGGTGAATCCTGTGTTATCTACTGTATATAGAGGTGTTATCAGTCATTGTACAGGAAGAGGAGGAGATGAGCTGTGACATCACCTATTGGGAATGGTGGATCCTGTGATATCTACTGTATATAGAGTTATCAGTCATTGTACAGGAGGAGGAGGTGAGCTGTGACATCACCTATTGTGAATGGTGGATCCTGTGTTATCTATTGTATATAGAGGTGTTATCAGTCATTGTACAGGAGGAGGAGGAGGTGAGCTGTGACATCAACTATTGTGAATGGTGGATCCTGTGTTATCTACTGTATATAGAGCTGTTATCAGTCATTGTACAAGAGGAGGTGAGCTGTGACATCAACTATTGTGAATGGTGGATCCTGTGTTATCTACTGTATATAGAGATGTTACCAGTCATTGTACAGGAGTAGGAGGAGGTGAGCTGTGACATCAACTATTGAGAATGGTGGATCCTGTGTATCTACAGTATATAGAGATGTTATCTGTTATTGTACAGGAGGAGGAGGTGAGCTGTGACATCACCTATTGTGAATGGTGGATCCTGGGTTATCTACTGTATATAGAGGTGCTATCAGTCATTGTACAGGAAGAGGAGGTGAGCTATGACATCACCTGTTGTGAATGCTGGATCCTGTGTTATCTACTGTATATAGAGCTGTTATCAGTCATTGTACAAGAGGAGGAGGAGGTGGCCTGTGACATCATCTATTGTGAATGGTGGATCCTGTGTATCTACTGTATATAGAGATGTTATCTGTTTTTGTACAGGAGGAGGAGGAGGTGAGCTGTGACATCACTAATTGTGAATGGTGGATCCTGTGTTATTTACTGTATATAGAGGTGTTATCAGTCATTGTACAGGGGGAGGAGGTGAGCTGTGACATCTATTGTGAATGGTGAATACTGTGTTAACACATGTATATACATGTGTTATCAGTCATTGTACAGGAGGAGGAGGTGAGCTGTGACATCACCTATTGTGAATGGTGGATCCTGTATTATCTACTGTATATAGAGGTGTTATGTCATTGTACAGGGGAGGAGGTGCGCTGTGACATCACCTACTGTGAATGGTGGATCCTGTGTTATCTACTGCATATAGAGGTGTTATCAGTCATTGTACAGGAGGAGGTGAGATGTGACATCACCTATGGTCAATGGTAGATCCTGTGTTATCTACTGTATATAGAGGTGTTATCAGTCATTGTACAAGAGGGGGAGGTGAGCTGTGACATCACCTATTGTGAATGGTGGATCCTGTGTTATCTACTGTATATAGAGGTGTTATCAGTCATTGTAGAGGAGGAGGAGGTGAGCTGTGATATCACTTATTGTGAATGGTGGATCCTGTGTTATCTACTGTATATAGAGGTGTTATCATACGTATACATAGTGGATTTTCTTTTTCACATCTACATGTGGTATATTCGTTGCCTGCATATTCCTATACCAGCATTCTGGATGAGAATCCATGAAATCTCATCCACACAGGGAAGGCAAAGTCTGCAAAACAATTGTGCTGATCATTTGTAGTCTGCAGCATATGCCCTCAGATATCACCCGTTGCAATGTAGACACTGCCACATAGATTTTAGCCATGTGTTTTTTTAGCCACGTGGATTTCACTAAAGATTTTCCACTGTAGAAGATCCACAGTGCAAAGATCCCACAGGGACATACCCTTGGAGTTTTTCACGTGTGTTTGTAAACAAGTTTACATAATTGTCCCATATTATATATATAAAGGACCATGAAATTTAAACACATTTGTCTTTATAATCTTTGTTATACACTTTTTCTTTTGCCACAGGCTTATATAAAACTAGAAAAGTATGAAAACGCTATAAGTGATTGTGAGTGGGCATTAAAGGTAAGTTATTCCTGTGTACTTTACCTTTGTCTGACTCAGGGGATTATTTTTAAACTAAATGCTTTTATTTTAGCTAATAAGCATTTTTAATTGAAAATATTGAATTGTTCAGTTTCTACAGCCTCTATGTATCACTGTAAATAGCAGACTGAAGAATGAGATGAAGAAAAACATTGCAGGACTCTGATCATGCATTTGTCTAAATTGGATGGCGATAATAAAGGAATACAATTATGGATTACACCAAATCATGGAGCATGCCTAGAACTTTGATGAGGTCATAAATCATCTTAGATGATGGTTCGGCAGAAGAGAGATAAGACTTTCACGCGATGTCATTAGGTGAGCTCACTGATGGATTTAATGATGACTAGACTGTCTTTTATGGCTACTATGGTTACTGAGTCTCTTGTTAGACTTCTCAGTAATCATCTCATTATCATCTTGGAAGGTATCAACCATTCATAACTGGTGATTTCACAGCTCATCTCCTCCCCCTTCCTGTCTAAGGACCTCTGTACAAATCATAGAGCATGCCTACAACTTTGATGTGGTCATAAATCAGCCTAGATGATAGTTCAGCAGAAGAGAGAAAAAACGTATTACACACCATGCCAACAAATGACCTTGCTGATGGATTTAATGGTAACTAGGGTTCAGCAAAAAGATTTGCAGGACCCTGGTCTAGTGGCCTTGTTGGTAGTCCTTGGCCACCGGACCAGAACACTGCAAACCATCTACTACACTTGACATTTCCAGTGTGGTGCTAGTCACTTCTCACAGATAATCCATAAGGTTGCTTAGTCAAGAGGTCCTAGAGTCTAAAGTCAAGAGAGTACATCATAGACGGAGGGGTGAGGCTAAGGCATAGTCAGGTAACAGTTCGAGGTCAATATTCCAAGAAGGTAGTGGATCACGAAAAAAGGGCTAGGCAAATGGATGGTCAAAGGCAAAGCCAAGGTCGAGTAGCAAAGATCAGAATACCAGACAGGGAGCACAGGGCAAGCAGACACCTCATGAGCAAAAGTACATCTCATCTGGCCACCATGATGTCATACATTTGGCCTGGGGATGTCACAGGTAGGAGGAGCTTCTCAGTGGTCTGGTCCGATGACCAAGGACTACCAACATGGCCACTGGACCAGGGTCCTGGAAATCTTTTTGCTCAACGCTAGTTCTCATTAAGTCCATCAGTGAGCTGATTTGATGTAACAGGTTGTAAGTTCTATCTCTCTTCTGCCGAGCCATCTTCTGAGCTAATTTCTGACCTCATTAAAGTTCTATGATTTATGCAGAGGTCATTGGGCAGGGAGGTGGAAGAGGTGAGATGTGAATTCACCTGTTATGAATGGTTGACACCTCCCATGATGATGATGATGATGAGATGATTACTGATAAGTAGTGATGAGTGAGTATGTTTTGTTAACCCTTTCGCCGAGTATGCTCAGTCGAGCACCGAGTAGTTACAGCTGCTCGGTGATATGTTTGAATCACTCCCGTGTGCATGATTTGCGACTGTTTGACAGCTTTATTACATGTGAGGAATGTGTAAGAAATAGACATTCCTTATATGTACTAAAGCTGTCAAACAGTCGCAAATCATGCACACGGGAGTGATTCAAACATATCACCGAGCACTCTATAAATACTCGGTGCTCGCCCCAGCATACTCGGCGAAAGGGTTAACAAAACATACTCGCTCATCACTACTGAGAAGAACTTGAAGCTAGTGATGAGCGAGCACTAAAATGCTCGGGTACTCGTTGCTCGGGTCAAGCAAATTGGAATACTCGGATGCTCGACCCGAGCAACGAGCCCAATGTAAGTCTATGGGAAACTCGAGCATTTTTCAGGTGGCTCCCCCCGGCGGTCTGCAGAGGGCCTAAAAATTGCCCAAATCGATGGGAACAGTGCTCAAATGACATGGGAACAGCATGGGGAAGACCCCTGGAAGCATTTCTGACACCCAGATCACTGCTGTCAACAACGTTGTCAGAGTATTACGCCACTTTTATGGACTCACAATAAGACATACAAAAACGAAACCAAAATGGATTTTCCTGGGAAATATGTTAAGGAACATCCTTTCCAGGGTAATACTCCTCCACACCTTGGGCTATGTTCACACGTTGCGTTTTTGATGCGCTTTTGCACTTTTGCATTGCTTTCAACCAAGACAAATGCATTCACCAGGAAATGTAATTTTAACATTTTACAATCTTATCTGGCCATGTGGTGTGTGACACATCATCAGATACATGCATACAGTGCTGAAAAGACATGAGAACAGCATGGGGAAGACCTCTGAAAGCATCTCTGACTCCCAGGTCACTGCCTAAAAGTGTGCCCATCATAAATGATCCTTGGAGCAAGATGCCTCCCGCCATGCACCTGTCATTGCAGACTTGCAACAATCACCATCCACGTCCTTGTCCCACTGCAGCATTCAGTTGTCCCTACCCCATTCCTTGGAATGCAAGCGCAAGTATGCAGGCAGCCATACACAGGCTGCAATACTATACTGCCAAATTTTTGACAGCTGCTTGCACTTGAAATGTGGCCTATTAATCTCGTGGAGGCGGAAGCTTTTCACAACCTCATGCCGGCGGCGGCCGGGTGTCCATACTCGGTCCCCAGCCGCCACTATATTTCCCGGTATAGCCTCCGCCTTCCACAAGCACGGGTCCCACAACATTACCCGTGCCCTCCCCAGTGCACTTACTGGGAAGGACTGCCTAACCACAAACACATGACAGGTGAATGTGGCCAGGGACGGTACAGAGCCAGTTCACAACTTTTTTTTGCTGACAGTTGTATTTAGCTCGGTGAAAGGACTGGCATAGAGGGAAACCATATCTACCCTGCATGCAGTTTTAGAAATAACATGCATTAGCATGGCCGATCCACATTAAAAAAGCAGCCATAGAGTGTCCGGGAACCTTCCCACACACTTTTCTTAGGCAGGACTGCTTCTCGGCAGGGTTGGACGGTCCCACCAGAGAATCCTCTGGTGTGCCTTGGCTTCTTCCTCAGGAAAGTTCATGATAGTGCAGCTGCTATGGGGCTCTAGAGCGGGGGAGAAAAGTTAGCCCTCAGAACCAAATCCTCTGGTGGGCACAATGTTTTTCAATCTGAAACAGCTTCTCAGTGGGAGTTGTATTTCACCACAGCCATATTCTTTAGCTCGGTGAAAGAACTGGCATAGTGGGAAACCGTATCTACCCTGGCTGTCATTTCTCCGTCACCAGGTTCCGCCCATTGTCACACACGACGATGCCTGGCTGTATGTTCAACGGTGAGAGCCACAGATCAGGCTGCTGTGTTACAGCTTTCAACAACTCTGCAGCGCTGGGCGGTTTGTCAATTAAGCATTAAGCATGTTTTCTTCAGCACAGCCTGTTGCCGCTTGGCCAAGGCAGTGCTGCAGTGCTGTCAGCTTGTGACTGATGTGGTCATTTCGGAGATGGAGGAGGAGGTGCATGAGCTGAATAATGTGACTACATTGTTGATAAATTGGTGACGCTGTATTTTATACTAAAGAAAGATCCTATTGTTTTGGGTTTTTTTAAGTTTTTTTTTAAGACAAATGCATTCACCTGGAAATGTCATTTTAACATTTTACAACCTTAGCTGGCAATGTGGTGTGTGACACGTCATCAGACACTTACTGTTTTATTTATGATGGAGGGACTCTGAAAGTCATAAAGCCTATTTTTATAGGGACATCAGACGGCCCTTACTATTCTTAAAAGGCCAGCAGTCGGCCCTAGCTATTGTTAAAGAGCCATCAGCCGGCTGTGCTTTGTTGTTCCCATTATTAACAAGTGGGTCTCCTATACTGTTATTGCGTATCCAGTGACTGCAAAGGCTGCCAAAAATTTGGACGCAACCCAATACCCCTTGGAAGAGATGTGGAGGAGGGCTCATAAAAAAATGTTCCCATTAGAAAGGAGCGGGCTTCCTATACTTGTAATGCCCATGCACTAAGTGTATAGGCTGACAAACATTTACCCTTGGGGGGTATACATGAACATACTGTATCAAATTTTTTTTTTAAGGGCATCATAAACACACTTTAAAAAAAATAGGTGGGTGTTGCATCACGGACCACGGTCACCCTGGTGATATGGTGGTGGAGGATGAGGAGAAGGAGGAGGACAAGAGCAAATTGCCAAAATCAGGAAGCATATACCCATGTGTGGGTGTGAAAAGGTGCATGGGAATTCACCTCTCAAGAAAAGACACTGGATTGGAGTTTATGTTACGCTGCTATCATTCGGTTGTGTTGAGAAGTCTGGCCCAATCCAGACTTTGTTCATTTTTATAAGAGTCAGTGTGACGCTCACAGCCCACCCTGGGAGATGGGGGTACTCGGAGCCGGGTCAGATGTTGCTGCGTTCAGTCCTCTGAGGCGGGATGTAGTGGCAGCAGCAGGTGGTACTACTCCCCACAGGCGGAGCAGGGCTTCAGGGCAGAGGGAACAGGAGGATGGGAGTTGTAGTGGGAGATGTGGTGCGGTGTAGTGTAGTGCCGCGTTGCAATAAGGAACCGGAGGCCATAGGGGTAGTCTTCCAAGCTTTACTCACGGTAGAATGCACAGCTGCAAGGCTTCTCCCTGCTCCTCACGGCGCGCTGTGGCCACCAGGAAGGGGTTCAGCACATTCCGGGTAGTTCGAGTGCATGAATCAGGACCCCCTGCACCAGAATGTTCCTAGACTTTCCCACCAGGTCCTCTCCTGCCCATATGTGGTACGTGTACTAAGGCCGGGTCTCCCTCTGGACTATGCACAGAACAAGGGTACGGGTGGCGACTCCGCTCCGTCCGTTACCCGGTGGGATCCTCCAAGCCTCCGGGCTTGTCCGACTAAGACTTGAAGTAACAGAGTCAGATATCGGGGCCCGTACCCCTTTTTCAGCAGGAATCCCTCTGACTAGGCCAGAATAGTGAGGACTGGTGGCGTATACCGCTCCGTCTGCATCCCCCTGGGATCCGTTTGCCTGTGGAGCTTGTCTCCTCTGCTCCCCTCCAGGCCTTCTTGGGTAGGGACCTTGACCGGGTAGAGACAACCGTTAACTGTAGCCCACTCCTCGCCTCAAGGACAGAGCACGAGGACCGTGTATCCTCAATCAACTGCAGGTTCACACAGAAAGCCACGTTCAGTGATGAAGATCACAATCAAAGACCATAAGCACAAGATGGCCGTTTATTAAATATGAAATTTTGTGGTGTAACCTAAAGTGCGTCCTCCACCCTCACCCACTACATGGTTCCCCCTAACTTCTGGTTCCCCCCATCTCCTCTTATCCCGGCTGGGGCAACACTATGGTGCCTTAAAGCCCCCCCTCAGGTGGGAGAGGTGTAGTGTTGGATGGATGTGGTGGGGTCCCAATAGATGCTTCTTCCTTACCTCGGAGAGGAGATACCACAACTCGGTCTGAGGTGCAGTACCCCTGTGGCGACTGAACCTTCAGGGGCGCCACATTCCCCCCTGGTGAAACACAGCACGTCCGCGGGCTGGAATAGAGCAAAACATGGTACACACTTTTTAAAATTTTGCATAACAATATAACAATCTTTCCATTATGGGAGGCACTTTTTCTTAAACGTTGCAAACTTTAAATAGTACAAAAGTATAAAAACATCACAGAGACATTATGCATATAGACAGACTGTTAGAAAATACAGTAGAAAAAGAGCCAGTTCAGCAGCTTGAGGGACCTGTCCCAAACCCTCAACGTGGGCCCTGGGGTGGCTTCAGGGCATGGAGATCCTGGGTTGGACCTCCAGGAGAGCCACTCCAGACAGGTTTTGCTTCTGAGGTCTGAGGTAGAAGTAGTAAAGCGGTTTTGTATAAAACCAATAAGGAGCACCTAAAAAGATGCAAACTATATACAAGTGGTAGAAGAGTCTGCCTACTGCCAGTCTGCAGGGACAAATGTCTCTCTAAGCAGGGAGGAAAAATCAACATAATAACGTGCAACAGGTAACTAAACAACAGGGATGTGCAACCTCCGGGGCTGCTTAGTCCAGATATCCCCACTTGTGAAAAGGCTCGTTTCTCCCTACGGAGCCCGACCGGTCCCCTACTGGCAGGCGCGTGGGGGCGTCACCGCTGAACACCCAGTGGACGTCCAGGGCATACCAGCCACGCACTCCATGATGGCGAGTGTACAATACCAAATCGACCGGGTAGAGGTTCCGACCAGGGTGTCCCTCCTTCAGTTGCGGTTCGACGTCCCGCCGGCTGACAAAGATGTCCTGCCCAAATTGGGGACTCCGTATGAAGCCCCATCCCGCCTCCTGGTGGAAGCGGACTATCAGCCCTTCCTCCAGAGGGCTTGGACATGCGGCCTCTGCCTGGCGGGCCTTGGACTTTGCAGCTTTGGGGCGTACCTCCAGGCGCTAGCAGCAGATCCTCCTCTCCCGCCGCTCCCTGTCGTATTGGAGGAGCTGCTTTCTACAGAACTCCTTCCTCCGCGCATCAGCCCAGGTCTCCTGGGGGAAGCCCATCAGGCCCCCCCCCTGGTAGTCCCAAGCCATCTCGTCCGCTGCCGGGCAGGCAACAGGGGCGCAGGCAGCGGCAACATCAGAGGTTGCTGCAGGTCCTCTGTAAGCACGGACCAGTCCGGGTTGGGGCAGGTGGATTCCCCGTGAAACTCAGAACTCCCCGGGACAGGAGTCGGGAGGCACAGCAGGTCTCCGGTGACAGCGGTGGCTTGGGCCTCAGCGTCCAGAGCCGATAGCTGCTTCCATATGATGGCGGCCGGGGACGGGGGTGCTGGCAGGACACCAACGAGGGATACGGTGCGTTCCGCGCGTGGGCTGGGGACTTCCATCTTACCCGCTCCTGGGTCACGCACGGCCTCCTGGGTCTCCTCCGCCTGGGCTGCGGCCTCTATGGACCGACATGAGGAGCTTTGGCGGTGGGCCTGGATCCTCTGCAGCACCGACTCCCTCCACTCCGCGGCAACCAGTCTCTGGGCCTCCTCGACCCTCCGGGTCAAGTCCGGGGTTTCTCCCCGGAGGAACTCCACCTCCTCCTGGGTTAGACATATCCCCTTCACTCTTAGGAAGGTGGCAGCTCGTGGACCAGCTCCGGAGGACTCGGCGGAACTCTCCTCGGCGGCGTCCATCGCTGCTACAGGGTGCGGAGTGTATAGGATTGATGCGGCCACACCTTGTTGTTGCTTTCGTCTCCTCCTCTTTTCGGGGTGGCTCCAGGGCGGCTGGCTGACGGGCATTCCCAGGGACAACCCATCCGCTTTGACGGACATCACCTTGCGGACTGTCTCTACTAAAGGGGGCGGTCTGCACTTTTGGCGCCATGGGGAAGCCTGGCCCACGATGGGAGGTGCTGAGTCGCTGTCCTTTTTACACATAATGGCGTCCGTTCTTCTTGGGCGGGCGCCATATGGAATGGGAAACGACAGTCTTTTGGTAAAGGCACACAGTACCCAGTAGCAATGGGGTTATTCTCTTCCATTGCTGCGGGCACGCAATCCTGCCGACTACGCCAAGTTGTGACGCTCACAGCCCACCCTGGGAGATGGGGGTACTCGGAGCCGGGTCAGATGTTGGGGGCTGCAGTCGTGGCCTGGACCCGTTCCATGCCCAGGGCCGTCACATAAAAGATTTAATGGGCTATCAGGGTTTGGTGTTAATCGAGTGGATTAAATGACTACGCCACCTGTGGTTTCTGGTGATCCTCCACCAGCGCTGCGTTCAGTCCTCTGAGGCGGGATGTAGTGGCAGCAGCAGATGGTACTACTCCTCACAGGCGGAGCAGGGCCTCAGGGCAGAGGGAACAGGAGGATGGGAGTTGTAGTGGGAGATGTGGTGCGGTGTAGTGCGGTGCCACGTTGCATTAAGGAACCGGAGGCTATAGGGGTAGTCTTCCAAGCTTTACTCATGGTAGAATGCACAGCTGCAAGGCTTCTCCCTGCTCCTCACGGCGTGCTGCGGCCACCAGGAAGGGGTTCAGCACATTCCGGGTAGTTCGAGTGCATGAATCAGGACCCCCCTGCACCAGAGTGTTCCTAGACTTTCCCACTAGGTCCTCTCCTGTCCGTATGTGGTACGTGTACTAAGGCCGGGTCTCCCTCTGGACTATGCACAGAACAAGGGTACGGGTGGTGACTCCTCTCCATCCGTTACCCGGTGGGATCCTCCAAGCCTCCGGGCTTCTCCGACTAAGACTTGAAATAACAGAGTCAGATATCGGGGGCCGGTACCCCTTTTGCAGCAGGAATCCCTCTGACTAGGCCAGAATAGTGAGGACAGGTGGCGTATACCGCTCCGTCTGCATCCCCCTGGGATCCGTTTGCCTGTGGAGCTTGTCTCCTCTGCTCCCCTCCAAGCCTTCTTGGGTAGGGACCTTGACCGGGTAGAGACAACGTTAACTGTAGTCCGCTCCTTTCCTCAAGGACAGAGCACGAGGACCGTGTATCTTCAATCAGCTGCAGGTTCACACAGAAAGCCACGTTTAGTGATGAAGATCACAATCAAAGACCATAAGCCCAAGATGGGCGTTTATTAAATATGAAATTTTGTGGTGTAACCTAAAGTTCGTCCTCCACCCTCACCCACTACATGGTTCCCCCCATCTCCTCTTATCCCGGCTGGGGCAGCACTATGGTGCCTTAAAGCCCCCCTCAGGTGGGAGAGGTGTAGTGTTGGATGGATGTGGTGGGGTCCTAATAGATGCTCCTTCCTTACCTCGGAGAGGAGATGCCACACCTCGGTCTGAGGTGCAATACCCCTGTGGCGACTGAACCCTCAGGGGCGCCACATCAGCCTGTCAGCATTTTCAGTTGACAGGCGGATGCGCTTATCAGTTATAATTCCAGCAGCGGCACTAAAAACCTGCTCTGATAAAACGCTGGCGGCAGGGCAGGCCAGGACCTCCAAGGCATAGAGAGCAAGTTCATTCCACGTATCCAGCTTGGATACCCAATAATTATAAGGCACAGCGGAATCACGGAGGACGTTGGAATGGTCGGCAAGGTATTCCCTCAGCATCTTCCCAAACTTTGCACACCTTGTGAGAGTACCCCACGCCTCAGGGCTTGTCCGATGCGAGGGTCAGAGAAAACTCTCCCAGAACTTTGACAGTGTTCCCCTGCCTCTGCTGGATTGAAGTTGTATTTCTCTCGCCTGTACTGCTTGGTTGTCCAACGAAGTGTGCCCTCTGCCGCCAGCGTTTTCAGATGGGAATTTTTTTAATAGTTCCGCAACAAGGGCCTTCTGGTACAGCTCCATTTTTGTAGACCTGTCCACCTCAGGAATAAGAGATATAAAGTTCTCCTTGCAGCGTGGGTCTAGAAGTGTCACCAACCAGTAATGGCTGTCACCCAAAATTTTGAGAATGCGAGGGTCATGGGAAAGGCAGCGTAACATAATCTCAGCCATGCGTGCCAGACTGCTAACAGGCAAGACTTCCGTGTTCTCACCAAAAGGATGACTGACCATGCTCTCCTCCTCCTCCTCTTCCTCCTCCTCCTCTCTGTCCTCTGGCCATCAACGCTGAACAGACGGTATTACAGCTGTGCAGGTAGTACCGTCTATAGTGCATGAAACTAGCTCCTGTCCTTCCTCCTCCTCCTCCTCTTCCTCATTGTCACCCAATCCATGTTGGGATGAGATGAGGCTTGGCTGTGTGTGATCACCCTGTATGGTTCCTTGCTCCATCTCATCGTGCTCCGCCTGCAATGCATCCTCTTGATTGTGAGCAGAGAGCATTTCAGAAGACAGAGAAGCGGGATGGTGATGCTATTTATGGCGTCATCGCCGCTCACCATCTTGGTGGAGTCCTCAAAGTTTTGGAGGATGGTACATATGTCAGACATCCATGTCCACTCCTGAGGTCTTATGTGTGGAGTCTGAACTGAATACCAACGGCCTAGTTGATGCTGGTACTCAGCAACTGCCCTCTTCTGCTCACAAATCCTTCCCAACATCTGCAGTGTAGAGTTCCAACGTGTGGGGACATCACACACTAGTCTGTGAGCCGGAAGCTGCAAACGCTGCTGAAACACTGCAAGGGCGGTGGATGCTGTAGCTGACTTTATAAAATGGGCACACAGGCGGCGTACTTTAACAAGCAGATCCGGCAGCTCCGGGTAGGATTTGATAAACCGCTGAACCACGAGGTTAAGCACATGGGCCAGGCATGGTACGTGTGTGAGCTCGCCTCGCCTCAGAGCCGCCACCAGGTTCCGGCCATTGTCACATACGACCATGCCTGGCTGTAGATTCAGCGGTGTGAGCCACAGATCTGCCTGCTCTTTCAGAGCTGTCCACAACTCTTCAGCATTGTGCGGTTTTTCACCTAAGCATATTAGCTTCAGCACAGCCTGTTGCCACTTGGCTGAGGCAGTGCTGCAGTGCTTCCAGCTTGTGACTGATGTGGTCATTTCGGAGATGGAGGCTGAAGAGGAGGAGGAGGCTGAGGAGGATGAGGTGCAGGAGGTGTAGACTATGGGGGCAACCCTGATTGACCTAGGGCCCGCAATCCTTTGCGTCGGGAGGACGTGTTCCGTCCCAAGGTCCGACTGGGTCCCGGCTTCCACTATGTTTACAGCAAACTGCTGTGAGCTGCTTCACTGACACACTGAAATTTTTTTTTAATGGAGGCCAGAAATGGCAGTATTTTGTGCAAACGTATATGTAATCCGTGTGATGGAGAAAACACAGTTTTAAATACCTGGCCTGTAGGTAACTGTTTTGAACAGGAAACCAGTGTCAAAAACTTTGCTGACACACTGAAAAAAAAATTTAATGCAGGCCAGAAATTTCAGTATTTTCTGACAACGTATATGTAATCCGTGTGATGGAGAAAACACAGTTTTAAATAGCTGGATTTTTAGCGCTGTAATATGGAAAGGACCTGGCTGTATTCTGCAGTGCCAACAAGCAAATGGCGCAGAAAAAACGTGTTCTCTGGATTGCTTTATGAGCAAATAATGAGGATTAAGATGCAAAAAAAATTATTCCTGGCCCCTGAGACCTGGGCCTATTTCTAGAAATATAACAGCAGCAGAAGGCAGAATTGGAATGGAGCCTCTTGTCCTATGTGCACTGCTGTCTGTTATACACCCTGCCTGCCTGATATCTCTGCAGATGGATTAGTCCTCAAAAGGACTGTTTGTTAAGATGGATATGTGTAATGTATGGTTTTTTTCCCTACACTACCTAATACACAACCAAATCTCTCCCTAGCTCAGCAGCACCTCTCCCTACACTGTCTGATTCCGGAGTGACTGTGACGAGCATGGCGGCGCCAGATCTGATATAGACCTGATGACACTGTGCGGCCAGCCAATCACTGTAATGCCCACAACCAACATGGCTACGGCATTACAGTGCATGGCAGGCAATCCCTGCGTGTTCATTGGCTCTCTAAAGAGCGCCAAACATGCAGGGAGGGGACCCGAGTTCCCGCCCGAGCAACCCGAGCTTGTCGAGCACCATGATGCTAGGGCGAGTATCGAGTAGTGGCGAGCGCATTCGCTTATCACTACTTGAAGCCTGCTGAACGTTTTGCACATAGCAGCCAGAACTTGTTGCCCCCTAGGACATGTTATAATTTGCTAATCATTTGACAGATATCAATGGGCTCAATCCACTGATGAGACACTTGTAGGTTTTACTGTTTACTACAGGATATGAGCAGGTGAAGATGTGTCTTTTATCAGCTTTAAATAATACGTGACTGGAGGATGAATATATTTATGTGGGGGAGGAAATGACGCAGACAACAAGAGACATTAGATCAGCAACCTGCAATTACGTATGTAAAGAATTCATTCTCTCTTTATATGACACTACAGCTGTCATGGCCTTAATATGTTGTCTTCATTGCTCAATCATCTGCTCTGCGTACAATGGGCTTTCTTAAAACCTGTTTATGGTGGAATTCATAATTGCATTCCTGTGTTCTCGCTGTCCAATTTAGCCAAATGCATGACGGTTTAATATATGTTTCTTTCATTATTGATGATATTTTAATTTAGTTGGGGCAATTTTTGTGGCTTTCGTATTTAAAACTCAACAATGCAACATGTTAGTCATTTGATTCTTTATAACTTGTTTGTAAAAATAAGGCGACAAGGAAGTTCTGGATCATCGTGTTGTGTTGCTGTATGTTATCTCCAAAGCTTATACAATCATCTTATGTAAGGGTTGTAGTGTGAAAAGAAATGTAACCCAATGGTGTTATAACGTTGCTATATTTTAGTAATATCTGTTGATTTGACCATATTTGAAAAATGGGGATATGGTCAGAGGAGTAGATAGGACTCATGAGTCCCAATGCAAAAATAAAGTCCGGGGCTTCTACCTTTCCATTCAGGCTCCCCATACACATTAGACAAAAGTCAGCCAAACCCACCATAATTGTTCATCTAACAGCTATCTAACGTGTATGGGTGGCTTTAAACTACAGAGGTGGAGGTATTATGGTCATGCATTTTGTGTTTCGGATAGTTAGGGATAATGATAATAACTCTTGTGGTTTAAACCATCTCTAATGGTCCTGGTTACATAAATATTTAATGCCACTTTTGGTCTAACCTATTGAAAGGTTTGACAACATCCCAAGACTGATCAATGTCAAAATCTCTGGTTTCCTAGGATAGTAATGTGGGCATCAATCGTAATTTAGGGTAGTCAGGGTGATGTTGAACATCCATAATGTTTAATAACATGGATATGTGAGCATTCATGGTGGTTTAGAAGAAGATAATGTGAGGATCCATGGTGGTTTAGAAAAGGGTAATGTGAGCATCTATGGTGGTTTAGAAGAAGATAATGTGAGAATCCATGGTGGTTTAGAAGAAGATAATGTGAGGATCCAGGGTAGTTTAGAAAAGGGTAATGTGAGTGACTCGCCCCCTGGGCCGTGGGGCACCCGTAACCGGGCTTCTATGCGATGCTGGGGGTAGTAGTGGCAACCCGATCCCGTGGCTCAGGGTGGTCAGACTAAATGGCGGCAGTCTGTTTATCAGTGTTTTGGAATGTCCGACTACGCCACCCGTGGATTGCGGTCAGGGATGACCGCCGCTGCAAGGCACACCGCTGAGGCTGGTGTTGGTGTGCAGCACAGGGATAGGATAACTCCCCACGGGAAGAATGTAGCCTCAGGGCAATGTAGGTGGATGCTTGGGGTGATGGTGCAGGCGCAGCATAAATCACACAGAGTCCAATGGTGCAGTTCAGGCCTTTTACTCACAGTTGATATCCAAGTCACCTCTGTCAGCAATGACTGCCCCAGCCGTGCTGCATCCACCAGGTGAGGGGCTCGGCCAACCCCCAGGCAACTCAGGAGTGTGGCACAGGACCCCCTTCTATCCTTTCTCTGGCCTCTCGTGCCCCACCAGTGACCACGCTTCTGTCCGGCTGCCTCGGGCCTTCTCTGGTAAAACTTGGCGCCAGTTTCCCTGACCCTATGTGGTGCCTTCCTAGCGGGTGTAGCAAGGGGTCGCACCAATAAATGATCACGACCTCCGGTTCTTGGCTGAGGGATGATTTACCTCCACCAACTTGGGAATTCGGTACCCTTCCACGACCTGACCCTTCACCCGATATAACGTGGGCTCGCAACGGTTGCTGTCCGTTCTGCTCTCTTAGGGTCCCTTCTGCCTTCCTGTTTCTGGAGCCTTTCTACTCCTCTGTCTCTCCTCTTTCCTTCCTTATCCTTCTCCTCTTCTCCTCTCTGGCCCCGGCCTTCTCTCCAGGCCTGCCTCGTGGAGCTGAGCTCAGGCTGAGCCACAGCTCCCTGTCAGCTCTTTCTGGCTGAACTACTTCTGAGAACTGAACTCTCCCACTCTCCTCTGACTTAAGATGGCTCCCACCTTTTATCTACCTCTCTGTGTCTGAGCTCAGGTGACCTGCACCCAATGAGCTCCTTCCTATGCTCCAGAAACCGTCTCCTACTGCTCCTACATCACTGGGTTCACTCCCCCCTCCCCACTCCAGCCAGGGACATGGTCAGTTGTGCCTGCATAAATGGGAGCACCGTCGAGCTGTCCCCCGGAAATGGGGTGAGTGTGTGTATGCAGCTAACTGAGCCCTGGTCCACACTCCATCCTTACCTGGGAGTGGAATATCACACCTCTAGCAGAGGTGCAATACCCCTGTGGCAACTGAACCCTCGAGGCGCCATATGAGCATCCAGGGTGGTTTAGAAGAAGATAATGTGAGCATCCATGGTGGTTTAGAAGAAGATAATGTGAGCATCCATGGTGGTTTAGAAGAAGATAATGTGAGGATCCATGTTGGTTTAGAAGAGGGTAATATAAGCATCCATAGTGTTCTACAAGAAAGTAATGTAATGTGGCCTTGGGTTGTGAAGAGGGTAACATAAGCATCCATGGTGGTTTAGAAAAGCTTAATGTGAGCATCCGTGGAGGTCTACAAAAGGTAATGTGGATTTGGGTAGCGAAGAGGGTAATGTGAGCATCCCTAGTCTTCTAGGAAAGGAAATACATAGAGCCTAATGGATTATAGTCACCTCTCCAGATAACAGTTCAGTGAATAAATAGAGAAGATTATGATCTCTTGCCGCATGAGAAAGATATGCACATTTGCTCCCTCCATTAAAGGAGAGCAATCTAGCTAGTGTCACTTAGCACAGGTAGCTACCCTGCATTTTATTGTCCGAACTGTCCGTAGATGGGTGTTTGGCTTGGCTCATACCCATAGGCATGTTTCCAGGCTATGAAAGGGTCAGATATTGACTTACTTGTCAGATACCTGCACTAGCTAAGATTAGTGAGAACAATTTCTTTACTACCAAGAGAAAGTTAATTTGTATGGTTTTCTCATGGAGCAAAACTTCATGCTCAGCTGGAATCCTTTAAGAGAGACAATCCCACCAGAAAGAAGCATCAACAGAATCGCATATACCAGTCAAACTTTGCTGTTCAGTAATAATGCACCTCCCCCCATGTACCAAAGGAGTCTGAAACGGTTAGTTATAGATGAGTATTTGGCAAGGATCGGTCATTGACTTTCAAAGGAGCTGTTCCCTTGAAGTGGATAGTTAAAGAAGGTTAAAACTACAAGATATGTTATAAACGTAGCGTTGAAACAGATCCAACCAATAGGAAACGCAACTATCACAATAACTGGACCTCGGCGCTTGCTGCTTTTAATGGATAAGTCTTCAGAATTTTCATGCAAATCAGTGGGAATTCCGAAAACTTCTCCACTGACAGTGACGTGCACCAGGGCCCTGTTCTCGAGATACATGTGGGCCCAATTCATGGGAACTGCATCAATTAACCATTTGTGGCATTTTCTGTTGATATACCATAAATGTGCGAGATGGGGCACATATAAACATATAACATATAAACTTGAGAATTTAACAATGTCAACATAGTTGTCCGGAATTATGGTAGCCAACGACTTACTTCTCAAGGAAAAATTTAGATTCTGATTTGAGTTAAATAATATCCAGACTTCAGAGGTTTGAAGCCAACAATCAATATCATAAAAATATATTAAAATGACTGAATGAACTGCTGGGATCCAACAATTAAATTATTATAATACCTTTAGAAATTGAAGCATAAAATTTCTGTTCACTGAGAAATTCTTATTCCAAATTCTGTGCGCGCCTTGGGTGGCAACAGAAAGTCATTTAAGCACTTTGAAATGAAATCTCAGTTCACGCCACAGTCAACGGAAATGTAAAAAAGTCATTTATAAAGCTGCTCTAATAAATGTAAACTTTTTCCTAACTCCCGAAACGTCGGCGGCTCAGATAAACCTTATGTAATTTTAATTGAAGTAATTAAAATTTCAGAGTAGTCCATAGTACAGCGACCGTGAAAACCATCCACGCCAGTTCTTTCCATTTATATGGAATTAATGTTTGAGAAACGAAGATAGAAAAAGCTTCTTAAAGGACGATACATAAAGCGTTTGCAAGAAAACGTCTACATCCAGGTGTTAATTCATGAAAATATCCATTACACCAGAAAATCATTATCTTAAATGGTCAAATGTTGAATACTCTGTAATTTCAACAAACTTTGCATAAATCAATAGTACAAGTAAGTATAAGAATCTATGTAATATATCTTAGCAGAGAACTATAATCCATTCCCCACTGAGCCACTTCTCCACTCCTTGGCCTTCCAAACTCATCATTCACTCTAAAAAAAAAAACCCCTTACTTAAGACAGACTGCCAGCTCACTGAGGAATCAGATTACAGCTGCCTATTAACTTTTATAGAGAGGGAAGAAATAGGGAAGAGCCGAGAGAGAGACTGGAAAGAAGACATTCAGAGATGGTGGTGCTACTGCAACTTTATAGGAAGTGTTTTATCTCACTACAGTGCTGGATGCACAGCAACACTTCTCAGTATAATATCTTTTATTCTGCATAGAGACAGGAGAATAGGAATCTTCTATGTTTCTGTACTTTATATGGAAGACTTTATAACAGCTAGTCTTAAACTAATATCTCAGAGACAACTGAAAATTAGAGAGAGAGAGAGACAAAGCTACAAGGGATAGAATGGCCAAACAATAGCCTTATTCCTCAGGTATAAACACATGACAGCTTATTTTGTCTCTGCATTTTCGGAGAAGTTTGCACATCCGTAGTATGCCGCATACAATATTTATAAGTATTCCCACTTGTATAGTTAAATTCTCCACAAAATTGGTTTACAGTACTCCCGAGGTATAAAAAACCACAGTTGCAGCAATTCACCATATTTATTTTTACTCCCACGGCTGTAGTAAAACCCATTAGTAATGCATTGAAGCTTACACAAGTGCCACAAATTATACATGGACAGTAAAGAATCTACAATGATGACTCTTTTACTTGTCGTTTTGGAAGCTTACTCTTCTCATTACCAGGAACAAAATGGAAAAAAAAAGTTAATTATGTATGATATAAATGACTGTAGGTATGGTGGGGTGGAGCTGAGATATTGCATCGATTCAGTCTGGTATAACCTCAGCTCAGCTGTAGAAATAAAATTATCGGTATTAGCGTCAGACCATGGTTTCTCGGTCCACAAGAGGAAACAATTACAATTTTGATTTCTTCAAAGTCAGACACAGGACGTCTTCAATAAAGTCTAATGGGCTACTTATAAATCAACTAGCGATGAGCGAATTTGCCGAAAGTTGAATCCAACCAGGAAATTCACTTCTTGTCGAATGTAGTTGATGAGACTCAAATGTAGTCTCTCCAAATACCAGAGCATAATAACTTAGATAAAAAACAGTAAAATAAAAATTACCCTCGCCCATCCCTCACCTGCCCCAGTGTGCAGCTCTGCTCCGGTCGTTTTCAGTCTTCAATAGGCCATCATTGTTGTCTTCCAGTTTTCGGCATCTTCGTTGTCTTCCAGCACCCTGTCCTGTACTGACACCAAAAATGGCCCAGTGACCATTGACTGGACCAAACAAGTGAGTCCCAGGTGATTATAAGGCTATGTTCACACATGTTGTTGTTTTTTTTATGCAACAAATCTGCAGCAAAACTGATCTGTCAGGAAATTAGCTGAGTCAAAAATGCAGGTTTTGCTGCATTTTTTGCTGCGTTCTTTGTGCTTTTTTTCACTGTCCTTCTGTCTCTATTTAAGCATGTACAAAAAGTTCTGTGAAAAAAAAGAACCCCATTCTATTTTACCATCAAAAACGCTGATGCAAATTTTGGTGCGTTTTTTCAGCGTTTTTTTTTCACCACCCATTACTTCCTATGGGTGAAAAAATGCTGAAAGAAGTGACATGCTCTATTTTCCAAAAACCCAACCAAGGCACAAAATACTCAGCAAAAAAACCCCATGATGTGTGAACAGAGAATTCCTGTTTCTCATAGGCTTTGCTGGTACTGCAAAACGCAGCTGAAACTTTGCATAAAAATCTGCAGCAAAAAAAAAAAAGCTGAAAAACCCAACATGTGTGATCATAGCCTTAGTAGTTTTGTAAGTCCATTCCCAGCCAATTTTAAGCTAGCAAAATTTTTCCGCCTGTCATTTTTCTGGTTTCACTTGAATCAAATCACTAAAAATTCGGACTCTGAATTTTCTACAAAATTTGAGGCAAATTTGATTTGTCACCAAGCAATTTGCTCATCTCTAGGAACATCTCATGTAAGAGCTCCGTGACAAGTGAGTAGCTCTAGAATTCAGCTCAAAATTGAGTTGTCCTCTGCTGGATGTTTAATCTTGGGTCCATTAGTGTGTTAGAGGCTGGGCCCACTCTTGGATCTTCTGATGAGCCAGTTGAACTCTAGATAATATGGATATACTTCAGTATATAAATCAAATACAGTAATTAAAGGAGATACTGGACTTTAAAAAAAAATGGGCCAAAGCACTAATAGGCATGTAATTGCTAACAGAGGCAACTACCTGATTGTTGTACCCGGCCCTGGTCATTGACCACTCCTGCCAGAGATTCAGCTGCTCCCTGTCACCAGAGCAGTGTTTTCTCTTTCTGTTGACAGGGTGTGACCACTGGCGTCATACTGATTGACAGCTGCCTTCCCCCAATTAGGCAGCGGGGAGCCGGCTGTCAATCAATATGACGCCAGTGGTCACGCCCTGTCAACAGGATGAGAAACAGCCGCTTTGCTGACATGACATCAGCAGAAGCCTGTGCCGGCTCTGTGCCGGTGGAGAACGGTGCCAGGAACAACAGGCGGGTAGGTAGCCACTACCTACCTGTTAGTGCTTAGGCACTTTTTTTTTTAAGTCCCAGTTATACCCTTTAAGCTCTTTTATACCATATTAAATTTGTAGTTCAACTTCCATGGACAGATTTGGTGCAAGGCTCCCTGCTCCTAAGGAAACTTTGCCATTTGCTCCAGAGGCCCCTGAGTTGCATCGACGGCGTGGCTTCTGGCAGGTGGAACAAGTTGAGGGAGGAGGTTTTCGTGAGTCAGAGACAATGTCTGCAGTATTCATCTAAATGAATAGCCAGGTTCAGTTCAATGGAAGCAGGCAGAAAATGGAAGCAGAAGGGTAATCACATAGTCCAAAGTAAAGCCTCGAAAGGTGGTAATCAAGGTGGAGAAGTCAGGTCAAAACACAAAGGCTTGATCCAATAATTAGCGGAATAAATCAGAATATACTACAATAACTGGCAAGTGACCCAGGAGCTATGGTGACTTAAAATGGTGGCATGTACCCCTTATTGGCCAAAGGGCCTGTCTTTACGTTGATCCACTCACCCGCCCTAGAGAAGCTAGCAGGGTCTTTATCAAAATAATTTTATCGCATAGGTATTCACGACGTGGCAGCGTTCACATGCTCTAGAGGGGATGATTTTTTAGGGTTCTGGGCAGAGATTGGGCCTCGCTGCTATCAGCGCCACCTACAAAGTTAGTGTGGCAGTGCGTGACAGTGGAAGCAGCCGGCGTAGGGACAGTCAACTACATTCATAACATATATATTCATGCCTCGAGACATAATAGTATGTGATGTTTTCTGCTCAGTTCGTTTTTTCAGCTGTTTGTACCGAGTTTATAGAGCTATGTAATTTTTACTTGTCTACACTGTTTATTGCCTTACTGCGTGTAGTTTAAAGTTTGTACATTGCATATCCCATTTATCACATGCTACTTTCTTTCAGTGTGATGATAAGTGTGTGAAGGCTTATGTACATATGGGAAAAGCTCATTTGGCGCTGAAAAACTATGAGGAGGTAAGCCCTGCATACCGGAACGGGGACATTGCTGATCTAGAGATAAAGTCAATAAAAATGAAAAAATCAAATTTCCTATAGAAATGCTATAATTTTTAGAGAATGAAAGGAATGCATTTTTTTTACATATTTTATACATAATATTTTCATGATTTTAAACGGGTTGTCCACTACTTTGACATTGATGTCCTATCTGAAGGATAGGGCATCAATGTATGATCGGCCAGGGTCCCTCACGCAGCACCCCACCCATCAATCAGCTGTTATCGGTGCCGGCAGCAGCGGCCGCCGACTGGAAGCACTTACCTGCGGTGTTTGGCCGTCAAGTTTTAGTGGCCGGCGCTTGTTACTGCACATCCACCTCCCATTCAATTTAATGGGAGGCGGATGTGTAGTACCCCACGGTGGCCACTACAGTTGGACGGTCAAGCACTGCAGGTAAGGACCGCCGCCGGCACTGATAACAGCTGATCGGCGGGGGTGCTGCGTGCGGGACCCCGGCCGATCATACATTGATGCCCTATCATTCAGATAGGGCATCAATGTCAAAGTAGTGGACAACTTCTTTAAAAATTTCTGCTTTCTTTCATGGGTCCTGAATATCGGTGTCGGACCCTCACCAGTCATCTGTTATTTTCTTTTGCGGTGGCTGGATCTAAACAATGTATGGCGCCACAAGAGCGCGGCTATGTACATTGCTTAGTGGCTGCTCCCGGTATTGCACATTATCTCCTGTTTAAGTGAATGGTAGAGAAAGAGCAGTACCCAGAGCGGCCACTAAAAAATGCACAATATAAACCCAGATACCTGTTAAAAAAATTCTTAACTGTAACACAGGCCAGAAGAGACTACCAAAGTGTGAAACTGAAGAATAATGAGCGTTAAAGGGTTATCCTCATATTGACCATTTATGGCCATTCTATGGATAGATGTCAGTCCCAGCGGGACCCTCATCTATCTTGAGAGTGGAGAGGTAGCCACACATGGTGATTCTCTCAATTCACTTGTATAGGAGTTCTACATATTTTCGGAACTTCAATACAAATCAATGGAGAGAATTGTGCATGGACAGCCACTTCTCCACTGACACCATGTGATGGAGCCTCGTTCTTGAGATAGGTTTAGGTCCCACATCTAATGTGAGCCCCCATACACATTAGATGAAACCCACTGATTTCTTTGTGGCCAAACGACCATCTGATGTATATGGGGGCCTTAAAATATAAAATATCGGGGGAGAGAAGGATTAGACTGAAGGAAGGACCAACCTTTTTGTTCTTCAGCACATAAGCCACTACCAGAGTCACAGAGTCATTTTGGAGGTGACTTTCTCCATTGAAGAGAAAAGGAAGGTACATCCAGCACTGGTTCCTCATAAAAAAATTCTTCTTTATTGCAAATCCATAAAAACTCCAGACATAAAGTACTCGCATACGTGTTTCAGACGGTTACGTCCTATGCAGTGACTAAGGATGTAACCGTCTAAAACGCGTATGCGATTACTCTGTCTGGAGTTTTTATGGATTTACAATTAAGAAGAATTTTTTATGAGAACTCAGTGCTGGATGTACCTTCCTTTTCTCTTCCTTGTTCCTTGCTATACTACAAGACCGTCCATGCAGAGGAGATCCTCGGTCTGTGTGTGAGCTGAATATCAGGTTACCGCAAGGTTTCCTATGACTTTCATGTGACTTTCTCCATTCCCTTCTTTGAAAACACATGAACACCAAATGGGTTAGACTGGTAATGGCCAAATGTGC
Source organism: Phyllobates terribilis (assembly GCF_046119375.1). Taxonomy (NCBI): domain Eukaryota; kingdom Metazoa; phylum Chordata; class Amphibia; order Anura; family Dendrobatidae; genus Phyllobates; species Phyllobates terribilis. The sequence goes on from NW_027362772.1 coordinate 272,514,764, forward strand.
ACTCGGCCATCAGCTATCGTATGTGTATGGCCATTTTTAAAATTCTAATATAAAAGCCGTGTATACATGTAGTTGCAATTTTTGGTAATGTAGTTCAGTGTGAGTTATTTTTCATAGGCAAGACAATGTTATAAGAAGATTACAGACATAGATAATACCAAGGAGAAGCTTGTGAAAGGTAAGTCCACTTTCCATATTCCTGATAAAAAGATCACTTTTTAAACAATGATGTACTGTACAAGTTCACATCTAAGTTCTTATAATGCACAACTGACCCATCAGAGGGAGTACCGGTAGGCACAGCTAGAAATGCGCCTATGTTGACAAGCAGCAAGCCGGCCATCCTATGACATGGCCAATCATAAGGTGTGAGGTCACCAATGACTAATAGCCACTATAAAAGCCCATGCAAGAGATGCTACTGCCATTTTATTGGGCATGTGGATAGGAGAGAGGACCTCAGAGCTAAGTTTGAGAGACACAGTTACAGTGTGTAAGGCAGGGAACTGCTGCAATTCACCATCACACTGTGTCTGTGACTTAATGGGTCTGAACTATGTCCTACTAAAGTTTGTTGCATGCATGCATGTTTTACTGCCGCACCCAATATTACAGTTCGTATTTTCCTTTAAAACGATTAAAAATAACTGTTTTTCAAATTAACAGATTTAAACACCGACATTAATTTTAGTTCAGTCTGTTAAAATTTTGGGTGTCGCGGCAATAATTTTTTTTGCATACGTCCAGTGTCTGACTGTCGCACCAAATATTGGACAAAGTCCTAGGAGACCTCATAGTGTCATACACACATTTTCATGGCAGGTGGAGTCTTTGGAGCACTTTTGATTCACACTGGATGGATTCAATCCGAATCAATTTTTTCCTTGAATCAGATGAAACAAACCCAAAATAAATTTTGGGAAATTCGCTCATCTCTGCCAGTGAGATCTCATGGGACTACGTTTATGGGAAGAGACTAAATCTACCGGGTAAATCCTTCCAGAAAGTTCTGACATGACTTTCGCAGGAAGGTAGATCTCCTGACTTATTAATTTTTTTAGATTTTCTTTTTTATAAACATTTTTTGGGGGAGGGGTGGGGGTAGTGATTTACAAATAGGGCATTTCTGGTGGTAGGTCCTCTTTAAGTTGTACATTTTCAAGAGAAATAAATTGGCAAACCACGCCAGTAAAGATAGGACTTTTCAACAATTACATGTGTTTAATAACCTGTGGACTCTTCCGTGATGGTAGATGTCAATAAAAAAAGTAATTGGGCATGTTAAACATCAACATGCCCAATTCCGTGTTCCAATGGGAGATAACTAGTGTTGAGCGAGCATGCTCGACACTGCTTGGTACTCGCCCGAGCATCACGCTAATCGGGATGTTCAGCGAGCACCGAGCATTTCCGGGTTACTTGGGCAGGAGCTCGGGTCTCCACCCTGCATGTTTGGCGCTCTTTACAGAGCCAATGAACATGCAGGGATTGCCAGCCAGTCACTGTAATGCCGCAGCCATGTTGTTTGTGGGCATTACAGTGATTGGCTGGCCGCACAGCGTCACCTCGAGTATTTAAAACCGGGCGCCGCCATCTTGGACACAGTCGCTCCGGATTAGAGAGTATAGGGACAGCGCTGCTGAGCTAGGGAGAGATTTTTCCTGCGAAATAGTTAGTGTAGGGTCTGTAAAGGCTGCCAGAACAAACAAACAGTCCTTCTCAGGACTAATATCCATCCCAGATATCAGGCAGGCAGGCAGGCTGTATAGGAGACGCAGTGGTTATACCCGCAAACGCTGCATTACAGTCCTGTGTGCTCCTGTTGCTGAAATTGCTGGACTTAGCTCCAGGTCTCGGGGACCAGTAAAAATCCTTTTTTTTTCATCTTAATCCTCTTTTTTTTTTCCTCCTTCACACTGTACAAATACCTGTCTTATTAACCTATTGGTGTCCCCCCCCCCACCCCCCCAAAAAAAGTGTGTCTCTGATTTTTCAGACACAAATATATCTGTTGAAAAGAGTCTGGTATAGGCCACAGAAACGAAAGAGTGGTTTTGCAGTTCCACAGGTCAAATCTCTGTATTATCCAGTTTTGGGCCTTTTGTATCTAAAAAAAAACAGTTTGAGTGTGTCGCTCACTGTTCAGCCGCAAATATATACATTTAAAAAAGTCTGGTATACACCAGTAAATTATAACTGTGGGTTTGCTGTTCCACGGTAAAAAATCTCTATTATTCTGCTTTTCGCATTTTTTGCAGTAAAAAAAAAAATTTAATTGTGTCTCCCTGATTGTCCAGACACAAAAATATATCTGTTGAAAATAGTCTGTTGTAGGCCCGACAAATCCCAGTGTGGTTTTGCAGTTCCACGGGTCAAATCTCTGTAGTATCCAGTTTTGGGCATTTTGTATCTTAAAAAAAACAGTTTGACTGTGTCGCTCACTGTTCAGCCGCAAATATATATATATTTAAAATTTTATGGTATACCCCAGTAAACAATAACTGTGGTTTTACCATTCCACGGTAAAAAATCTCTATTATTCAGGTTTTGGTATTTTTTCCGTAAAGAAAAACAGTAATAGTTTATCCCTGATTGTTCTGATTGTTTAAAAGAGTCGGGTGTAGGCCAGAGAAATAGAACTGTGGATTTCCTCTTCCACGGTTCTAATCTACTTTTTATTACCCTTTTTCCATTGATAGTGCGAGCAACTGATCCCACACTTGGACACTCTGAAGAGCTGTTCACTGGTCCATTTCCATATTTGTGCCCCTCGCCTGCTCCGCTTGAAGTGGTGGAAGAGGAGATCCCATGTAGCGATGCCCAAATATTTGAACAGCCACAGCCACAGGAAGTCGACGCTGGCAATTTGTCACAAGAGGTGGACGATGACGAGACACAATTGCCAAGAAGTGAGGAGGAGGATCGTGGTGCGCAAGTGGAAGAGGAGGAGGTGGTGGATGATCTAGTAACTGACCCAACGTGGCAAGAGGGCATGCAGAGTGAGGCCAGCAGCACACAGGAGGAGGGAGGCAGAGTACCCCAACAGGCAGGAAGAAGCAGTGTGGTGGCCGCAGACAGAAGGCGGGCAACTGTTCCCCGTAACACCAACACGAGGGACGTTGCCAGTACAAGCGGTAGGTCTTCCAGAGTCTGGAATTTTTTGGAAGACTCTGCTGATAACCCCAAAAAGGCCATTTGTACCACCTGCCATGCCAGCATCACAGGGGTGACAATCCCCTGTCCATACTGCATGTAAAGATGCCCCCTCCTCTCAGTCTTCATTTGTTATGGCAGTTTCTCAAGAAACAGCATCAACGTCCACGTCCATGTCCCACCGCAGCGTTCAATTGTCCATATCCCAGACCTTTGAACGAAAGCGGAAATTCGCAGCTAGCGCCCCACAGGCCACAGTCCTAAATTCGCACATTTCACGACTGCTTGCATTGGAAATGCTGCCTTTTAGGCTGGTGGAGACGGAATCCTTCCGCTACCTTATGGAGGTAGCCGTCCCTCGATACTCGGTCCCCAGCCGACACTATTTTGCCTGGTGTGCCATCCCCGCACTACACAAGCACGGGTCCCAAAACATCTGCCGTGCCCTCAACAACGCAGTTACTGGGAGAGTCCACCTGACAATGGACACGTGGACAAGTGCTTGTGGCCAGGGACGGTACATCTCCCTGACGGCACACTGGGTAAACATAGTGGAAGCCGGGACCCAGTCGGATCTTGGGACGGAACACATCCTCCCCACACCGAGGATTGCGAGCCCTATGTCAGTCAGAGTTGCCCCCACAGTGTACAGTTCCTGTGCATCATCCTCCTCCTCCTTCTGATGCTCAGCCTCCATCTCAGATATCACCACATCAGTTACAGGCTGGAAGCACTGCAGTACTGCCTCCGCCAAGCGGCAACAGGCTGTGCTGAAACTCATAAGCTTAGGTGATAAACCTCACACTGCTTGTGAGTTGTGGACAGCTGTGAAAGAGCAGGCAGATCTGTGGCTGAGACCGCTGAACCTACATTCAGGCATGGTCGTGTGTGACAATGGCCGTAACCTGGTGGCGACTCTGAGGCGAGGCGAGATCACACACGTACCATGCCTGGCTCATGTGCTTAACCTCGTGGTTCAGCTGTTTCTTAAATCGTACCCCGAGTTGCCAGATCTGCTCGTGAAAGTACGCCGCCTGTCAGCTCATTTTCACAAGTCGGCTACAGCTTCCGCCACCCTTGCTGTGTTGCAGCAGCGTTTGCAGCTTCCGGCACACCGACTGCTGTGTGATGTCCCCACACGTTGGAACTCTACCCTCCACATGTTGCTAAGGATTTGTGAGAAGAAGAGAGCAGTTGTGGAGTACCAGCTGCAGCCAGGCCGTCGATATTCAGGTCAGACTCCACACATAAGACCTCAGGAGTGGACCTGGATGTCTGACATATGTACCATCCTGACAAACTTTGAGGAGGCCACCAAGATGGTGAGTGGCGATGACGCCATCATTAGTGTCAGCATCCCACTTGTCTGTCTTTTGCAACGCTCTCTGCAGAGAATTAAAGAGGAGGCATTGCAGCCAGAGTATGATGAGATGGATCAAGAAGCCGTAGCGGGCGATTACACACAGCCCAGCCTCATCTCATCCCAACATGCATTGGGGGACAATGAGGGAGAGGAGGAGGAGGAAGAACAGGAGCTGGTATCATGCGCCGTAGACGGTAGTACCTCTACAACTGTTATACTGTCGGTTCAGCGTGGGTGGCCTGAGGACAGGGGGGAGGAGGAGGAGGAGGAGGAGGAGTGCATGGTCAGTCATTATCTTGGTGAGGACACGGAAATCTTGCCCGTTACCAGTCTGGCACGCATGGCTGACTTTATGTTACGCTGCCTTAACCGTGACCCTCGCGTTGTCAAAATGTTTGGTGACAGTCATTACTGGTTGGTGACACTTGTAGACTCCCGCTACAAGGAGAACTTTCACTCTCTTATTCCTGAGTAGAGATGAGCGTTGTTCGACTCCAACTGTTCGCCAATCTCAAATTTGAGCTGTTTTGGGCGGTGTTCGAGCCGTTCGGCGAACACTAACGATTTGAGAAAAATTCGGCTGTTCGAGGTTATGTTCGATAACTGTTCGTGCACCAAAATCATAACTGGATTTTTTCTCAGTAATGATGAAAATTAATGTTAATACGCAGTTTGAGTGTACAGTGGGGCGGGGGGAGGGGCAGGGGATGGATCTCTGCAGGAATAATGAAGATCTCCAGTTTTTTTTCTCTTTCCCGCATTTACAGTGGGGAGGTGCAATCTGTCAGCCTATCAGCAGCGCACACACGGAGCGAAGTGCTTTTTTTCACACAAGCAAGGGCATGTGTCATTGGCAGTGTATGTCACATGTCCTTGCCCTATAAGACCCAGCCATTTTCCCCGTCGCCACCATTTTCTCACTGCTGCAGCTGCGTGTTAGACGGCACCGCTGTTGCTGTGTGCGCTATACCTTGTTAATTTCAAGCCAATTTTCGCACTAATCTACAGATAGCTTGGGAGTAGGGAATAGTTGTGATTGCAGTCTTTTTAAGGACTACGTTACATCATTTCATACGAATTTTATCAGGCAGGTCTGTGCTCTTAAATAGATAGGTTGGGAGTAAAGACTAATTGTAATTGCAGTCCTTTTCAGGGCTAGGTTACTTCAGTTCCTATCACTTTTTGCCAGGCAGGTCTGTGCCAGTACTGTGCAAGTTTTTTTCACAGCATTTGGCTGAATCTAGCAAAGCTAATCCTTTTTGGCCTATTGCAGAGTGTGTTAGTCAGTGGAGTAGCCTATCTGTGTTGCAAGCTACACCTCCTGTGTATAGAATACCAATTATTTACTGCACCTAGTGAAGTAAAACCTTTTGGGCATAGCATCATTCTATTAGTCCATCTATACTGACCTCCATAAGGTTGCAAATTTAATATAATTTTTTTCTGCATCTAGCTCTGAAAAAATATTTGGCCTTCTAGCAGTGTGTGGGACTTTCTCTATTAGTCCATCTATACTGACCTCCATCAGGTTGCAAATTCAAAATAATTTTTTGTCTGCATCTAGCTCTGAAAAAATATTTGGCCTTCTAGAAGTGTGTGGGACTTTCTCTATTAGTCCATCTATACTGACCTCCATCAGGTTGCAAATTAAAAGTAATTTTTATCTGCATCTAGCTCTGAAAAAATACTTGGCCTTCTAGCAGTGTGTGCGACTTGTTCTATTAGTCCATCTATACTGACCTCCATCAGGTTGCAAATTAAAAATAATTTTTATCTGCATCTAGCTCTGAAAAAATATTTGGCCTTCTAGCAGTGTGTGGGACTTTCTCTATTAGTCCATCTATACTGACCTCCATCAGGTTGCAAATTCAAAATAATTTTTTGTCTGCATCTAGCTCTGAAAAAATATTTGGCCTTCTAGCAGTGTGTGGGACTTTCTCTATTAGTCCATCTATACTGACCTCCATCAGGTTGCAAATGAAAAATAATTTTTATCTGCATCTAGCTATGAAAAAATATTTGGCCTTCTAGCATTGTGTGGGACTTTCTCTATTAGTCCATCTATACTGACCTCCATCAGGTTGCAAATGAAAAATAATTTTTATCTGCATCTAGCTCTGAAAAAATATTTGGCCTTCTAGCAGTGTGTGGGACTTTCTCTATTAGTCCATCTATACTGACCTCCATCAGGTTGCAAATTCAAAATAATTTTTTGTCTGCATCTAGCTCTGAAAAAATATTTGGCCTTCTAGCAGTGTGTGGGACTTTCTCTATTAGTCCATCTATACTGACCTCCATCAGGTTTCAAATGAAAAATAATTTTTATCTGCATCTAGCTCTGAAAAAATATTTGGCCTTCTAGCAGTGTGTGGGACTTGTTCTACTAGTCCAGCTATACTGACCTCCATCAGGTTGCAAATTAAAAATAATTTTTATCTGCATCTAACTCTGAAAAAATATTTGGCCTTCTAGCAGTGTGTGGGACTCATTGTATTAGGCCATCTATACCAAGCTCCACCAGCTTTTAAATTAATAATAATTTTTAGCTGCATCTAGCCCTGAAAATAATTTTCCTTCCCAATAGTGGTAGCAATAGAAATATGGGGCATGCGCCTGGCTTACAAAAATATACGCTTCAATCCAAAATTACCACCAGTGGAGGTTTATTACACCAGGACGTAGTCATAGCCAATAATGCAATACGTCTACGCATACACAAATCGAAAACGGTTCCAGCGGGCAGGGGCACTTGGCTACTTCTACAACCCACAAACGGTACACTGAGTCGGGTAACAATAGTAAAAACATATCTAACCATCAGATCACAAAGTAATTTCTTCCTATCACACATTGATGGAATGCCATTATCAAGATACCAGTTCCAAGCTATATTTAATAAATGCATAACATCGGCAGGGAACCACCCCAAAGATTACGGGACACACTCATTCCGCATAGGCGCGGCCACGGAAGCAGCAAGAGCAGGACTGTCAGAAACGGAAGTTCAGAGGATAGGGAGATGGCGATCCACGTGTTTGGCAAGATACATAAGACTGGACTTGTTATCCTAACGTGGTTTGTTTCTTTTACAGGTGACCCTAAGCCAACAGTGTGGGTGATAGGCCACTGGTATATGTATTGGGCAGAAAAAAGGGCGAAAGTCTGCCCAGGCGGGAGGAAATTAGAGTTTCATAAAACATATTTCAACTAGAGAGGTATTAGAGGCCTGCTATGGCCACAGGTACTAATGGAGGTAATCAAGGTAGGGAGAGAGGCAAGATGTCCGGTCATCTTAGTTATACAGGCCGGGGGAAACAACCTAGGTCATCACAACAGCGCATAACTAATGGCAATAATGAAACTAGACACTGAGCGCTTCAGAGAATTTTTCACAAAACTAGCTATAGTATGGTCAGAGATTGTGCCGATAGCGGTATGGCAAGGTGCGCGAGACATCACGGCCATCGAACGGACTAGGCGGGTAATAAATATTCGGATGGCAAAATTTAGAAGAGACAGAGGCGGTGTAGTGGTACGACACCGACAACTGGAAGGAGATAAATCAGGCCTCATACGGCCCGACGTTGTTCACTTAATGGATATTGTACTGGACATATTCCTGTCAGGACTCCAGGATGGAGTGGAACAAGCGTTAAGAGTGATGGGTGGGGGTCAAAGTCCTGCATACGAGTACGCAGGATCCTCCGTGGCCTGGAAATAGAAAGGACATGTTGGAGAGTTACACTTGTTGGCCAACTTGCCGGAGTGGAGACCCAGGGCATGCTGCAACAAGCTGAATTATTTTAGAAATAAAATGCCTTTCTAATGGAATGAGTATAAAGAGTTAATAAAGCTGTGACCGATCCTCACCCATCCAGATGTAAGAGTTACATTATTGTATTGTCAAGGAAAGGGGGGCGGTAGGGGGGCTGAGCGTCTGGGTTTGGTTGGGGGTCCCCACAGTCTGCCTAGGCTAGATGCATTTAAAAATTCTTATTATATACACAGGCGGTGCAGCTTGCTTCGCAGCTGGGCTACTACGCCCAAAGTATTGCCTAGGCTAGATGCAGTTAAAAATTCTACTCTGACTAGCAGACACTGAAGATTTGGAGCAGACCTCTGAGTAAACAGCTCTTCAGACTCAACCATCTGTGTTACCCCAAGCCATAGTGTATGTAGTTTCTTACAGTTAAAAGGGGGGGGGAGCGACCCAACCCACCTGGAATTGACGATGCCAACGTCACGTAAGACACAGCAAGGGGACTCCAAAAAGAGTCTCCATTTTTTCCCAAAATTGTGGCACAGACACCACTTAACCCTAGAACGCATGCCTGGGGCCTCGCAGGCCCGCCCTATTAATTGTTTTCTATTTTCTGCAAGATTACTTTAGTTAGAATTTTGAAACTCTAAGTATTCTTCATGTATATAGTTGTTTATCATTTGAGTTTGAGTTATTCCATGTTATTTGCACACGGGCCTAAAAGGCCCCAGGTATATGAAAGTGTAGATTTTTATGGTCATGCTTTCTAGGGTTAAGTGGCATCAATTGCCCCACAGTTGCTTAAAACGGTTGGTGAGGTGATTTTACCAAATCCTCAATGTTTTAGTCTCCCAAGGATAACACAGGGGTAGAAAAGTCCTTGCGAATCCATGATTTGTTCATCTTTATGAACGTGAGTCTGTCTACATTCTCAGTGGACAGACGCGTGCGCTTATCTGTCAGCACACCACCAGCAGCGCTGAACACACGTTCAGAGAGAACACTGGCTGCAGGGCATGACAAGATCTCCAAGGCGTGAGTGGCGAGCTCCGGACATTTTTCCAGATTGGAATACCAAAATGAGCAAGGGTCCAGTGACACAGTCATGGCTTCGATGTTCACTTGGAGATACTCCTGCACCATCCTCTCTAGGCATTGACTATGTGTCAGACTTCTTGTCTCCTGTGGCCTTGCAAAGGATGGGCTAAAAAAAGTGGTGAAACGATTCCACAAAATTGCTGTTACCAGCAGATACTGTGTTACTGTTACGGTTTGAGTGATGAAGACTCGACAGTCCCACGGTTGGCAAGTTAGAACTGTGAGATTCACTACGTGCACCACTGGTGTTTTGTGGAAAAGCACATGTAAGATTCTGCAACAGCGTCTGCAGATACTCCTGCATGCGTCAATCCCTTTTTATGGCAGGAATTATTTCGGCAAATTTACTTTTGTACCGGGGATCTAAGAGTGTGGCAACCCAGTAGTCGGGATTACTTCGAATTCTGACAATCTGAGGGTTATGTTGCAGGTAGTGCAGCAAGAAAGCACTCATGTGTCTTGTGCATCCAGGAGGACCAAGTCCTTGTTGTGTTGGTAGCGAGGTAAGAATCATGCTTCCTTCCTCTGCCCTCTCCCCCCAACCTCGCACAACAGAAATGTGATCAAGGTCTCCCTCATCTGATGAGTCTTCCATGCCCATCGCCAGTTCGTCCTCCACTTCTTCCTCGGCTCCTGCACCTTCCTCAACAGTTTGGCTGCTACCATGCGCCCTGGTTAATCCCTCTCCCCACCCTCCCATGCCTGCCGCCTTGGTGCTGCCAACCGTCTGGACCTTGGAGATGTTATCCCTTCCGCATACGACTCCTCCTCTACTTCCTCCACCTCCTCTTGTCCCACCACCTGACTCTGAATTCTGTTTAATGTGTGCTCCAGCATGTAAATCACCGGAATAGTCATGCTGATAATGGCATCGTTTTCAGCACTAAACATCTTCGTCACCATTTCAAAACTGTGCAGAAGGGTGTGTGGCGCCCCTGAGGGTTCAGTCGCCACAGAGTTACTGCATCTCACCCAGAGGTGTGGTATCTCACCCTCAGGTAAGGAAGGCATATGGCTCGGGACCCTAACACCTGCATCCAACACATACCCGCAGTGGGGGTAGGGCGAAATTGCTCCTAAGGGAGAGCTCAGTCCTAGGTCCCTAGCTGGTGGGAGGGTCCTATGTAGTGGGTGCTTAGGGGAGCAGCTTAGCGGAGCACATGATAGGGAGAGTATAAATAGAAAGCCATCTTAGAAAGAGCAAGCCAGTCAGAGGAGGAAAAGTGACAGGAGCAGAGGCTCGGCATGAGCTCTGCTCCAGAGGCGGGCCTAGCCTGGGAGGCCCAGGACTGAAGAAGAGAAGAGAGGAGTGGGAGCAGGAAGGCTCCAGGAACCGAAGGGACCCTAGGGCTACGGGCCGTGCAGAAGGCCACCCGTACTCCTGCTGCTACCAGGAGGTAGAGGGGTCAGGCCAGAAAAGGGGAACCGGTCCCTCAACTAGCGGAGAAACAGCAAGGCTCAACTAGAAACCGGAGGCTGCAGCATTTCATGTACTGCAGGTTAAAGTCCACATCAGTCTCACTAAGAAGGTAGCCACATAGGACCCAGGGGACGGAACACAAGTCGCCCGCCAAGGCCCGAGGATACCGGATAGAAGTGTCACTGGGTGTGAGGTGCAGGGAGAAGGCCAGAGAAAGGACACACAGAAGGGGGTCCTGCTAAGTACTCCGGAGCTATCTGGGGGTGGACTGAGCCCCTCACTGAGTACGCACAGCACGACGGGTGAGATTGCTCTGGTACCTGTAATCTGGACTGCAACAACTGTGAGTAAAGATCTTGGGACTCCATCACACGGACTCTGTGTTCATTACTGACTCCCTGCACTACAACCACCATCATCCACCCACACTGCCCTGAAGCTACACTCTTCCTGTGGTGAGTAATAATACCATTGCTGCAAAACCACCAGCTTCAGAGGACTGTTCCGCAGCGGCGGCCCCTTTTGCCCCACTCCAGAGGTGGCGTAGTCGGACATTATAAAACCCATATATACAAATTACCCTTGGATTGACCGCCCTGGATCATGGACCGGGTCACCGCCACAGTGACTACAACCCCCAGCGTCTACCGGCCCGGCTCAGGGTACCCCACGGCCCAGGGGGCGCGTCAACTTCATAGGTCCCTGATCTGAGACCACTCCTGCAGAGTGATTTGCCCCACCTCTGGATCTCGTTGGCCCAGGCTATACGTCAGAACGTATTGCACCAGGGCTTGTCGGTGCTGCCACAGTCGCTGCAACATGGTCAGAGTTGAATTCCACCGTGTCGGCACATCGCATTTCAGCCGGTGAACTGGCAGGCCCAACGACTTCTGTAGAGATGTAAGTCGTTGAGCTGCGGGATGCGAACGGCGGAAGTGAGCACACAGCGACCGTGCCCTCTGCAGAAGGCCATCTAGTCCGGGATAGTGGGCTAACAATTTATGGACAACCAGGTTCAACACGTGAGCCATACAAGGCACGTGTGTGACATTGCCCCGGTGAAGGGACGCACCCAGGTTTGCAGCATTGTCGCACACGGCCTTCCCTGGTTGCAGGTCCAGTGGAGACAACCATTCATGAAACTAGGTCTCCAGAGCTGACCACTAGAGATGAGCGTTGTTCGACTCGAACTGTTCGCCAATCTCAAATTCGAGCTGTTTTGGGCGGTGTTCGAGCCGTTCGGCGAACACGAACGATTTGAGAAAAATTCGGCTGTTCGAGGTTATGTTCGATAACTGTTCGTGCACCAAAATCATAACTGGATTTTTTCTCAGTAATGATGAAAATTAATGTTAATACGCAGTTTGAGTGTACAGCGGGGTGGGGGGAGGGGCAGGGGATGGATCTCTGCAGGAATAATGAAGATCTCCATTTTTTTTTCTCTTTCCCGCATTTACAGTGGGGAGGTGCAATCTGTCAGCCTATCAGCAGCGCACACACGGAGCGAAGTGCTTTTTTTCACACAAGCAAGGGCATGTGTCATTGGCAGTGTATGTCACATGTCCTTGCCCTATAAGACCAAGCCATTTTCCCAGTCGCCACCATTTTATCACTACTGCAGCTGCGTGTTAGACGGCACCGCTGTTGCTGTGTGCGCTATACCTTGTTAATTTCAAGCCAATTTTCGCACAAATCTACAGATAGCTTGGGAGTAGGGAATAGTTGTGATTGCAGTCCTTTTAAGGACTAGGTTACAGCATTTCCTACGACTTTTATCAGGCAGGTCTGTGCTCTTAAATAGATAGATTGTGGGAGTAAAGACTAATTGTAATTGCAGTCCTTTTCAGGACTAGGTTACATCAGTTCCTATCAGTTTTTGCCAGGCAGGTCTGTGCCAGTGCTGTGCAAGTTTTTTTCACAGCATTTGGCTGAATCTAGCAAAGCTAATCCTTTTTGGCCTATTGCAGAGTGTGTTAGTCAGTGGAGTAGAATATCTGTGTTGCAAGATATACCACCTGTGTATAGAATACCAATTTTTTTACTGCACCTAGTGAAGTAAAATCTTTTGGGCATAGCATCATTCTATTAGTCCATCTATACTGACCTCCATCAGGTTGCAAATTGAATATAATTTTTTTCTGCATCTAGCTCTGAAAAAATATTTGGGCTTCTAGCAGTGTGTGGGACTTTCTCTATTAGTCCATCTATACTGACCTCCATCAGGTTGCAAATTAAAAATAATTTTTATCTGCATCTACCTCTGAAAAAATATTTGGGCTTCTAGCTGTGTGTGGGACTTGTTATATTAGTCCATCTATACTGACCTCCATCAGGTTGCAAACTGAATATAATTTTTTTATGCATCTAGCTCTGAAAAAATATTTGGCCTTCTAGCAGTGTATGGGACTTTCTCTATTAGTCCATCTATACTGACCTCCATCAGGTTGCAAATTCAAAATAATTTTTTGTCTGCATTTAGCTCTGAAAAAATATTTGGCCTTCTAGCAGTGTGTGGGACTTTCTCTATTAGTCCATCTATACTGACCTCCATCACGCTGCAAATTAAAAATAATTTTTATCTGCATCTACCTCTGAAAAAATATTTGGCCTTCTAGCTGTGTGTGGGACTTGTTCTATTAGTCCATCTATACTGACCTCCATCAGGTTGCAAACTGAATATAATTTTTTTTCTGCATCTAGCTCTGAAAAAATATTTGGCCTTCTAGCAGTGTGTGGGACTTTCTCTATTAGTCCATCTATACTGACCTCCATCAGGTTGCAAATTAAAAATAATTTATATCTGCATCTAGCTCTGAAAAAATATTTGGCCTTCTAGCAGTGTGTGGGACTTTCTCTATTAGTCCATCTATACTGACCTCCATCAGGTTGCAAATTAAAAATAATTTTTTGTCTGCATCTAGCTCTGAAAAAATATTTGGCCTTCTAGCAGTGTGTGGGACTTTCTCTATTAGTCCATCTATACTGACCTCCATCAGGTTGCAAACTGAATATATATTTTTTCTGCATCTACCTCTGAAAAAATATTGGGCTTCTAGCTGTGTGTGGGACTTGTTCTATTAATCCATCTATACAGACCTCCATCAGGTTGCAAACTGAATATAATTTTTTTCTGCATCTAGCTCTGAAAAAATATTTGGCCTTCTAGCAGTGTGTGGGACTTTCTCTATTAGTCCATCTATACTGACCTCCATCAGGTTGCAAACTGAATATATTTTTTTTCTGCATCTACCTCTGAAAAAATATTTGGGCTTCTAGCTGTGTGTAGTACTTGTTCTATTAATCCATCTATACTGACCTCCATCAGGTTGCAAACTGAATACAATTTTTTTCTGCATCTACCTCTGAAAAAATATTTGGGCTTCTAGCTGTGTGTGGGACTTGTTCTATTAGTCCATCTATACTGACCTCCATCAGGTTGCAAATTGAATATAATTTTTTTCTGCATCTAACCCAGCCAATAGTTTTGGCCTAATACCACAGTTTGGCCACTCAGCTCTGCTCGGTTCCCATCCATTGTTTTTTTGTGCAACCAACTCCAGAGTTGTGAATTAGTTAACCACCAAAATGAGTGGAAAAAGGCCTGCTGCTGGTGGAAAGGGGAATAGGCGTGTTGGGAAGGGGAAAAAAGGTTGTGTCCGTGGGGTAGGTGTTAAAGCAACAGTAACATCTGCAGAAGAAAGACCATCTTCCAGCCAAACTAAAATGTCTACTTCTTTTAGCGGACAATGTGATAAGATCCCTTTCTTACGGCCACGCCAATCGCTACAAATTCCAGATGAGGCACAAAAACAGCAGGTGCTTCAACGGATATCAAGTGCTCCTTTAAGTGGGCTCTCCTCCACATCAACTTCAACATCACAAATACTCCAGTCCTCAAAGGTGTCACCCCAATCGCACTTGCTTCCTCACAGCTCCCAAATCTCCAGCTGCCCGTCTGAGTATGAGGTAGAACAGATGGTTGAGTCTGCAGAGCTGTTTACTCATACTATAGCCTGGGAATCAGAGGTCGACTCCAGCGCTTCTGTGAATCCAGACGAGGAAATGATCTGCACTGATGCCCAGAATCTTTATGAGTCGGATCCAGGACCAGACGCAGAAGGTTCTGACCATAATGTAGACCCTCATTCCCAAACTGTAACTCCTGTTGGTGGAGACAATGAGGAAGACGATGATGAGACTCAAATACCTGATTGGAGCGACAACTTTAGTTTTTTGTCAGGGCAGGAACAGGTTGGCTCTGAGGACGACGGGTGTGATAACGCACAGGGTGATGATGATGAGGTTGGAGATCCCACTTACTGTCAATCCACAGTCAGCCAAGAGATGAGGTCAGCAGAGGAGGTGGAGGAAGATGCTAGTGACGTCGAGGTCAGGTTGCGCCTTCCTGGACAGAGACGTAGTACTGGAAGCACGTCAACAACTGCATCCTCAAACACAACTCTGCCTCTCACCACAAGTCGTGGTGGCTCTTCAGGTCGCATGGGTGCTAAGCCTTGCATAGCCTGGGCATTTTTTCAGATCGATAAAGATGACCCAACTCGTGTTATCTGTAACATTTGTCAGCAAAAGCTAAGTAGAGGCCAAAAAATACATAGTTTGAGTACTTCATGCATGAACCGGCACATGGACATGAAGCATAAGTTGCAGTGGGAAGCTCAGTGTGCTACAATGCGGCCTAGCCGGCCGGGCCAACCACCGTCTGCCATATCTTGTGCATCCGCGGCCTCTTCATCCTCTGTGACTGGGGGGACAGCAGTCACACCTGTTTTGGGGCGCAGACCTGCCACCTCTTTACCCGCAACAGCCAGCGTGATTGGCAGGTCATCATTTTCTTTGGAGGTGGTAACACCAGCTGGTGTTGAGCGCTGTCCGACATCGATAGCACCACCTTTGGATCAAGGCAACCTAACATGTCCGCCTGCATCTTCCTCACAGACCGGCAGTTTGCCGGGGACACCCTTATCAACCCCGTCTAAGCACAATAGCCAGCCCTCGGTCCCTGAGATGTGGACAAGTAAAAGACCATTTCCTCCTAGCCATGAGAAAGCTAAGAGGTTGAATTTCACCATCTGCAAGCTCTTGGCTACAGAAATGCTGCCTTTCCGCCTGGTGGACACAGAGGATTTTCGAGACCTTATGTCCGTCGCAGTGCCCCAGTACCAGATGCCCAGTCGGCACTACTTCTCAAAGAAAGGTGTGCCTGCGCTCCACCAGCATGTCGCACACAACATCACCGCTTCTTTGAGAAACTCTGTGTGTGACAGGGTGCATTTCACCACAGACACTTGGACGAGTAGGCATGGACAGGGGCGTTACATGTCGCTGACTGGGCACTGGGTAACTATGGTGACAGCAGGACAAGGGGCTGCTGTCCAAGTCTTGCCGTTCCCACGAGTTGTGCGTCAATCCTCTTTATGTCAAAGTTCCTCCACTGCTTCTGCCTCCTCAACCTCTTCTCGGTCTTCCACCTGCACCCAAAGCCTGTCTGGTCATGCCACAAGCTTTCTAACTGCGCAGAAGGGATCCTGCACACCTCCTTACTATGCTGGCAGTAGGGCTCAACGTCATCAGGCGGTTTTTACTTTGAAATGTCTGGGAAATGTGAGTCACACAGCTGAGGAGTTGTGGTCAGCTCTGGAGAACCAATTTCATGAATGGTTGTCTCCACTGGACCTGAAACCAGGGAAGGCCGTGTGCGACAATGCTGCAAACCTGGGTGCGGCCCTTCGCCGGGGCAATGTCACACACGTGCCTTGTATGGCTCACGTGTTGAACCTGGTTGTCCAGCAATTTTTAGCCCACTATCCCAGACTAGATGGCCTTCTGCAGAGGGCACGGTCGCTGTGTGCTCACTTCCGCCGTTTGCATCCCGCAGCTCAGCGACTTACATCTCTACAGAAGTCGTTGGGCCTGCCACTTCACCGGCTAAAATGCGATGTGCCTACCCGGTGGAATTCAACTCTGCACATGTTGACGCGACTGTGGCAGCACCGACAAGCCCTGGTGCAATACGTTCTGACGTATAGCCTGGGCCAACGAGATCCAGAGGTGGGGCAAATCACGCTGGAGGAGTGGTCTCAGATCAGGGACCTATGCACCCTTCTGCACAGTTTTGAAATGGCGACGAAGATGTTTAGTGCTGACGATGCCATTATCAGCATGACTATTCCGGTGATTTACATGCTGGAGCACATGTTAAACAGAATTCGGAGTCAGGTGGTGGCACAAGAGGAGGTGGAGGAAGTAGAGGAGGAGGAGTTGTATGCGGAAGGGCTAACATCTGCAAGGTCCAGACGGTCGGCAGCACCAAGGCGGCAGGCATGTGAGGGTGGGGAAGATGGTTTTACCAGGGCGCATGGTAGCAGCCAAACTAGTGAGGAAGGTGCAGGAGCCCAGGAAGAAGTGGAGGACGAACTGTTGGAAGACTCATCAGATGAGGGAGAGCTTGATCACATTTCTGTTGTGCGAGGTTGGGGGGAGAGGACAGAGGAAGGAAGCATGATTGTTACCTCGCCACCAACACAACAGGGACTTGGTGCTCCTGGATGCGCAACACACATGAGTGCCTTCTTGCTGCACTACCTGCAACATGACCCTCGAATTGTGAGAATTAGAAATAATCCTGACTACTGGGTTGCCACACTGTTAGATCACGTGAAGTCATTATCGGACTTTACTCCTCTTTGGTCAGACCTCATCTGGAATACTGTGTACAGTTTTGAGCACCACATTTTATAAAAGACATAGACAAACTGGAGCAAGTTCAGAGAAGAGCGACCAGAATGGTGACTGGTCTGCAAACCATGTCCTATGAGGAACGGTTGCAGGATTTGGGAATGTTTAGCTTGCAAAAAAGAAGACTGAGAGGAGACTTAATAGCTGTCTACAAATATGTCAAGGGCTGTCACATTGTAGAAGGATCATCTTTATTCTCATTTGCACAAGGAAAGACTAGAAGCAATGGGATGAAACTAAATGGGAGGAGACACAGATTAGATATTAGAAAAAAACTTTTTGACAGTGAGGGTGATCAATGAGTGGAACAGGCTGCCACGAGAGGTGGTGAGTTCCCCTTCAATGGACGTCTTCAAACAGAGGCTGGACAGACATCTGTTTGAGATGATTTAGTGAATCCTGCTTTGAGCAGGGGGTTGGACCAGATGACCCAGGAGGTCCCTTCCAACTCTACATTCTATGATTCTATGATTCTATGATCCCCGGTACAAAAGTAAATTTGCAGAAATTATTGCTGCCATAGAAAGGGATGCACGCATGCAGGAGTATCAGCAGAGACTGTTGCAGAATCTTACATGTGCTTTTCCACAAAATACCAGTGGTGCACGTAGTGAATCTCACAGTTCCAACTTGCCAACCGTGGGACCGTCAAGTGTTCAGCACTCAAACCATAACAGAACCACAGTATCTGCTGGTAACATCAATTTTGCGGAATCATTTCACCACTTTTTTAGCCCATCCTTTGCAAGGCAACAGGAGACAAGAAGTCTGACACATAGTCAACGCCTAGAGACGATGGTACAGGAGTATCTCCAAGTAAACATTGAAGCCATGACTGTGTCACTGGACCCTTGCTCTTTTTGGGCTTCCAATCTGGATAAATGGCCGGAGCTAGCCACTTACGCCTTGGAGATCTTGTCATGCCCCGCAGCCAGCGTTCTGTCTGAACGTGTGTTCAGCGCTGCTGGTGGTGTGCTGACAGATAAGCGCACGCAGCTCTCCACTGATAATGTAGACAGACTCACGTTCATAAAGATGAACAAATCATGGATCCGAAACGACTTTTCTACCCCTGTGTCATCCTGGGGAGAGTAAAAGCTTGATGATTGGTTAAAATCACCCTACCAACCGTTTTAAGCTTTCAAATTACTAATCATGTTTATCTGTATCTTGGCTGGAAAATAATTTGGGCTTTGTAGCAGTGTGCAGCACTGATTCTATTAGGCCATCTATAATAAGCTCCACCAGATTTAAAATTACTAATCATGTTTATCTGTATCTTGACTGGAAAATAATTTGGGCTTTGTTGCAGTGTGCAGCACTGATCCTATTAGGCCATCTATACTAAGCTCCACCAGATTTAAAATTAATAATAATTTTTAGCTGCATCTAGCCCAGAAAATAATTTTGGGGCTCCGAGATGCGCAAGACACATAAGTGCCTTCTTGCTGCACTACCTGCAACATGACCCTCAGATTGTCAGAATTCGAAGTAATCATGACTACTGGGTTGCCACACTCTTAGATCCCCCAAACTTTTCGATCAACCTTTTCATTTTAATAAAGACCAAAAAAATGGTCATTTTTGAAATTATAAGCATTAGCAGGTTATTAGAAACTGAAATCAAACAGTTTTCAACTCAAAACTTTATTCTAGGTGATGTTACATTTTCACATAGGACCCCTTGTTCGAAAGGAGCTTCTCGTCCATTGAATTTGTCAGGTTTTGGATGGTTTCTGCTTCAATTGTTTTGCATGAGGACAGAATACCCTCCCAGAGCTGTTGCTTAGATGTGAACTGCCTCCCGCCATCATAGACACTCCTTTTGATGATGCTCCAGAGGTACTGAATGGGGTAGAGGTCAGGGGAGCATGGGGGTCACACCATAAGTTTGTCCCCTTTTATGCCCATATCAGCCAGAGATGCATATGTTTTATGTGCAGCATGAGATGGTGCATTATCATGCAAAAAAATGATCTTGCTGTGAAATACACGGTTCTTCTTCTTGAACCATGGCAGGAAGTGCTGTTTGAGAAAATCCACATACATTATGGAGTTCATCTTTAGCGCCTTCAGGGATCCTAAAGGGGCCGACAATCTCTCTCCCCATGATTCCAGCCCAAAACATTACTCCACCTCCTCCTTGTTGGCGCTGTAGCCGTGTTTGCGTGGGGTGTCCATCAACCAGCCATCCTCCACTCCATCCATCTGGACCATCGAGCGCTGCACGGCACTCATCCATGAACAAAACAGTTTTGAAATCAGTCTTCATGTAATGTTTGGCCCACTGGAGCCGTTTCTGCTTGTGTGAAGTGGATAGAGGAGGTCGACAGGATGGCGTATGCACAGCTGCAAACCTCTGAAGGACCCTGCATCTTGTTGTTCGGGGGACGTTGGAGACACCAGCAGCTTCAAAAACTTGTCTGCTGCTATGACAAGGCTTTTTTGCCGCTGCTCTTTTAACCTGACGTAATTGCCTGTAGGAAAGAGTCCTCAATTTGCCCTTATCAGCACGCACATGTGTGTACTGTGAATCAGCTACATACTTCTTGATTGCCAAGACACTTCATCCTGATCATCGCACAATGTTGATTGTAGTCATGCCTTGACCTAAACACTCCACAATTTGTTGCTTCTCAGCAGCCGACACATCCTTTTTCTTTCCCATTTTGGCAGAAAATGTAGGCTGCTTAATAATGTGAGACAGCCTTCTTAAGTAGTCTTGCCTTTCATTGGACACACCTGCCAAACTAATTAGCACAGGTGTCTGCAATTGCTTACAGTGATATAAAGAGCCCTGACACACATCACCATCAATGAGTTTAACTGACAAACAAACAAATTCTTCCCTTATCACTCCTAAACACTTTTTGTATAATAATTTGGAACACAGTGTACATGTGCTTTTCCACAATACACCAGTGGTTCACGTAGTGAATCTTACAGTTCTAACTTGCCACCCGTGGTCTGTATGGAGTTGTTCAATAAAGGGCCCAAAATTAAGATAACATAGATGGGAGAGGTCTCTATGAATAGGAATTCCTAAGTATTTGATACCCTGTGAGGGCCAGGCAAAGGGAAAGTTGGACTAGATGGAATCCTATATGGATTTGGGGAGGGAGACATCGAGGGCCTCAGACTTCGCTGCATTGATTTTAAAATTTGACCATGTAACAAAGTGATCTATTTCAGCCATAACAGCATGGATGGATATATGTGATTGAGTGATATATACTAGAACATCATCAGCAAATAGAGAGCACTTGTACTCGGTGCCTCCCACCTCTATCCACCTAATATTGGGATTATGGCGAATTGATGAGAGCAGGTGCTCCGTCACTAGGATGTATAAGAGAGGGGACAGAGGACATCCCTGCCTTGTCCCATTGGTGATTGTGAAAGGTGATGAAAATGTTCTGATGCACCCTCTGGGCCTTGGGACACCCGGAGCCGGACCCTTTTTGGTGGATGCTGGTGGTTGTAGTCTTCGTGGCGGCGACCCGGTTCCGTGGTTCAGGGTGGTCAAACCAGTGGCGGAACTATTTATGTGGTTTTGATGTTTAAATCTCCGACTACGCCACCCGTGGATTGCGGTCAGAGTGAACCGCCGCTGCAGGGCAGACCGCTGAGGCTGGTGTTGTGGGTGCAGCAGAGCGTAGCATAACTCCCCACGGGAGGAGTATAGCCCCAGGGCAGTGTATGCGGAGGATGGGGGTGATGGTGCAGGGCAGCAGCAGTAACGACACGGAGTCAGTGATGCAGTCCAGGGCCTTTACTCACAGTTCTTATTATCCAGACCACGTCTGCAGGTAACGGCTGCCCACGTCGTACTGTGCTCACCAGGTGAGGGGCTCAGACAACTCCCAGATAACTTTGGAGCGCTTCACAGGACCCCCTTTGTGTGTCCTTTGTCTGGCCTTTCTTACCAACCCTTCTGTCCGGCTGCCTCGGGCCTCCTCTTGGTAAACTTGGCGCCAGTTTCCCTGACCCTATGTGGTGCCTTCCTAGCGGGTGTAGCGAGGGGCTGCGCTACATAAAATGTCACAGCCTCCGGTTTCTAGCTGAGGGTCGTTTCCTGCCTCCACTAGTTTCGGGGACCGGTCTCCCCCTTTGGCCTGACCCCTCCACGCAGGTGGATTCGGGCGTGCGGTGGCGACTCGCCCGTCCGCACCCCTGGGATCCCTTCATTCCTCGTTCCTGGAGCCTTCTCCGCTCCTCTTCCTTCCTTCTCCCTCTTCCAGGCCTGGGCCTCTGTTACTAGGCCCGCCTCCGGAGCAGAGCTCATGCAGAGCCCCTGCTCCCTGCCACTTCTGCTCAGACTTCTCTGCACTGAACTAAGATGGTGCCCACCTTTTATACTCCCTTCTCAATGCACCCAGGAACTGCTTCCTCCCTGCTCCTGCACTACAGGGTTCCCCTTCCTCAGTGTTCCCTCCCCCCACTTCAGCCAGGGACAGGGACTGTCGTGCCCATCTCAGAGGCATATTGGTCGCCCTGCCCCACGGCAATGTGGTGTAATGCATGCAGGTGTCGGTTCCTGATCCACACTCCATCCTTACCTGAGTGTGAGATATCACACCTCTGGGTGAGGTGCAATACCTCTGTAGCAACCGAGCCCTCAGGGTGCTACAGTTCCATTTATCTTCAGCCTAGGTGACGTATTGTGATACAGGGCCGTGATTTTGGCTATAAAAGGGTCCCCTAGACCCCTACCCCAAGCTTTTTAAGAGAATCATATATGGCGTGCCAGGAGACTCTATGGAATGCTTTCTCGGCATCCAACGAGAGTATCTAATTACAAATTTTTAACTGCATCTAGCCCAGGAAATACTTTGTGCCTAGTAGCAGTGTCTGCTAGTCAGCGGATTATCCCGGCTGTTAAGCAAGCTACACCACCTGTAGTTTGGACACTTAATTTTTTCAAAGGAAATGCTTCGGGACCACGGGATACTCAGTGAAGAGCATCAGGAGGCACCCCAAGGCATAGGGGCTGGGACTGGCAGTAGGATGCCTTGCGGTGGACAGCCGAGCTCGATCCTTATAAAAGCTTTTTAACTGCAGCAGCTTTAGTGGACGCTACTGGAGCTGGAATTACGCGGCTGCTGGCATGAGACTTGCCCTCCAATAGATCCTTGTAAATGGATTTAAAGTGTATTCATTCAAATTAGAGAGACAATTTAAATTAAAAAGCTTAGAGCTGCCTCCACCACAGGGGGGCTCGCTCGACCCACCAGCGGACAGGCACCAGTATTGGGAGAGGGGGGCTGGCCGTCAGGGTTCACCGCGGCTCTGGCACAAACCCGGCGACACGGAGGTGGCACGGGCAGGAGCGGACTGAAAGTGTCGGCTTCTCACTTTTTGGATTTTAGAAGGGCATGACATGCCTATATCTCTGTCTCCCCCTCCTTTTACTCTTCCACCTCTTTTCTTTTCGCATGACTATATGTACTTGTCACTTTTCCATGTGTTAGTTGTGTCTTCTGAGCAGTTTGTCAGCTTTTGGACACCTTTGAAGGTGTTTTCTATGTGTTTCTATGTGTTTTTGTTTGCCTGCCATTGGTTTTAACGGTGTTCGAAGTTGTTCGACGAACAGTTCGACGAACAGTTCGACGAACAGTTCGGCGAACACACGGGTGTTCGACGAACCGAACCGAACTCGAACACTACGGTGGTGGCTCAACACTACTGACCACAACTCCTCAGCTGTGTGACTCACATTTCCCAGACATTTCAAAGTAAACACTGATGCCTTGAGCCCTGCTGCCAGCATAGTAAGGAGGTGTGCAGGATTCCTTCTGCGCAGTTAGAAAGCAGGTGGCATTACCAGACAGGCTTTGGGTGCAGGTGGAGGACCGAGAGGAGGTTGAGGAGGCAGAAGCAGTGGAGGAACTTCGAGATAAAGAGGATTGACGCACAACTCGTGGGGACGGTAAGACTTGGACAGCCGCCCCTTGTCCTGCTGTCACCATAGTTACCCAGTGCCCAGTCAGCGACATGTAACACCCCTGTCCATGCCTACTTGTCCAAGTGTCTGTGGTGAAATGCACCCTGTCACACACACAGTTTCTCAAAGAAGCGGTGATGTTGTGTGCGACATGCTGGTGGAGCGCAGGCACACTTTTCTTTGAGAAGTAGTGCCGACTGGGCATCTGGTACTGGGGCACTGCGACGGACATAAGGTCTCAAAAATCCACTGTGTCCTCCAGGCGGAAAGGCAGCATTTCTGTAGCCAAGAGCTTGCAGATGGTGAAATTCAACCTCTTAGCTTTCTCATGGCTAGGAGGAAATGGTCTTTTACTTTTCCACATCTGAGGGACCGAGGGCAGGCTGTTGTGCTTAGACGGGATTGAGTAGGGTGTCCCCGGCAAACTGCTGGTCTGTGAGGAAGATGCAGGTGGACATGTTAGGTTGCCTTGATCCAAAGGTGGTGCTCTCGATGTCAGAGAGCGCTCAACACCAGCAGGTGTTTCCACTTCCCAATGAACTGACGACCTGCCAATCACACTGGCTGTTGCAGGAAAAGAGGTGGCAGGTCTGCGTCCAAAAACTTGTGTGACTGCTGTCCCCCCAGTCACAGAGGATGAAGAGGCCGCGGATGCACAAGATGGGGCAGACGGTGGTTGGCCCAGCCTGCTAGGCCGCATTGTAGCACAGTGAGCTTCCTACTGCAACTTATGCTTCATATCCATGTGACGGTACATGCATGAAGTACTCAAACTATGGATTTTTTGGCCTCTACTTAGCTTTTGGTGACAAATATTACAGATAACACGAGTTGGGTCATCCTTATCATTCTGAATAAATGCCCAGGCTATGCAAGGCTTAGAGCCCATGCGACCTGAAGAGCCACTATGACTTGTGGTCAGAGGCAGAGTTGTGGTTGAGGATGCAGTTGTTGACGTGCTTCCAGTGCTCCGTCTCTGTCCAGGAAGGCGCAACCTAACCTCGTCGTCAATAGCATCTGTGACGCCCCGCTGTGCTTGGTATCACAGATCCTAGAAGAGTGTATTGATGGAATCCTCCACAAGAGGCCCCCATAAACATTCACACATCTCCACCTTCCACCTCAGACCAGCAGAGGGAGCCCGTTAGGGATATAAATAGGGAAGGTGGAGCTAGGCAGTTCAGTTCCTCTGAAGAGTTCCTGCAGTAGAGAAGCCTAAGAGAGGTCAGTCTGCAGTGGAGCTCAGTCTAGTCTAGAGAACTCAGTTAATAGTTCAACAGTGGAGCACGAGGCTCCTGCTAGCTAGATTCAGTAAGGCATAACCGGAATCCCTGGAGAACTACAAGTCCCAGGATCGCTAAGGTGCTGATACGTAACAGAGCCAGGAGACGCTTAGGCCCCGCATAGTGGGAGCGTGAACTCCAAGAGAAGGCCCTACCACAAGGTCAGCCAGCGCAGGACAGAGACAAAGTTAGGCCTAGCTCCAGGCAGGTCATAAACTTACTACGCAGAGGCAAGAAACAGGAGGCCCTACACCCGCTCATTGGGGAGGATCCTGATATTTACCCTTCACCCTACAGTGCTCCGGGATGTGCCTGAATTTCCTCCAGTAAAAGGTACTGAAGTGACTACCGTGTCCATTCCCGTTCTTGCTCTGACCCAGCTGGGTCTCGCCTGTCCTGCATTCCCCCTGCATATGCTGCCCTGAGACCTAGCTCCACCTGTGAGGAGCTATACCATCGAGCTGCCTTATCACGGGTCTCAGTGGACTGCTGCAGCGCTGGTGCTTCTCACCAGATACCACAGGTGGCGTCACGAACTCTTATAAAATTAACAATTATCCACTCTTTTAAAGAGTGATCCCAGGGTACGGGCCAGGGAGCCGACCACCGCGACATCCCCAAGGCCAGGCAAAGGCCCGGGTGCCGAGTCATCCCCATCCCCTGGGCTAGTCACATCCTCCTCCATCTCCTCCGTTGACCTCATCGACTGGCTGACTGTGGGTTGACAGTAAGTGGGATCTCCAACCTCGTCATCATCACCCTGTGTGTTATCACACCCGTCGTCCTCAAAGCCAACCTCTTCCTGCCCTGACCGAAAAGTCAAGTTGTCGCTCCAATCAGGTATTTGAGTCTCATCATCGTCTTCATCATTGTCTCCACCAACAGGAGTGACAGTTTGGGAACGAGGGTCTACATTATGCTCAGAACCTTCTTCATCTGGTCCTGGATCCAACTTATAAAGATTCTGGGCATCAGTGCAGATCATTTCCTCGTCTGGATTAACAGATGCTCTGGAGCAGACCTCCGTTTCCCAGGCTATAGTATGAGTAAACAGCTCTGCAGACTCAACCATCTGTGTTACCCCATACTCAGACGGGCAGCTGGAGACTTGGGAGCTGTGAGGAAGCAAGTGTGATTGGGGTGACACCTCTGAGGACTGGAGTATTTGTGATGATGAAATTGAGGTGGAGGAGAGCCCACTTGAAGGAGCACTTGTTATCCGCTGAAGCACCTGCTGGTTTTGTGCCTCATCTGGAATTTGTAGCGATGGGCGTGTCCGTAAGAAAGGGATCGTATCACATTGTCAACGAAAAGAAGTCGACATCTTAGTTTGGCTGGAAGATGGTCTTTCTTCTGCAGATGTTACCCCCCCCCCCCACACCGCGGGGGGGCTCGACCCACCAGCGGACAGGCACCAGTATTGGGAGAGGGGGGCTGGCCGTCAGGGTCCACCGCGGCTCTGGCACAAACCCGGCGACACGGAGGTGGCACGGCAGGAACGAACTGGCCGTGTCGGCTTCTCACTTTTTGGATTTTAGAAGGGCATGACATGCCTATATCTGTGTCTCCCCCTCCTTTTACTCCTCCACCTCTTTTCTTTTCGCATGACTATATGTGCTTGTCACTTTTCCATGTGTTAGTTATGTCTTCTGACCAGTTTGTCAGCTTTTGGACACCTTTGAAGGTGTTTTCTATGTGTTTCTATGTGTTTTTGCTTGCCTGCCATTGGTTTTAACAGTGTTCGAAGGTGTTCGACGAACAGTTCGATGAACAGTTCGGCGAACACACGGGTGTTCGACGAACCGAAGCGAACACTACGGTGGTGGCTCAACACTATTCCTGAGGTGGAGAGGTCTACAAAAATAGGGCAGTACCAGAAGGACAATGCTGCAGAACTGTTAAAAAAATTCCCATCTGAACACGCTAGCGGCAGAGGTCACAGTTCATTGTTGCCCAACCAAGGCGTACATGCGAGAGAGACGTAACTCCAATCCAGCAGAGGCAGGGGAACACTGTCAACGTTCTGGGACAGTTTTCTCAGACCCTCCCTTCGGACAGACCCTGAGGTGCGGGGTACTCTCACAAGCAGTGGAAAGTTTCAAAAGATGGTGAGGGAGTACCCTGCCGACTGTACCAGCGTCCTCCGTGATTCCTCTGTGCCTTTTAATTATTGGGTATCCAAGCTGGACACTTGGAATGCACTCGCTCTGTACGCCTTGGAGGTCCTGGCCTGCCCTGCCGCTAGTATGTTATCAGAGCGTGTTTTTAGTGCCCCTGGGAGAATTATAACTGATAAGCGCACTCGCCTGTCAACTGACAATGCTGACAAGCTGACCCTTATCAAAATGAACAAGGGCTGGATTGGGCCAGACTTCTCATCACCACTAAATGACAGCAGAGTAACATAAAGTCAAATCCACTGTGTTATTTCGGGAGGTGTATTCACATGCAATGCTTCACACCCACACATGGGTATACGCTTCCTCATTTCGGCTGTTTTATGTTCTTCTCCTTATCCTCAGCCTCCACCACCACTATACCACCAGGGTGACCGTGGTCCGTGTTGCCATTATTGAAAGTTCCTCCATCCTGATTTTTGTCAGCTTTTGCTTGGAAGGCATAAGCAAAGACTGTGGGAGACCCACTCCCCAATAATGGGAATAATATTTTTAAGATGCTGTACTGTATGGCTCTTCCAAGGGGCATTAAGAGCGTCTTGTTATACCACTCTGACCTCCACGTCTCTTGTAAGGGGCATTAAAAGCGTCTTGTTATACCACTCTGACCTCCACATCTCTTCTAAGGGGCATTAAAAGCGTCTTGTTATACCACTCTGACCTCCACATCTGTGCTGAGGGGCATTAAAAGCGTCTTGTTATACCACTCTGACCTCCACGTCTCTTGTAAGGGGCATTAAAAGCGTCTTGTTATACCACTCTGACCTCCGCGTCTCTTCTGAGGGGCATTAAAAGCGTCTTGTTATACCACTCTGACCTCCACGTCTCTTCTGAGGGGCATTAAAAGCGTCTTTTTATACCACTCTGACCTCCACATCTCTTCTGCGGGGCATTAAAAGTGTCTTGTTATACCACTCTGACCTCCACGTCTCTTCTGAGGGGCATTAAAAGTATCTTGTTATACCACTCTGACCTCCACGTCTCTTCTGAGGGGCATTAAAAGCGTCTTGTTATACCACTCTGATCTCCACGTCTCTTGTAAGGGGCATTAAAACCATCTTGTTATACCACTCTGACCTCCACGTCTCTTGTAAGGGGCATTAAAAGCGTCTTGTTATAACACTCTGACCTCCACGTCTCTTCTGAGGGGCATTAAAAGCGTCTTGTTATACCACTCTGACCTCCACATCTCTTCTGAGGGGCATTAAAAGCATCTTGTTATACCACTCTGACCTCCATGTCTCTTCTGAGGGGCATTAAAAGCGTCTTGTTATACCACTCTAACCTCCACGTGTCTTCTGAGGGGCATTAAAAGCGTCTTGTTATATCACTCTCACCTCCACGTCTCTTGTAAGGGGCATTAAAAGCGTCTTGTTATACCACTCTGACCTCCACGTCTCTTCTGAGGGGCATTAAAAGTGTCTTGTTATACCACTCTGACCTCCACGTCTCTTGTAAGGGGCATTAAAAGCATCTTGTTATACCACTCTGACCTCCATGTCTCTTCTGAGGGGCATTAAAAGCATCTTGTTATACCACTCTGACCTCCACGTCTCTTGTGAAGGGCATTAAAAGAGTCTTGTTATACCACTCTGACCTCCACGTCTCTTCTGAGGGGCATTAAAAGCATCTTGTTATACCACTCTGACCTCCACGTCTCTTGTAAGGGGCATTAAAACCGTCTTGTTATACCACTCTGACCTCCACGTCTCTTCTGAGGGGCATTAAAAGCGTCTTGTTAAGCTACTGGGACCTCTACGACTCTTCGAACGGGCATTGCATTTCCTCATAATTTTTGGAAACTTTTGCTTGGAAGGCATAAGCAAATACTATGGGAGACCCACTCCCCAATAATGGGACTAATGTTTGTAATATGCTGTACTGCATGGCTCTTGTAAGAGGCATTGCAAGTTGCTCCGTCCTAATTTTTGGAAGCTTTTGCTTGGAAGGCATAAGCAAATACTATGGGAGACCCACTCCCCAATAATGGGACTTATGTTTGTAATATGCTGTACTGCATGGCTCTTGTAAGGGGCATTGCAAATTGCTCCGTCCTAATTTTTGGAAGCTTTTGCTTGGAAGGCATAAGCAAATACTATGGGAGACCCACTCCCCAATAATGGGACTTAGGTTTGTAATATGCTGTACTGCATGGCTCTTGTAAGGGGCAGTGCAAGTTGCTCCTTCCTAATTTTTGGAAGCTTTTGCTTGGAAGGCATAAGCAAATACTATGGGAGACCCACTCCCCAATAATGGGACTAATGTTTGTAATATGCTGTACTGCATGGCTCTTGTAAGAGGCATTGCAAGTTGCTCCATCCTAATTTTTTTAAGCTTTTGCTTGGAAGGCATAAGCAAATTCTATGTGAGACCCACTCCCCAATAATGGGACTTATGTTTGTAATATGCTGTACTGCATGGCTCTTGTAAGGGGCATTGCAAGTTGCTCCATCCTAATTTTTGGAAGCTTTTGCTTGGAAGGCATAAGCAAATACTATGGGAGACCCACTCCACAATAATGGGAATAATGTTTTTAAGATGCTGTACTGTATGGCTCTTGTAAGGGGCATTAAAACCGTCTTGTTAAGCTACTGTGACCTCCACGTCTCTTCCAAGGGGCATTAAAACCGTCTTGAGTATGGATAAATGGGCCACCGACGCAGCCATGACATGGTGGCCGGCGTCTGCCTCCACATGCCTAAAAGGCCCAATTTCAAGTGCAAGCAAGCTAGCAGCATGGTATTGCAGCCTGGGGGTGGGTGGGTGGCAGGTTGCACACTTACGCTTGCATTCCAAGAAAACAAAGCAGATGCTAACTTCTATCATCATCATCATGCTCCTCACCTTGGCACTCTCAACTCCCCTGATGGAGAAGCTAGGGCCCACCAGAAGAGTCGGGTTCTCTGGTGGGCTCGTCCAATGCTGCACTAAAGTAGGCCGGGCTAAGAAAAGTATGTGGGGATGTTCTGCGGAGAAATCGGGGCAGCTGAGGACCGTTTATGGACACCTGGCCGCGGGGCGGCTGGGGACCGAGCGTAGACACCCGGCCGCTGGGCGGCTGGGGACTGAGTATGGATACTCGCTGCCGAAGCAGCCATGAGGTAGTGGCCAGCTTCGGCCTCCTCAAAACTAAAAGGCCCCATTTCAAGTGCAAGCTAGCAGTATGGTATTGCAGCCTGGGGGTGGGTGGGTGGTTGGCTGCATATTTGCGCTTGCATTGCAAGGAATGGGGGAGGTACAATTGAACACTGCCCTGGGACAAGGACTTGCACGGGGATAGTTAAAAGTCTGCATCTTCTGATGCGGCAAGGATCACTTCTGATGGGCACACTTTTAGGCAGTGACCTGGGAGTCAGAGATGCTTCCAGGGGTCTTCCCCATGCTGTCCCCATGTCTTTTCAGCACTGTATGCATGTGTCACACAGCACATGGCCAGATAAGGTTGTAAAATGTTAAAATAACATTTCTCGGTGAATGCATTTGTCACAGTTGAAAGCAATACAAAAGTGCAAAAACGCATAAAAAATGCTACTTGTGAACATAGCCCAAGGTGTGGAGGAGTATTTTTGTTTTTGGTTATTTATTTTACCTTATACACAAGTCTTTACCTTGGAAAAGAAATTCCTTAACATTTTTCACAGGAAAAAAGTTTCACTTTCGTTTTTGAACGTTTTATTATGAGCCTGTAAATGTGGCTTAATACCTCTGAACACGTTGTTGACAACAGTGACCTGGGGGTCAGAAATGCTTCCTGGGGCGATCCCCATGCTGTCCCCATGTCATTTGAGCACTGTCACTGTCATTTGGGCACTTTTTAGGCTTTCTACAGACTGCTGGGGGTGCCGCCGCAAAAATGCTCGGGTCTCCCATAGACTAACATTGGGCTTGTTGCTCGGGTCGAGCACCCGAGTATCACGGCGAGCTGGGGCCGAGCTTTGAGCACCCGAGCATTTTAGTGCTCGCTCAACACTAGAGATAACCAACTGCCTGTAGACTCACCAGCTCATTCCTGAACATGTTAGCAGGGCCAAGTCAAGAGTGCATGAATATGCTGGATTATGATTATTTTCCAATTTTTACAGGTAGGAAGATTCTAAGCGCACGCAGTCCATGCATCTGTAATTTCTGTAAATGCCAGGTCACTACTTCTGGATGAATAATCTAGCTGTATTTATAGCTGGCTGCATAAAAATATCCCTCTCTTGCAAGGTTTATCCCGTTTAACACGCAGTGAATGAAGACTACTGAAGACCTTAATTCAGTTTGACGTTGTGTTTTTTTAAGATAAGCCTGAGAGGTTTCTCTTCTAGTACATAAATATCTCACCCTGCGGCCGTTGCATCCCGTCCACCACTCTCTGATAGTCACTACACACTTGGTCATTGGATATCTCGAGGAGGAAGAAATAAGGTCAATTTCACAGCTATGAAAAGGAAAGAACGGTTGAAGCTGGATATATTCCCCGATTTCCTGATGTATTGGCTGTAGCCTTCTTGCCGTTAGTAGTATTCCTTTATATCTATTTTTTCTACTATTCTTTTTTTTGTTTTAACTCAGACTCAGCCTATTGAGCCTATCTGTTCTGTGGGAAATGTCCAGCCAATAAGGTCACAATATGACCAGAGAAGATGAGATTGTGCAATGTGATTGTACCAGACCCTACCATTGACCTTAACCTGTGTGCTAACCCTACCATTGACCCTAACCTGTGTGCTGACCCTACCTTTGACCCTAACCTGTGTGCTAACCCTACCATTGACCCTAACCTGTGTGCTTACCCTACCATTGACCCTAACCTGTGTGCTAACCCTACCATTGACCCTAACCTGTGTGCTAACCCTACCATTGACCCTAACCTGTGTGCTAACCCTACCATTGATCCTAACCTGTGTGCTTACCCTACCATTGACCCTAACCTGTGTGCTAATCATACCATTGACCCTAACCTGTGTGCTGACCTTACCTTTGACCCTAACCTGTGTGCTAACCCTACCATTGACCCTAACCTGTGTGCTGACCCTATCATTGACCCTAAACTGTGTGCTGACCATACCATTGACCCTAACCTGTGTGCTAACCCTACCATTGACCCTAACCTGTGTGCTGACCCTACCATTGACCCTAACCTGTGTGCTAACCCTACCATTGACCCCAACCTGTGTGCTGACCCTACCTTTGACCCTAACCTGTGTGCTGACCCTGCAATTGAGCCTAACCTGTGTGCTGACCCTACCACTGACCTTAACCTGTGTTCTGACCCTACCATTGACCCTCACCTGTGTGCTGACCCTACCATTGACCCTAACCTTTGTGCTAACCCTACCATTGACCCTAACCTGTGTGCTGACCCTACTTTTGACCCTAACCTGTGTGCTGACCCTACAATTGAGCCTAACCTGTGTGCTGACCCTACTACTGACCCTAACCTGTGTGCTGACCCTACCTTTGACCCTAACCTGTGTGCTAACCCTACCATTGACCCTAACCTGTGTGCTTACCCTACCATTGACCCTAACCTGTGTGCTAACCCTACCATTGACCCTAACCTGTGTGCTAACCCTACCATTGACCCTAACCTGTGTGCTAACCCTACCATTGATCCTAACCTGTGTGCTTACCCTACCATTGACCCTAACCTGTGTGCTAATCATACCATTGACCCTAACCTGTGTGCTGACCTTACCTTTGACCATAACCTGTGTGCTAACCCTACCATTGACCCTAACCTGTGTGCTGACCCTATCATTGACCCTAACCTGTGTGCTGACCATACCATTGACCCTAACCTGTGTGCTAACCCTACCATTGACCCTAACCTGTGTGCTGACCCTACCATTGACCCTAACCTGTGTGCTAACCCTACCATTGACCCCAACCTGTGTGCTGACCCTACCTTTGACCCTAACCTGTGTGCTGACCCTGCAATTGAGCCTAACCTGTGTGCTGACCCTACCACTGACCTTAACCTGTGTGCTGACCCTACCATTGACCCTCACCTGTGTGCTGACCCTACAATTGACCCTAACCTGTGTGCTGACCATACCACTGACCCTAATCTGTGTGCTGACCCTACCATTGACCCTCACATGTGTGCAGACACTACTATTGACCCTCACCTGTGTGCCGACCCTACGATTGGCCATAACCTGTGTGCTGACCCTACCATTGACTCTAACCTGTGTGCTGACCCTACGGTTTGCCATAACCTGTGTGCTGACCCTACGATTGGCCATAACCTTTGTGCTGACCCTACCATTGACCCTAACCTGTGTGCTGACCCCACCATTCACCCTAACCTGTGTGTTAACCCTACCATTGACCCTAACCTGTGTACTTTTACAAAAGAGGTTGTAGAAGATTGGAAGAGATATCTCTTTTCATATTTGCTCCTACTTTTGTGTATTGGCTTGGGTTTTTTTCAGTATTGAAGTGGCTTCTAGCTCTGCAGCCATAATAACTCCACCCCAGCGGAGCAGCCGGGTGTCAAGTATTCAAAAAAGCCAACATGGTTACTCATTGCTTTATTGTCTTTGGCACAACTGTGCTTTAAATGAATCACATCTATAATAACTAGGACTTAACCAGTGTTTGTAAGTCTATATGTGTTACTTATATCAAATATGTAAAGTCTGTTTTCTCTTATCTCTCAGGCTACTTGAGTCAAGTGGATTTACAGGAGAAGAAAGACATTCAGGAGCGGAAGGCCTTGCAGGATCTAGAAGCTGGGGTAGAAGACGCAGTATCTATTACACAGCTGCTTACAAAACTATCCAGAGTAGAGCAGAATCCGCTCTATTACTCCGGAGGGATACAGCTTCTTGTCCAAGCTGTAAAGGATTGTGAGTTTCCACAATACTGTGTCTTCCTATGCTTTGGATAGTCCTATCACGAGGCATCATTTACCACCTGTCAGCAGAATATGTTGGCTCTATAGAGATAAAAAATATTATTATTGATAGTAAAAGAGTGGGCACTTTTGCAAAAAAATGAATATAAGTAATTTTTATATTTTTAGCTTAGGTAGAGATCTTTGTACAGTACAGACCAAAAGTTTGGACACACCTTCTCGTTTAAAGATTTTTCTGTATTTTCATGACTATGACAATTGTACATTCACACTGAAGTCATCAAAACTATGAATTAACACATGTGGATTTATATACTTAACAAAAAAGTGTGAAACAACTAAAAATATGTCTTATTTTCTACGTTCTTCAAAGTAGCCACCTTTTGCTTTGATGACTGCTTTGCACACTCTTGGCATTCTCTTCATGAGCTTCAAGAGGTAGTCACCGGAAATGGGTTTCACTTCACAGGTGTGCCCTGTCAGGTTTAACAAGTGGGATTTCTTGCCTTATAAATGGGGTTGGGACCATCAGTTCTGTTGTGCAGAAGTCAGGTGAATACACAGCTGATAGTCCTACTGAATAGACTGTTAGAATTTGTGTTATGGCAAGAAAAAAGCAGCTAAGGAAAGAAAAACGAGTGGCCATCATTACTTTAATAAATGAAGGTCAGTCAGTCCAAAAAATTGGGAAAACTTTGAAAGTGTCCCCAAGTGCAGTTGCAAAAACCATCAAGTGCTACAAAGAAACTGGCTCACATGAGGACCGCCCCAGGAAAGGAAAACCAAGAGTCACCTCTGCTTCTGAGGATAAGTTTATCCAAGTCACCAGACTCAGAAATCGCAGGTTAACAGCAGCTCAGATTAGAGACCAGGTCAATGCCACACAGAGTTCTAGCAGCAGACACATACCTTTGTAGCAAAGGCGAGAGAGCTTGTAAGGGAATTCCTACATTATGTTTCAAAGATGGAGAGAGGCTGCCATCTGCTGGCCAGACACAGTCAAGCAGAGCCAAGATATGCAAGTGAAGTTGAAGGGAGAGCAGATTTAGACGCTTGACCCGATCAGGTGACTTCCAGGAAGGAGTTCCGGGAGATAAGAGGCCAGCGCGCCAAACCTGAGGGGTCTTTGGCGCCAAGCAGCAGAAAGGAGCAGACGTGTTCCCTGTGTGCTGAGAAGCCCCGCGTGACAGGCCTAAGCCAGAGGCCTGTGAGGTGCCACAGCCGGGCACCAGTAGAAGAGCTCCGGATCCCTCACAGATGTGACCCTAGTGCTGTGCCTGCTGAGGAGACTCGGAACCTGCGTGCGGTGCTGAGTGAGTTCGTGGAACCCGACGTCGCCCGCCGACAGACGAGGTCTGGACCCCCCTACCCAAGGCTTGAGAGACTGCCTCTAACGGCCAAGCAGAGAGGACTTGAGAGACAGCTGCCCCAGGAAAGTCACGCCAGCGAAAGCAGAGGAGCTGCATACGTGAACAGGGCCGTCACTTCTACTGTTCAAACACGGTACCGGGGACAATTGGGTTTAGGTACTCAGGTTGGGAGGGGAACGGTTGGAGCTAAAGAAGCTCAACGTGACCTAATTGAATTTATCCGGAAAAAGACTCACAGCCTAGCGGGAATAACCAGTGACCCCCGCTAGAGCCATATGCACAGTTAAGGAACTCACGTGGTGTCTCCCATGATCTAGGGCACCACATTACCTTGAGAGACTTCGCATTTTGCTAATACTTCAAATTACTGTTTATTACCCTTGTTGCAATCCCTTGTTCAGAGTACCTGTTAAATATATATATATAAACTGTTTATATTCAAATCTTACTGTTCTCGCCTTGTGTCTCTGTGCGTTGCATCCCGCCACCTGCATTACATTTGGCGTAGTTGGCAGGATACAACATTCAGACGCAGAGATGGCGGAGCAGCCTTTGACTGGGTCCGGCCGGAGCCATATACCTTTGGGGGCTATGCTCAGCCACCTACCCAAGTTTACGGGGGATGGTATGTCACTGTGGGACTGGGTAGAAAGACTGAGAAGTATGCTACATATGTATCCCCTCGATCCCCTAGCCCAGACGGAGCTGGCCCTCCTAACCCTTGATGGAGAGGCCCGGCAGACTGTGATGTACCACCTACCTGGGGACCGTGACACCGTGGACAAAGTGATAAAAATTCTAGAGGATATGCACGGTGACACTACAGATTTGAGACACTTGCGCTTACGGTTGTTTCAGCGGGTCCACGGGGAAAATGAGACAGTAAATCAGTATGTTAATGCATTACAGGAAGTGACGGCCCATATCACCAAGAAAACTCGAGATGGGAACCGAGGACTGCGACCATTGGATGAGGTGTTGGATGAGGTGTTGCGTGACCAACTGATTGCTGGCTTGAAAGACCCTTCCCTGAGGCAGATCCTGAAGGAGTGGCTGCGATTGAGCCCTGATCTGGGCTTCCTGGAGGTAGGGGTTGAAGCTAGAGTCCTGGAGAGAGAAGTTCCTGTTCTCAAAGCCACAGTTAGAAGTCATGAGGCAATTGCCCCTGAATTCACCAACAAAGAGCCTGATTGGGTACGGGAAATACGTCAGGAAATTCGAGACATTCGGGGTGAGTTGAATGCTATTAGAAAGACCCCTACTGCCCCATTGCCGACGGACCATACTGCCCAACGCGGACCGAGACCAGAGCGAGAAAGACGTTCCTACCCGGCCCCAGCATGGCATGTACCCGACCTATCGGTAGAACGAGGACCAGAGTGCTGGACCTGCGGAGGTAGGGGGCATATCTCCAAAGACTGTCCCAACCGAGAAACGAGGAGGAGGGGACAGCCGTTAAACTAAAATGCCCCACGGTTGTGGAGCATACCGTGGGGTCTCGAGCTTCAGAGAGTGGAAGAGGGAGCTCTGAAGACATTGTCTCCGAGAGGCCCATTATCTGGGCTGAATTCAATGGGCAGCGGATCCGCTGTTTAATGGACTCCGGGTCTCAAGTGACCACTATGTCTGAGACGTATTTCCAAAGTCACTTTCCTGAAGTCGCTCGTTCCTGCCGGGAACCCACTGTCAAACTGGTGGTGGCTAATCAACTACCTATCCCAGTAGCGGGAGTAGTATGGATGTCCGTTCGGGCATGTGGAAAGGACCTCGGTCGGAAAGGGATCGTACTGACCACAGGGCCCGGAGGCGATGGGCCCATTGTAACTCTGGGCATGAATGTGCTGAAAGAGTTCGGACAGTTCCTGGCTGAGGGCTGTAACAAAAACAACTGGACCCATGGCACTCGAGATCCAGCTAACATGAGAGTATTCCAGCATCTCGTGCGGGTCAGTCAGATTCAAAAATTGCCCGCTACCTCTCAGTACCTTGGTAAGGTATCGATACCACCTGAAGCCACAATGACACTGCCAGTGGGACAGACTGTAGTCACTCTACCGGTGCTGGCACATGTGTCCTTAGAGGGCGTGGACATTCAAATTGAACCAATAGAGGGAGAGGAAGCACCCTCTGGACTCCTGGTTGCTCGGACCCTGGCCACCGTGCGGCACGGTCGAGTACCCGTGCGTTGCATCAATTTAAGTGGCACAAGTTTACAGTTGTTGCCCCGACAAGAGGTGGCGCGAGTGTGTATAATGCCAGAAGCCCTTACTAGAGCTGACGCTATAGGGCTGGCACCTGTGGAAGGAAAGCCATGGACCCTGGAGGTGTCCCTCAATAGCCAAGAGAATGGAAGAGAACCGTTGGCTGGGCGCCACCTCTTGGAGGAAATGGAGGCTAATCTGACTGAGTTTTCTGCTGGACAAGTAAGGCAGATCAAACAACTTCTACAGAGATATCAGGGAGTGTTTGCACAGCATGAAGATGATTTCAGGTGCACTCGGGACATTCAGCACGAAATACCCACCGGAAATACTGCTCCCATCAGAGAGAGACATCGGCAGATCCCGCCTCAAATGTACCAGGAGGTGAAAGAGCTGTTGGCCCACATGTTGCGGAACGGTGTGATCCGTGAAAGTCAGAGTCCTTGGGCGGCTCCGATCTTGCTGGTCCGGAAGAAGGATGGTACCCTGAGAATCTGCGTAGACTATCGAAAGCTGAATGCCTGTACAGTAAGGGACTCCTATCCACTCCCCCGAATTGAAGAGTCTCTATCTGCACTAGGGAGCGCCAAATTCTTCTCTTCCCTCGACCTGGCCAGTGGCTATTGGCAGGTCCCAGTAGCTGAGAAGGATCGTCCGAAGACAGCTTTTGTCCTCCCTATGGGCCTGTTTGAGTTCAATCGGATGTCGTTCGGGCTAACAAATGCGCCAGGAACCTTCCAACGGCTGATGGAGAGATGCTTGGGGGACCTCAACTTTGAAGCCTCTTTAATATATCTGGACGATATAATTATCTATTCTGCTACGTTTGAAGATCATCTCCGCCGATTGGAACAAGTGTTAGAACGGCTTCAAAGACACGGCCTGAAAATTAAGCCTTGTAAGTGTCGTCTCTTCAAACGAGAAATTGAATATCTGGGGCACACTGTGTCCAGTGCAGGAGTGCACCCCACTGCGGAGAAAGTAGCTGCCGTGCAGAAGTGGCCCATGCCCGCCCATCTAAGGGAACTGAGGGCGTTCCTGGGGCTTGCTGGATACTACCGCAAATTCATTAAAGACTTCGCTAAGATTGCGATCCCGCTCAATGAATTGCTGAGAGGAACGGCTGGGGGAGCCAAGCGGCAGCCCATTCAGTGGGGCCCACGCCAAGAAGAGGCATTCCGAGCATTGAAAATGGCGCTAACGGATGCCCCAATTCTGGCCTACGCTGACTTTTCGCAGCCTTTTATGTTGTACACTGATGGAAGCTTGCATGGACTGGGAGCAGTGCTAGCTCAAGTACAAGGAGGAAAAGAGCGAGTGATCGCGTATGCCAGCAGATCACTCCGAGACACGGAGAAGAATCCGGACAACTACAGTTCGTTTAAGCTGGAGCTACTGGCACTGGTGTGGGCCATGACCGAGAAATTTGCTGAGTACCTGTCAGGGTCAGAAGTGCAAGTGCGGACAGATAGCAACCCTTTGGCCCACTTGGAGAACGCCAAACTGGGCGCGTTAGAACAGCGGTGGGTCGCAAGGATGTCCAAATACCAATATAAAATCGCCTATCGGTCCAAGGCCCTGAACACTCATGCAGATGCCCTGTCCCGGGTCACTCAGGCGGGGCCGAAGAGGGACAGAGATGAGGAGCTCGAAGGCGACGAGATCCCGGATTTCAGCCAGTTCGCCGCTGCTGTGGTCGACGCCCAGGAGACCAGAGAGGAGCCGAGGCCCACTCAAATTCTGGGCCGTTCAAGAGACAAATGGATACATCTACAGCAATCCGACCCAGAGTTAGCAAAGCTGAGAGAATGGGTCGCCCTTAGGCAAAGACCCGACCAGGAAGCCAGAGCCGCTTCACTTCCAACTACCCTACAAATCCTAGGCCAGTGGGAGAGACTCTTCCTGAAGGACGGCTTGCTATGCCAAAGATTCCAGCTGCCTCGAGAGTTTGATGTTACCTGGCAGGTGGTAATTCCAGGAGCGCTAGTAACGCAGCTAGCCCAAGAAGCTCATAGAAGAGGTGCTCACTTCGGTGTAGAAAAGACCTTTCTGTGGTTGCAACAGCTGGTGTATTGGCATCAACTGCGGCAAGAAGTCGAGGGGGTCTGCCGAACATGTCGTCAGTGTGAGTTGAACAAGCCCCCGGAGCAAAGAGCTCCCATTCAGACCATCCAAACTTCTGCCCCCTTGGAAGTCTTGATGATTGACTACCTGATGATAGGAACTTCATACAATGGTTATGGACACTGTTTAGTCATGACTGATCACTTCACCAAGTTCGCAGTAGTGACGCCTACTAAAGACCAGACAGCAGAAGCCACAGCTAAGGCCATCTGCCAGGATTTCATCCCGATTTATGGGTGCCCGAAGCGAATACATTCTGATCAGGGGGCCTGCTTCCAAGGACGAGTGATGGATGAGCTATACCGCATCTATGGGATCGACCGATCCCGAACAACGCCCTACCACCCTCAAGGGAACGGCGCATGCGAGCGCTTCAACCAAACCCTGTTGCAAATGTTGCGAACGCTGGAAGCGGACAAAAAGATGAAGTGGCCCGAATTTGTGTCCGAGCTGGGGTGGGTGTATAATAATCGAGTTCATGCGACTACCGGCTACACCCCTTACATGTTACTGTTTGGAAGAAGTGGGTGAGAAATTACTGAACAGGAGCTAGACTCAGAAGACTCCGGCCCGGGCAGTAGCCCAAGTACATGGATTCGAGAACACCAGCGTCGGCTCCATACAGTGAGAAGACTGGTTGCTCAGAAGTTTCAGGAAGTAGAGCATGCAGATCGTCCCCTGATCGCAGGCGGGTCACTTCAGCCAGGAGACCGAGTACTGGTAAGGGCCAAACGATTTGGGAGTAATCTGGACCATCGTTGGGAGACGATACCATATCGGGTGGTGAAGAAGGTTCACCCAGATAACCCCGTCTACGAGGTTAGGCTCGAAGGGGATGACGCCGCGACACCCAGGGGTTGCACCACAATATGCTGCGACCTTGCTCCTCTGAAGCAGAAGTCTGTAACGAAGTTGGGCCTTCAAACGTATTGGCTGAAGTGACACATGCTGAAGTGCCACATGCAGGAACCTTGGGGGATGAAGAAGGATGGGCCACAATGCAGTTGGGCCCATCAGAACCGTTGAGGCCAACCCCGAGTGGAACCCAGAATGAGTCGAGAAATGACTTGCAATCCCCAGTAGTTGATTCATCGGATCTCCCGGAGTCACCTCCGCAAGAGGAGCCCCGCAGAACTGAGCGGGCTAATGCCGGAATTCCTCCTAACCGGTATGCTCAAGAAGAGTTTATCTGGTCTCAAATCCAACAGAAAACGCAGGAGTGTGCCCAACTTCTGTCTGAACTTGCACTGCCTGAAAAGAGGCATCAATTCTGCGAGAAGTCCACTCGCCTGAGGACTGGCGAGCAAAAAGGAGGGAGGAATGTAGCAAAGGTGAGAGAGCTTGTAAGGGAATTCCTGCATGATGTTTCAAAGATGGAGAGAGGCTGCCATCTGCTGGCCAGACACAGTCAAGCGGAACCAAGATATGCAAGGGAAGTTGAAGGGAGAGCAGATTTAGACGCTGGACCCGATCAGGTGACTTCCAGGAAGGAGTTCCGGGAGATAAGAGGCCAGCGCGCCAAACCTGAGGGGTCTTTGGCGCCAAGCAGCAGAAAGGAGCAGACGTGTTCCCTGCGTGCTGAGAAGCCCCGCGTGACAGGCCTAAGCCAGAGGCCTGTGAGGTGCCACAGCCGGGCACCAGTAGAAGAGCTCCGGATCCCTCACAGATGTGACCCGAGTGCTGTGCCTGCTGAGGAGACTCGGAACCTGCTTGCGGTGCTGAGTGAGTTCGCGGAACCTGACGTCGCCCGCCGACAGACGAGGTTTGGACCCCCCTACCCAAGGCTTGAGAGACTGCCTCTAACGGCCAAGCAGAGAGGACTTAAGAGACAGCTACCCCAGGAAAGTCACGCCTGCGAAAGCAGAGGAGCTGCATACGTGAACAGGGCCGTCACTTCTACTGTTCACTCACGGTACCGGGGACAATTGGGTTTAGGTACTCAGGTTGGGAGGGGAACGGTTGGGGCTAAAGAAGCTCAACGTGACCTAATTGAATTTATCCGGAAAAAGACTCACAGCCTAGCGGGAATAACCGGTGACCCCCGCTAAAGCCATATGCACAGTTAAGGAACTCACGTGGTGTCTCCCATGATCTAGGGCACCACATTACCTTGAGAGACTTCGCATTTTGCTAATACATCAAATTACTGTTTATTACTCTTGTTGCAATCCCTTGTTCAGCGTACCTGTAAATATATATATATAAACTGTTTATATTCAACTCTTACTGTTTTCACCTTGTGTCTCTGTGCGTTGCATCCCGGGACCTGCATTACACCTTCAACAACTGTTAAGAGGAGACTTTGTGCAGCAGGCCTTCAAGGCAAAATAGCTGCTAGGAAACCACTGCTAAAGACAGGCAACAAGCAGAAGAGATTTGTTTGGGCTAAAGAATACAATGAATGGACATTAGACCAGTGGAAATCTGTGCTTTGGTCTGATGAGTCCAAATTTGAGATCTTTGGTTCCAACCACCGTGTCTTTGTGCGACGCAGCAAAGGTGAACGGATGGACTCTACATGCCTGGTTCCCACCGTGATACATGGAGGAGGAGGTGTGATGGTGTGGGGGTGCTTTGCTGGTGACACTGTTGGGGATTTATTCAAAATTGAAGGCATACTGAACCAGCATGGTTACCACAGCATCTTGCAGCGGCATACTATTCCATCCGGTTTGCGTTTAGTTGGACCATCATTTATTTTTCAACAGGACAATGATCCCAAACACACCTCCAGGCTGTGTAAGGGCTATTTGACCAAGAAGGAGAGTGATGGGGTGCTACGCCAGATGACCTGGGCTCCACAGTCACCAGACCTGAACCCAATCGAGATGGTTTGGGGTGAGCTGGACCCCAGAGTGAAGGCAAAAGGGCCAACAAGTGTTAAGCATCTCTGGGAACTCCTTCAAGATTGTTGGAAGACCATTTCTGGTGACTACCTCTTGAAGTTCTTCAAGAGAATGCCAAGAGTGTGCAAAGCAGTCATAAAAGCAAAAGGTGGCTACTTTGAAGAACCTAGAATATAAGACATATTTTCAGTTGTTTCACACTTTTTTGTTAAGTATATAATTCCACATGTGTTAATTCATAGTTTTGATGCCTTCAATGTGAATGTACAATTTTCCTAGTCATGAAAATACAGAAAAATCTTTCAATGAGAAGGTGTGTCCAAACTTTTGGTATGTACTGTATATAATATGACATTTTTTTCAACTGG
The DNA here is from genome assembly GCF_046119375.1 of Phyllobates terribilis. NCBI lineage: Eukaryota > Metazoa > Chordata > Amphibia > Anura > Dendrobatidae > Phyllobates > Phyllobates terribilis. The sequence continues at coordinate 272,557,474 of NW_027362772.1, forward strand.
ATAACCCTTTTAAAGGCTATGGACGCCTTTGACAGAAAAAATGAATTTTACAAATGTTAGTGATTACCTTTAGTTAGCAAAATTGCTCGAAGTTTCCATTTGTAATCTACACTAGAGATGAGCAAACCTGAACTTAAAAGTTGGAATAAAGTTCAGGTTGGGTGCCAGAAGCTGAACTTCCTCTGGTCCGCTCATCCCTAATCTTCACTCCTTCATTCATTTGAAATGCAGTTTTGCAGCCTGATCCAAGTTTCAGATTTTTCTCTTGTGGGAGTGTCTCTCCCAGTAATATGGGCTGGGTGTGAGGTCTGTCTGTATCCAGGATGTTGTTGTCTTCATTAGCTCACGTATTTGCACAGCTTTTACCCTTATCCATGAGCATTCCTCCTTATGCATAGCCTTTATTCTCTGCCCACCCAGAGACTGTAGATACTTTCTCCCCTTTCCACTCTTGAAATTTATTTACAACTCCTCTTCCCATTTCTACTGCTATCTCTAACACTGAGAGGAGGGAGGTGGAGAACAGAAAGAGCCATCTTCACTGAGCAGAATTTCTGACGCATTTGTAACATTCTTACAGAAGCACCGAGCTTGATAAAAGACTGACACTCTGCAGCAGCAAAATAGTAGAAAACTTTTAATAAAAACTATTTAGAAAGCTGCAATAAACAATACAATTCTCTATGAAGGTGTACATAGTCTTTGACATTAACCAGAGGTGTAAACAAAATCTATTAAGCCATGATAATGTCTGTGCTTACTTTGTTCTGTGATTGCAGAGGTTGATATTTTTTTCTGTTTGTTAATGCTAGGTACAGCGCAAACATTATTTAGAACAAATAATGGATTCAAAATTATAGGAGACAACTGTGTAATACAAAGGTAAGAATTACAGAAAGATTCATTAATGGTCTTTCATTTGGTAAGTTGTAGCCATGAGTGAAGTTGCCATTCACATCTACGCTAGTATTTTTATTTCTATGTTCCGTTCTAGAAATAATCGAAATAACCGCAGTGCCATATCCGTCCTACGGCAGCCACCAATAGTGACCAATGGACCTTACTGAATATAATAGGGATTGTTGGGTTTCCGTCATAGTATCCCTCAATTTGTCGAAAAATAATAGTGTGGTCAGTTCCTAATAGGAGGCTCCAGTGCAGATGTGAGCCTAGCCTTATTACCAGGTGTACCAGGGGTTATGGGGCCTCGTGAATTGGGGACTGAGCTCCAATCAGAATGGAGGAGCAGTAAGTGATATTTGTGATTGATGAAAAGTAGGAGAGTGTGGAAATGAATGTACAGATGTAGGAATCGCTAAACTAGCAAGCGAGGCTCGCCAATAGATACAGTGGTGGCCAAAAGTATTGGCACCCCTGCAATTCTGTCAGATAATACTCAGTTTCTTCCTGAAAATGATTGCAATCACAAATTCTTTGGTATTATTATCTTCATTTAATTTGCTTGCAAGGAAAAAACACAAAAGAGAATGAAGCAAAAATCAAATCATTGATCATTTCACACAAAACTCCAAAAATGTGCCAGACAAAAGTATTGGCACCCTCAGCCTAATACTTGGTTGCACAACATTTAGCCAAAATAACTGCGAACAACCGCTTCCGGTAACCATCAATGAGTTTCTTACAATGCTCTGCTGGAATTGTAGACCATTCTTCTTTGGCAAACTGCTCCAGGTCCCTGATATTTAAAGGGTGCCTTCTCCAAACTGCCATTTTGAGATCTTTCCACAGGTGTTCTATGGGATTCAGGTCTGGACTCATAGCTGGCCACCTTAGAAGTCTCCAGTGCTTTCTCTCAAACCATTTTATAGTGCTTTTGGAAGTGTGTTTTGGGTCATTGTCCTGCTGGAAGACCCATGATCTCTGAGGGAGCTTTCTCACACTGGGTCCTACATTATGCTGCAAAATTTGTTGGTAGTCTTCAGACTTCATAATGCCATGCACACGGTCAAGCAGTCCAGTGCCAGAGGCAGCAAAGCAACCCCAAAACATCAGGGAACCTCCGACATGTTTGACTGTAGGGACCATGTTCTTTTCTTTGAATGCCTCTTTTTTTTCCTGTACACTCTATGTTGATGCTTTTTGCCAAAAAGCTCTACTTTTGTCTCATTTAAACAGAGAACATTCTTCCAAAACGTTTTAGGCTTTCTCAGGTAAGTTTTGGCAAACTCCAGCCTGGCTTTTTTATGTCTCGGGGTAAGAAGTGGGGTCTTCCTGGGTATCCTACCATACAGTCCCTTTTCATTCAGACGCCGACGGATAGTACGGGTTGACACTGTTGTACCCTCGGACTGCAGGGCAGCTTGAACTTGTTTGGATGTTAGTCGAGGTTCTTTATCCACCATCCGCACAATCTTGCGTTGAAATCTCTCGTCAATTTTTCTTTTCCGTCCACATCTAGGGAGGTTAGCCACAGTGCCATGGGCTTTAAACTTCTTGATGACACTGCGCATGGAAGACACAGGAACATTCAGGTCTTTGGAGATGGACTTGTAGCCTTGAGATTGCTCATGCTTCCTCACAATTTGGTTTCTCAAGTCCTCAGACAGTTCTTTGGTCTTCTTTCTTTTCTCCATGCTCAATGTGGTACACACAAGGACACAGGACAGAGGTTGAGTCAACTTTAATCCATGTTAACTGGCTGCAAGTGTGATTTAGTTATTGCCAACACCTGTTAGGTGCCACAGGTAAGTTACAGGTACTGTTAATTACACGAATTAGAGAAGCATAACATGATTTTTCAAACAGTGCCAATACTTTTGTCCACCCCCTTTTTTAGGTTTGGTGTTGAATTGTATCCAATTTGGCTTTAGGACAATTCTTATTGTGTTTTTTCATTGAAGACAAATTAAATGAAGATAATAATACCAAAGAATTTGTGATTGCAATCATTTTCAGGAAGAAACTGAGTATTATCTGACAGAATTGCAGGGGTGCCAATACTTTTGGCCACCACTGTACTCATTCACTATGTATGAGAGTAGCCAGGCTATGCAAATAGTGAAGGCACCACTTAGTGGTTAAAGGTGATGTTTGCTACATCTGTGTTTTCCAAGGGAGAGAAACTGGAGAGGAGGCAAAAAGCCAATAGGGTCTTATCTGGGGAACAGCGATAGAGGATACATCAACGCGTTTCGAAGTTACACACTTCTTCTTCAGGACAAACCACAAAGATATCTTTATGGTTTGTCCTGTCTTTGTGGTTTGTCCTGATGAAGAAGTTGTATACTTTGAAAAGCGTTGACTAATAAAACCACCTGCAATTGGATTGATATCTTTCATCCTTTCTTCTATGGCAGCACAGAATAACCCATTTGTTTCTGAAGTTTTCTATATCTGTATTTTGACACCTGTATCGGCGCCTGCTCTTCTTGTCTTCGCTTCTGTCAACGGGCGGCGGCGCGCTCTTGTTGCAGGTGACAGTTCTAGCTGTATGTCTTCTGGGACTTGTAGTTTCGTCCAGTCCAGGCTGAAAGATATAGAGTTAACTTCTATCAGTGTTTGCTGTCTGCTAAGTCATCTGGGTGGGGCTGAAAGCTATTTAAGTTCCTGAAATCCTGCTGTCCACTGCCAGTTATAATCTGCCTTGCTTCTGTGAACTTGTGTTCTTTGCTATATTGCCAGTGGACAGTCCTGATTTTGTCCTCAGCTCGTTTTTTGACTTTCTTCTCTTTCTTAACGATTTTGTCTCTTACACCAATCTCCTGGTTCTGACCCGGCTACCAGACCATTCTCTTGTCTATGGTTTGTTCCTCCGGACAGCAGCTCTTCAGTGGATGCAATACAGTGACCCTATTGTAAAACCAAATCCCTGTAAAAGGCATTAAAGAGTGAAAGCCGGGGTTCCTCTGTAATCTGCCAGATGGAGTGGCTTGCGCCAAGTCTGTCCAAGCTAGCCTTTTTGAGTCTGCAGCCACTGACAGATGTAATAAGAACTTTACTGGGATAAAAAGGAAAGGATGAGTGGAAACCAAAATAATTTTACGTTTTTCATGTCCTGGTGGAGCTGGATCCCATGGTTAATGTTAAAGCCATATACTGTATAAAGGTAATGTTTAAAAATGCAGCATAACAGCTACAATAGTACAACTCTACAGAGTGACAATATGTAAATGGTCTCGGAGCTACGACTGAAAAATCAATATATCAGCATAGAATTTAACCTCCTCACTGTGGATAAACGGTCTAAAAAACAAAGACCACAGATATTCTCTCACCGTTCCTCATCGACAGTTCGAGCAGATTAGTCCTTTATTCCTCGATCCATATTTGGCAGATCTATAAAACCCCAAAAGGCTGTCTATGGCTTTTTCTTCATCAAAACTTTGCTCTATACCACTCTTCTTCACCTTCTCATTGCTGGAATCTAAACAGTGTGCCTACTGTTTTCCTTCCAAACCAGTAGAGTCTGCAGAGTTTGGAAGTGTTGCAACGAAAAGGAAGGTGAAGAACAGTGGGATTTATAAAAGTGCTTATGCTAAAGATGCAAGAGGCAGCCTTTTGACAACACGTGGCTTCTGTAGTCCAATTTGAGACAAGAAAGCAAAGTGTAGAGATGTTAAATGGGGAAGGTGGAATAGAGGACTAACAAACCGGAATATGAAATGTGGAGTGATCACTAATGAGAGAACATCGGTAGTAGGACCTCACATGATGAGGTCAATTCTCTAAGCTATAGGTCCATGTAAGCAGCACAGTCCAGAGGCGATGGTGCTGCGGAGCGGCGCTTTCCGGACATGTAGTTCAGCAAGGACCAGAGCAGCGGAGTATGCAGGATGGCAGACAGACAAACAGAACAGGAAGCAACAGATGAACCAGAGCCACACGTGCAGTTACACCTGGCAACAATAGATGTATAGGCAATCTGGTCACTTGCTTACAGAGATGCTGTTGCGGATAGGAACAGCTGAGATTTGTATGCAATCTGGTATCATCTAGCAAGGGTTAATTTAATCACAGGAATAGCAGAGATGTATATGCAGCTTGGTGTCTTCTAGCAGGAATGCAGTTAATCATAGGAATAAAGGAGATGCGTATGCATTCTGGTGTCTTCCAGAAGGGATGCAGTTAATCACAGGAATAACAGAGATGTATATGAACATCATGAGTATTAGCAGAGATGAGTTGGTTATCAGGTACCTTGTTGCAACAAAATTGTAGGTGTGAAGAGAGACAGATTTGTAACGTGTAGCTGGTAACCAGAATGGATTTATAGGGAAGTCACTTGCCACCTGGTGAAGCAGAGACTGGTTGAAGGTAAGGGCAACTCCTGCAATAGCACACGAATGTGCAAGGTGCTATAATTCCAAAATACCCAAGCAGCAAACAGCTGTCTGAGCCGGCCATAAAAGGCCATTGTTGAAGATGTCAGAGGTGTTTATCACAGGAAGGCGCCATGGGTTATAGATTAGCACAGAGAAAGTCGGCTCTAGGAGAAGGAAGCAATGCCCAGCACTGGAGCCAGGACGGGTGAATAACAAATGTTATTGTTCAGGACTGTTTGTCCACTGTGGGTAGGTTAAGATCTACAGTATGCTCAAAGTGAACTTTTATACTTTCATTTATGGCCCTAAGTCAGTTGACATATTGTGGACTTCAAAGCAATATATGGTTAGTAAATGTATGGAAATCTTTGTAGAAGAACATTCTTTGATAATTATATTTGTATTTCAGGAGCTTGGGCTCTACACAAGTGGATGCAATAGAAGCCGATTTATATCTCTCGGTACTGTCCTTATGGGACGTAGTCTGTCGTGAAAATGGTAAGTGACCACATTAGGAATTTGATATTTTTCTTATTTTTCTTGTATTCTCATTGTATTTTAAATGACTGTTATTATTTTTATCAGAAGAGAACCAGCGTTTATTGATCGGCCGCCCTGATGTGAGCAACCAGATCTTTGCCATGTTGACCTCACCAATCCCTGAGATACGCAAAAAGACTTTGACCCTTCTTAATGTGTATTCCACAACAGAAGAAGGAAGATCTTTGCTCTTGAAACACCTGACGCCGTCTAGGTATGTTCACGTTTTTTATGATTTTGCTAAAATACAGTGACTAAAGAGGACAAGGAAAGGAGTAATTGCCAAGTGAAAATCTGAAGGATGACTAAGAAGAAAATGTGTTCCCAAGAAAATTGAATACGTGGTTGAAAAGAGCTAAAACCTATTCCTACTTTAGCTTTACAGGTCAATCAATGGTACTATTATAACCAATTCTGATCTTCAGAAGTATGTTGTAAAAAAAAGCATTAAAAAAATAATTATCTGTTGTTAATCACCTTCCCTGGATCCGGCACCAGGTGCATCGTCTTCTTCCTCCTACAAGTTCTCTCTGTTTTTTAGCACAATGTCTTGCTATGGTGACCTGATACGAACCTGTGACATAACACTCCCAGGGTTTATAAACAGGCATAGGTGGCAGGTTGCTGCCTGAGTATTTAGGTAGTTGTCGGCCTACAGACCTCTGTCTTGTACCAGCTGTGCATTAAAGAGAGATTGACATGGCATGTAAGGGGTTAAACTGTTAAAGGCAGACTGTGGATGTATAGCACATAGGACATCTTCCAGGTTTGGTGCTGGGCTCAGGACACTAGCACCCAATGTGTGATGTATATGTAGATCACAAGGTAAGAAGGGATTAAGCCATTCTGAGCTGAAATCTATTTGCATGCAGAGTCCTTAAAGACCTCATTAAGTATCAAGGGATATAGATGTAAAAAAGTGTATCAGACCTTCAAAAACACCAAAAATCTTGTAGACCTGATCCAAAGTCCATCGAAATCCAACAAAAAAATTGTCCCAAATGTTGATATCCTTTTTAATATGAAAAAATACATGTTCTGATTTCTGCACTGTAAGACCAGAAGACTAGACTTGTATCATATTCATGGTGGTTATTCACAGAGGTATAGACCCCCAGTATAATGATGACCTCAACCTGCGCCTGTAAATAGCCCGGTGCCCACACTATGTCTCCAAGATGCATCCTGCCGAGATATGCTGTAATTGACTCTTCATAGGGCTGCGATTTATATATTTTATAACAAAGGGAATAAGAATAAGATCAAACCACAATGACTTTTTATTCATGATTCCAACAGAGGCAGTTATAAAATTGATAAAGAAAAGCTCCTGCTGGGTGTGAACAAGGAACAGCATGTATGGTTATTGTCAAATGCTATAAAACTGACACAAAAGAAAATATAAAATGCTGAGAATCACATCAGACTCGTGCTTCCTGCAGAAGGAAACAGTCCTCACGTTTATGATCACTTACCTGTGTATAGAATTGCTGGAAGGCATCACGGCTGTATTAACACTTTCAACAACAAATATTGTACCCATAATCTTTGTACCCATAGCCGTGCACCAAATTCCTTTTTTTTTGGAACATGAAGCGGCTGTTAGTTCAGATGAATGATAATCCACATCTCATTCAAACCACATTTGTGGTGTCATTTCTCATTATTACACATAAATTAAGTTATGGCCATCTATGGTTTGATTTCTTTGCCTTTGTGGATTGGATGGGTTGTTACTAGTGATGAGCGATCATGCTCGGTGCTCACCCAAGCATCTCACTGCTCGAGATGTTTAGCGCTTGCCGAGTATTTCCGGGTTGCTCGGGCGGAAATTCGGGTCCCCTCCCTGCATGTTTGGCGCTCTTTAGAGAGCCAATGAACATGCAGGGATTGCCTGCCATGCACTGGAATGCTGTAGCCATGTTGGTTGTGGGCATTACAGTGATTGGCTGGCCGCACAGCGTCATCAGGTCTATATCAGACCTGGCGCCGCCATGCTCGTCACAGTCACTTCGGAATCAAACAGTGTAGGGAGAGCTGCTGCTGAGCTAGGGAGAGATTTTATTGTGTATTAGGTAGTGTAGGGAGAAAAACCGTACATTACACATATCCATCTTAACAAACAGTCCTTCTGATGACTAACTAATCCATCTGCAGAGATATCAGGCAGGCAGTGTATATAGCAGACTGCAGTGCATATAGCACAAGAGGCTCCATTCCAATTCTGCCTTCTGCTGCTGTTAGATATTTCTATACAAAGGCCCAGTGCTAGAAATCCAGCTATTCAAAACTCTGTTTTCTCCGTCACACGGATCACATATACGTTGTCAGAAAATACTGCCATTTCTGGCCTCCATTAAAAATTTCCTTTACTGTGTCAGTGAAGCAATTCACCGCAGTTTGCTATTCAAACTACTTACCTACAGGCCAGGTATTTAAAACTCTGTTTTCTCTGTCACACGGATCACATATACGTTGTCAGAAAATACTGCCATTTCTGGCCTCCTTTAAAAATTTCCTTTAGTGTGTCAGTGAAGCAATTCACCGCAGTTTGCTATTCAAACTACTTACCTACAGGCCAGGTATTTAAAACTCTGTTTTCACCATCACACGGATCACATATAAGTTCGCTCCAAACTCAGTCATTTGTAGTGAGCGTGGAAGATACTGTCCTCCATTTAAAATGGTCAAGGCATGTGGCAAGGGACGGGGAAATGGACGTGATGGTAATGGTGCATGCAGAGGCTGAGGACAGGGCTGTGGGCAAGCCGTAATTGTGCCACAACAAACACCCACATCTTCTCGCCTGACCTTCCTGTCCCAATTTCTAGGGGACCGCAGCACACCACTATTGAACCCAGAGCAGTGTCAAAAGGTTGTTGGTTGGATAGCGGATAATGCTTCCAGTCACTTAGTCACCACCAACCTGTCTTCCACCGGTCAAGTCTCAGTAGCCGTGAGTCTGGACCGCATATTCCTCACCCTGATCCTCCTTCCTCCCACCATGCCGAGTGCCCAGAGACAACTGAGCCCACACTTGGACACTCTGAAGAGCTGTTCACTTTTCCATTTATAGATTCGGGCCTCTCGCCCGGTACACTTGAAGTGGGGCAAGAGGAGATCGCGTGTAGCAATGCCAAAATATTTGAGCAGCCAGTCACACGAAGGCGACGGTGGGAAAGTGTCACAAGAGGTGGATGATGATGAGACACAATTGCCAGAAAGTCAGGGGACCAGGGTGCAGAAGTGGAAGACGAGGTGGTGGATGATATAGTAACTGACCCAACCTGGCAGGAGAACATGCAGAGCAAGGACAGCAGCACACAGGGGGAGGGAGGCAGAGCACCCCAACAGGCAGGAAGAAGCAGTGTGGTGGCCTCAGACAGAAGGCAGGCAACCGTTCCCCGTAACACCAACACGTAGGAAGTTGCCAGTACAACTGTTAGGTCTTCCCGAGTCTGGTTGTTTTTTAAAGACTCTGCCGACAACACCAAAAAGTCCATTTGCACCACTTGCCATGCCAGCATCAGCAGGGGTGGCAAAACGACAAGCCTGACCACCACCAGCATGATCTGGCACATGGCAGCAAAGCACCCGACTTTGTGGGCCGAACCCCAGGGTCCAGGAACAGTGTCTGCGAGTGGCACCATTGCTACTTCCGCTGTTGTGCATGCAAGCCAATCTCCTGTCCATGGTGCATGCGAAGACGCCTCCTGCCCTGTACCTGTCGTTGCACACTCTCAAGTAGCAGCATCAGGAAGCACATCCATGTCCTTGTCCTAGCGCAGCGTTCAGTTGTCCATACCCCAGTCCTTGGAACGCAAGGGCAAATATGCAGCCAACGCCCCACAGGCCACACTACTAAATTCTCACATTTCACGACTGCTTGCGCTAGAAATGTTGCCTTTTAGGCTCGTGGAGATGGAAGCATTCCACAACCTGATGGCGGCGGCCGTCCCTCGGTACTCGGTCCCCAGCCGCCACTATTTATCCCGGTGTGTCATCCCCGCATTACACAAGCATGTGTCCCAAAACATTAGCCGTGCTCTCAACAACGCAGTTACCGGTTAAGTCCACCTAACCACGGACACGTGCACAAGTGCTTGTGGGCAGGGACGGTACATCTCGCTGACGGCACACTGGGTTAACATAGTGGAAGCCGGGACCCAGTCGGACCTTGGGACAGAACACGTCCTACAGACGCCAAGGATTGCGGGCCCTAGGTCAATCAGGGTTGCCCCCACGGTCTACAGCTCCTGCACCTCATCCTCCTCAGCCTCCTCTTCAGCCTCCATCTCCGAAATGACCACATCAGTCACAAGCTGGAAGCACTGCAGCACTGCCTCGGCCAAGCGGCAAAAGGCTGTGCTGAAGCTAATATGCTTAGGTGAAAAACCGCACTATGCTGAAGAGTTGTGGACAGCTCTGAAAGAGCAGGCAGATCTGTGGCTCACACCACTGAACCTACAGCTAGGCATGGTCATGTGTGACAATGGCCGGAACCTGGTGGCGGCTCTAAGGCGAGGCGAGCTCACACATGTACTATGCCTGGCCCATGTGCTTAACCTCGTGGTTCAGCGGTTTCTCAAATCCTACCCGGAGCTGCCGGATCGGCTTGTTAAAGTACGCTGCCTGTGTGCCCATTTTAGAAAGTCAGCTACAGCTTCCGCCGCCCTTGCAGTGTTTCAGCAGCGTTTTCAGCTTCCGGCTCACAGACTGGTGTGTGATGTCCCCACGTGTTGGAACTCTACACTGCAGATGTTGGGAAGGATTTGTGAGCAGAAGAAGGCAGTTGTTGAGTACCAGCATCAACAAGGCCGTCGGTATTCAGTTCAGACTCCACACATAAGACCTCAGGAGTGGACATGGATGTCGGACATATGTGCCATCCTCCAAAACTTTGAGGACTCCAGCAAGATGGTGATCGGCGATGACGCTATAATTAGCGTCACCATCCCGCTTCTCTGTCTTCTGAAATGCTCTCTGCTAACAATCAAAGAGGATGCATTGCAGGCGGAGCACGATGAGATGGAGCAAGAAACCATACAGGGTGATTACACACAGCCAAGCCTCATCTCTTCCCAAAGTGGATTGGGTGACAATGAGGAAGAGGAGGAGGAGGAGGAAGGACAGGAGCTAGTTTCATGCACAATAGACGGTACTACCTGCACAGCTGTCATACTGTCTGTTCAGCGTGGATGGCCAGAGGACAGAGAGGAGGAGGAGCGCATGGTCAGTCATCCTCTTGGTGAGGACACGGAAGTCTTGCTTGTTAGTAGTCTGGCACGCATGGCTGAGTTTATGTTACGCTGCCTTTCCCATGACCCTCGCATTCTCAAAATTTTGGGTGACAGTCATTACTGTTTGTTGACACTTCTAGACCCACGCTACAAGGAGAACTTTATATCTCTTATTCCTGAGGCAGACAGGTCTACAAAAATGGGGCAGTACCATAAGGCCCTTGTTGCGGAACTATTAAAAAAATTCCCATCTGAAAACGCTGGCGGCATAGGGCACATTTCGTTGGACAACCAAGGAGTACAGGCGAGAAAGACACAACTTCAATCCAACAGAGGCAGGGGAACACTGTCAAAGTTCTGGGAGAGTTTTCTCAGAACCTCCCATCGCACAGGCCCTGAGGCGCGGGGTACTCTCACAAGGAATGCAAAGTTTGGGAAGATGCTGAGGGAGTACCTTGCCGACCGTACCAACGTCCTCCATGATTCTGCTGTGCCTTATAATTATTGGGTATCCAAGCTGGATAAGTGGAATGAACTGGCTCTCTATGCCATGGAGGTCCTGGCCTGCCCTGCCGCCAGCGTTTTATCAGAGCGGTTTTTTAGTGCCCCTGGTGGAATTATAACTGATGAGCGCTTCCGCCTGTCAACTGAAAATGCTGACAGGCTGACTCTTATAAAAATGAACAAGGGCTGGATTGGGCCAGACTTCTCAACACCACCGAATCATAGCAGCTTAACATAAATTCCAATCCAGTGTCTTTTCTTGGGAGGTGTATTCTCATGCACCTTTTCACACCCACACATGGGTATAGGCTTCCTGATTTTGGCTATTTGCTCTTGTCCTCCTCCTTCTCCTCATCCTCCACCACCATATCACCAGGGTGACTGTGGTCCGTGATGCAAGACCCACATAATTTTTTTAAAGGGTGTTTATGATGCCCGTAAATTTTTTTTTTTTATACAGTATGTTCATGTATACCGCCCAGGGGTAAATGTTTGTCAGCCCATACACTTAGTGCATGGGCATTACAAGTATAGGAGGCCCGCTCCTTTCTAATGGGAACATTTTTTTATGAGGCCCTCCTCCACGTCTCTTCCAAGCGTCATTAAAGTGCCTCCAAATTTTTGGCAGTCCTTGCATTCACTGCATAGGCCAACACTACACTATGGGAGACTCTCTCCTTTCTAATGGGAATTTGTCGTTACTGTGGCCCTGCTCTATATGTCTTTAATTTCTTAGTGGAGTTTTTCCTAAAATGGTCAGCCTTTGGACTCACTGCATACCCTATAACTGAATAGCAGACCCTCTCCTTTCTAATGGGAACATGTCGTACCTTGTTACTGTTGCCCTGCTCTGTGTGTCTTTAAATTCTTAGTGAGGTTTTTCCTAAAATTGGTCAGCCGTTTGACTCACTGCATACCCTATAACTGTATAGCCGACCCTCTCCTTTTTAAATGGAATTTGTCGTTACTGTGGCCCTGCTGTATGTGTCTTTAAATTCTTAGTGCATGGGCATTACCACTATAGGAGACCCGCTCCTTTATAATGGGAACATTTTTTTTACTGAGACCCTCCTCTATGTCTCTTCAAAGGGGTATTGGGTTGCGTCCAAATTTTTGGCAGCACTTGCAGTCACTGGATACGCAATAACAGTATAGGAGACCCACTTGTTAATAATAAGAACAACAAAGCATAGCTCTCTAATTATAGCGAGGGCTGACTGCTCGCCTACTTTTATGCACACGCCCGGGCTGACTGGCGTGTGCGTGAATTAGTGATTCCACTGTGCCATGAACCGGAGAGTGCATGGAGGGGCGTAACTAAGTATCAACCTGATCCGACCAAGGTCGCACGACGGCTAGCGACGCCATGCACCGGGGAGGAACCGAGCAGAGGGACCAGGTGCTACTCCAGGCAGACCCCGGACACGGCTGTTGACCCACACCGGGGAATACAGGAACAGGCAGGTTAGGCTGGCATGCAGACATGTGGGTATTGGCAGGCACAGCTGGCATGCAGACAGGTGGGCACTGGCAGGCACGGCTGGAGTGCAGACAGTAGGATACTGGCAGGCATGGCTGGTATGCAGACAGGAGGGTACTGACGGGGAGGTACTAGCAGGTTGGAGCACAGGCTGGATAGGGTCCAGTACAGACTGGAATTCAGGAACAGAACCACAGATGCGGTAGACAAGCAGAGCAGAGAGGAACCGCCAGAGCGGTGGGCATGGCGGAGCAGAGAGGTACCGCCGGAGCGGTGAGCAAGGCAGAGCAGGCAGGAACTGCCGGAGCGGTGAGCAAGGCAGAGCAGGCAGGAAACGCTGGAGCGGTGAGCAAAGCAGAGCAGGCAGGAACCGCCGGAGCGGTGAGCAAGGCAGAGCAGGGGGGAACCGCCGGAGCGGTGAGCAAGGCAGAGCAGGCGGGAACCGCCGGAGCAGTGAGCAAGGCAGAGCAGGCGGGAACCACCGGAGTGGTGAGCAAGACAGAGCAGGCAGGAACCGCCGGAGCGGTGAGCAAGGCAGAACAGGCAGGAACCGCCGGAGCGGTGAGCAAGGCAGAGCAGGCAGGAACCGCCGGAGCGGTGAGCATGGCAGAGCAGAGAGAAACCGCCGGAGCGGTGAGCAAGGCAGAGTAGGCAGAAACCGCTGGAGCGGTGAACAAGGTAGAGCAGGCAGGAACCTTCGGAGCGGTGAGTAAGGCAGAGCAGAGACAAACCGCCGGAGCGGTGAGCAAAGGCAGAGCAGAGGCAAACCGCCGGAGTGGTGAGCAAAGGCAGAGCAGAGGGGACAGGGCTCTGTTCACACGGAACACACTGGAAGGGAAACGCAGAACCAGATACACACAAGATACTTGCAATGAAGTAGCGAGTGGACTCTAAACTCACAAACGGAAGTAGAGCGACAACGAGTAGGAGTTAGGTTCAGACTCTGCAGAAAAAGGGAAGATACGGACATAGAGAAAAACAGGTAACAGGCTAGGAGAGTGTTCAGACAGGAACTGAGTGTTCAGACAGGAACTGACACTGCAGCGAGATACAGGAGCGAGTCTGGGTATGCGGCCCCCAGAATGGCGGACAAACAGGCTAGAAGACAGAGATAACAGGTCTGGGTATGCGGCCCCCAGAAGGTGGGACGAACAGGCTTGGAGCGTGTTCAGACAGGACTGGTAATACAGCCTCCAGGAAGGCGGACAGGCAGGAAAAACAGAACAGGACCTGGCACATCAGAGACAAGAAGCCCTCTGAGGATAAGCGTTGCTCAGGCACCAGCTTCAAGGTGGAGCTGGTTTAAATATCCAGTGACAGACAGCAATAGGCTGAGGACGCATTAGGGGTGTGCCCACAGCAGCTACAAAAAACAGGAAGTAACCGGGTCGCCGCCCTAAGCAGTCAGAACAGAGACAAACAGACAACATGAATAGAAGCCAGGCTAGCAGACTGGACTGAAGATCAAGTTTGCAATCTTGCATAGTGAGAGATGGTGCACCATGCAAGCCCACCACCAGGTATGTTACACCTTTTAACAATAGAAAGGGCCTTCTGATGGCCCTATAAAAATAGGCTTTATGACTTTCAGAGTCCCTCCATCATAAATAAAACAGGATGTGTCTGATGATGTGTCACACACCACATTGCCAGATAAGGTTGTAAATAGTGTTGAGCGAGCACTAAAATGCTCGGGTGCTCGAAGCTCGGGCCGAGCTCGCCGTGATACTCGGGTGCTCGACCCGAGCAACGAGCCCAATGTTAGTCTATTGGAGACTCGAGCATTTTTGCGGTGGCACCCCCGGCAGTCTTTTAAAAGCCTAACAAGTGCCCAAAACGATAGTGACAGTGCTCAATTGACATGGGGACAGCATGGGGATCGCCCCAGGAAGCATTTCTTACCCCCAGGTCACTGCTGTCAACAACGTGGTCAGAGGTATTAAGCCACTTTTACAGGCTCACAATAAAACGTTCAAAAACGAAAGTGAAACTTTTTTCCTGTGAAATATGTTAAGGAACATCCTTTCCAGGGTAAAGACTTGTGTATAAGTTAAAATAAATGACCAAAAACAAAAATACTCCTCCGCACCTTCGGCTATGTTCACAAGTAGCATTTTTTATGCGTTTTTGCACTTTTGTATTGCTTTCAACTATGACAAATGCATTCACCGTGAAATGTCATTTTAACATTTTACAACCTTATCTGGCCATGTGCTGTGTGACACATGCATAAAGTGCTGAAAAGACAAGGGAACAGCATGGGGAAGACCCCTGGAAGCATCTCTGACTCCCAGGTCACTGTCTAAAAGTGTGCCCATCATAAGTGATCCTTGGCGCATCAGAAGATGCAGACTTGCAACTATCCCCATGCAAGTTCTAGTCCCAGGGCAGTGTTCAATTGTACCTCCCCCATTCCTTGCAATACAAGCTCAAGTATACAGCCTGCCACCCACCCCCCCAGGCTGCAATACCATACTGCTTGCTTGCTTCAACTTGAAATTGGGCCTTTTAGGCATGTGGAGGCGGAATCTGGCCACCACGTCATGGCTGTGTTGGCGGCCTGGAATCCATACTCAGTCCCCAGCCGCCCGGCGGCAGGGTGTCCATACTCGGTCCCCAGCCGCCCCGCGGCCGGGTGTCCACACACGGTCCCCAGCCGCCTGGGGGCAGCCGGGTGTCCATAAACGGTCCCCAGCCGCCCCTATTTCTCCTTGGAACATCCCCCCACACACTTTTCTTAGCCCGGCCTGCTTTAGGCAGCATTGGACGAGCCCACCAGAGAACCAGACTCCTCCGGTGGGCCCTGACTTCTCCATCGGTGGAGTTGAGAGTGCCAAGATGAGGAGCATGATGATGATGACAGAAGTTAGCATCTGCTATGTTTTCTTTTAATGCAAGTGTAAGTGTGCAGCCTGCCACCCACCCACCCCCAGACTGCAATTCCATACTGCTAGCTTGCACTTGAAATGGGGCCTTTTAGTTTGGAAAGGGCCGAAGCAAGCCACTACCTCAAGGCTGCTTCGGCAGCATGGTATCCATACTCAGTCCCCAGCCGCCCATATTTGTCCTGGTGTGCCTTATACATAAGATTAAGCGCGGATACCAAAACATTACCTGTGCCCTCCCCAGTGCATTTAGTGGGAAGGAGAGCCTATTCCGCTGTAGTGTGTGCATGCCAAACCCCTGTTCATGGTACATGCGAAGATGCCTCCCACCTTGCACCTGTCGTTGCAGACTTGCAACTATCCCCATTCAAGTCCTTGTCCCAGGGCAGTGTTCAATTGTACCTCTCCCATTCCTTGCAATGCAAGCGCAAGTATGCAGCCTGCCACCCACCCACCCCCAGGCTGCAATACCATACTGCTTGCTTGTTTGCACTTTAAATTGGGCCTTTTAGGCATGTGGAGGCGGAATCTGGCCACCACGCCATGGCTATGTTGGAGGCCTGATATCCATACTCAGTCCTCAGCCGCCTGGTGGCCGGGTGTCCCCGCTTGCTCCCCAGCCTCCAGGGGGTGGCCGGGTGTCCATACTCGGTCCCCAGCCACCCCTATTTGTCCCGGTAACCTTTCCCACACTTTTCTTAGCCTGGCCTGCTTTAGGGCAGCATTGGCCGAGCCCACCGGACTATCAGACTCCTCCGGTGGGCCCTGGCTTCTCCATCAGGGGAGTTGAGAGTGCCAAGGTGAGGAGCATGATGAGGATGATAGAAGTTAGCATCTGCTTTGTTTTGTTGTAATGCAAGCGCATGTATGTAGTAGCGGCTAGGCCTGAGGTGGTCAGCGTTTTGGCGCATATCCTACCTCCTCCGAGGATTGCTGGATGTTTTCCTGCTACTATCCAAGTTCTATAACTCCCGTTAAAACAAAGCTTCAGGTGATAAATGATGGATGAGGTAGTGGCAAAGGAGAAAGAGCAGGAGGAACAGGGACTATTCACATCAATATCAGGCCAGTCAACCAGATATGTCTTGTAGGATATGTTTCTGTAACAAAAGGAGCGGTTCGGCTACACAGTTATAGGGCATACAGTGAGTGCAATACCTACCAAAAATTTCGAGCCATTCCAATGCCCCTTGGAAATGACATGGAGGTCAGAGGGCGTTAACTAAACCTTTTTTTCCATTTATAGCAACTGTGTCTCCCGTGCACTGTTGGCCTAAGCAGTGAATGGAAGGCTTTCCAAAAATTATGAGGAACTGCAATGCCCCTTACAAGAGCCATGTGTGGCACCCCAGGGGTCTGGTCACCACAGTAATAGAGATATTACGTCGGAGAGCAAGTGGGAGGTTTCCTGGTCAGGATCCCTTAAACATGCAACATCCTCCTGCCCCAATCCTGGGAGGGGAGAATTCTGACCTTATAAACGGGATCTGGGGCGGGGTTGAGTGAGTCAGAGAACAGTCAGAGTCAGAGTGAGAGCAAGGGAAAGTAACAGCAAGGAGCTCTGTAGGAGCTAGGAGCTAAAGACCAGGTTCAGGAAGCTGAGCAGAGCTCGCCCTGGCAGAAGACAATAGGAACCGGACACAGGAGTCTGAAGCTGTGAGGACTTATATATCCAGCAGCAGAAACCAGCCGGCAGGGGATTTCAGGTCCTCTGGCCATAGAAGCCCGGAGGCTCAGTCACAAGCAAGGGACCAGCACCGCCGTCGTGGAGCGGAGGCTAACAGAAGGCCCCAAGTCACCAGCCATACGGGTGAGCACTACACGGTACACTCAGGGATGTGGGCTACTTCTACCCGCTTACAGCAAGGTAGCCAGGAAGAGTGCAGACAGACGGGGAGGCCTACAACTCCACCTGGCCAGGGGAACTCCTGCTTGCTCACAGACTGACCAGGCCTCTTATGCTAGCCAGTATTCCCGGGAGGGTCTACCTTATAATCATCAGTAAAGACCCTGAACTGCACTGCAAAGACTCTGAGTCATTCCTGCTGCACTCGTGCACCATCACCCCCATCATCCACACTCACTGCCCTGAGGCTATACTCCTCCCGAGGGGAGTTATCCCATTCTATGCTGCGCACACAACACCAGCCTCAGCGGTCAGCCTCGCAGCGGTGGTACTCCCTGACCGCAATCCACGGGTGGCGCAGTCGGACAATTAACCTCAAAACCTAAGAAAGACTGCCACTGGTTTTACCAGCCTGAGCCACGGGACCGGGTCACCGCCACGGAGACTACAGACCCCAGAGACCCGGCAGCGGGTATCCCACACACGTGTACACATGGCCCAGGGGGCGCGTCACATGCAGTACAGCATATTACAAACATAAGTCCCATTATTGGGGAGTGGGTGTCCCATGGTATTTGCTTATGCTTTCCAAGCAAAAGCTGCCAAAAATTAGGACGGAGCAACTTGCAATGCCCCTTACAAGAGCCATGCAGTACAGCATATTACAAACATAAGTCCCATTATTGGGGAGTGGGTGTCCCATAGTATTTGCTTATGCTTTCCCAGCAAAAGCTGCCAAAAATTAGGACGGAGCAACTTGCAATGCCCCTTACAAGAGCCATGCAGTACAGCATATTACAAACATAAGTCCCATTATTGGGGAGTGGGTGTCCCATGGTATTTGCTTATGCTTTCCCAGCAAAAGCTGCCAAAAATTAGGCCGGAGCAACTTGCAATGCCCCTTACAAGAGCCATGCAGTACAGCATATTACAAACATAAGTCCCTTTATTGGGGAGTGGGTGTCTCATAGTATTTGCTTATGCTTTCCCAGCAAAAGCTGCCAAAAATTAGGACGGAGCAACTTGCAAAGCCCCTTACAAGAGCCATGCAGTACAGCATATTACAAACATAAGTCCCATTATTGGGGAGTGGGTGTCCCATAGTATTTGCTTATGCTTTCCCAGCAAAAGCTGCCAAAAATTAGGACGGAGCAACTTGCAATGCCCCTTACAAGAGCCATGCAGTACAGCATATTACAAACATAAGTCCCATTATTGGGGAGTGGGTGTCCCATAGTATTTGCTTATGCTTTCCCAGCAAAAGCTGCCAAAAATTAGGACGGAGCAACTTGCAATGCCCCTTACAAGAGCCATGCAGTACAGCATATTACAAACATAAGTCCCATTATTGGGGAGTGGGTGTCCCATGGTATTTGCTTATGCTTTCCCAGCAAAAGCTGCCAAAAATTAGGCCGGAGCAACTTGCAATGCCCCTTACAAGAGCCATGCAGTACAGCATATTACAAACATAAGTCCCTTTATTGGGGAGTGGGTGTCTCATAGTATTTGCTTATGCTTTCCCACCAAAAGCTGCCAAAAATTAGGACGGAGCAACTTGCAATGCCCCTTACAAGAGCCATGCAGTACAGCATATTACAAACATAAGTCCCATTATTGGGGAGTGGGTGTCCCATAGTATTTGCTTATGCTTTCCCAGCAAAAGCTGCCAAAAATTAGGACGGAGCAACTTGCAATGCCCCTTACAAGAGCCATGCAGTACAGCATATTACAAACATAAGTCCCATTATTGGGGAGTTGGTGTCCCATAGTATTTGCTTATGCTTTCCCAGCAAAAGCTGCCAAAAATTAGGACGGAGCAACTTGCAATGCCCCTTACAAGAGCCATGCAGTACAGCATATTACAAACATAAGTCCCATTATTGGGGAGTGGGTGTCCCATAGTATTTGCTTATGCTTTCCCAGCAAAAGCTGCCAAAAATTAGGACGGAGCAACTTGCAATGCCCCTTACAAGAGCCATGCAGTACAGCATATTACAAACATAAGTCCCATTATTGGGGAGTGGGTGTCCCATAGTATTTGCTTATGCTTTCCCAGCAAAAGCTGCCAAAAATTAGGACGGAGCAACTTGCAATGCCCTTTACAAGAGCCATGCAGTACAGCATATTACAAACATAAGTCCCATTATTGGGGAGTGGGTGTCCCATAGTATTTGCTTATGCTTTCCCAGCAAAAGCTGCCAAAAATTAGGACGGAGCAACTTGCAATGCCCCTTACAAGAGCCATGCAGTACAGCATATTACAAACATAAGTCCCATTATTGGGGAGTGGGTGTCCCATAGTATTTGCTTATGCTTTCCCAGCAAAAGCAGCCAAAATTTAGGATGGAGCAACTTGCAATGCCCCTTACAAGAGCCATGCAGTACAGCATATTACAAACATAAGTCCCATTATTGGGGAGTGGGTGTCCCATAGTATTTGCTTATGCTTTCCCAGCTAAAGCTGCCAAAAATTAGGACGGAGCAACTTGCAATGCCCCTTACAAGAGCGATGCAGTACAGCATATTACAAACATAAGTCCCATTATTGGGGAGTGGGTGTCCCATAGTATTTGCTTATGCTTTCCCAGCAAAAGCTGCCAAAAATTAGGACGGAGCAACTTGCAATGCCCCTTACAAAAGCCATGCAGTACAGCATATTACAAACATAAGTCCCATTATTGGGGAGTGGGTGTCCCATAGTATTTGCTTATGCTTTCCAAGCAAAAGCTGCCAAAAATTAGGACGGATCAACTTGCAATACCCCTTACAAGAGCCATGCAGTACAGCATATTACAAACATAAGTCCCATTATTGGGGAGTGGGTGTCCCATAGTATTTGCTTATGCTTTCCCAGCAAAAGCTGCCAAAAATTAGGACGGAGCAACTTGCAATGCCCCTTACAAGAGCCATGCAGTACAGCATATTACAAACATAAGTCCCATTATTGGGGAGTGGGTGTCCCATAGTATTTGCTTATGCTTTCCCAGCAAAAGCTGCCAAAAATTAGGACGGAGCAACTTGCAATGCCCCTTACAAGAGCCATGCAGTACAGCATGTTACAAACATAAGTCCCATTATTGGGGAGTAGGTGTCCCATAGTATTTGCTTATGCTTTCCAAGCAAAAGCTGCCAAAAATTAGGACGGAGCAACTTGCAATGCCCCTTACAAGAGCCATGCAGTACAGCATATTACAAACATAAGTCCCATTATTGGGGAGTGGGTGTCCCATAGTATTTGCTTATGCCTGCAAGCAAAAGCTGCCAAAAATAAGGACGGAGGAACTTGCAATGCTGGCACCCTGGTGGTATAGTGGTGGTGGAGGCTGAGGATAAGGAGAAGAAGATTAAACAGCCGAAACGAGGAAGAGTATACCCATTTGTTGGTGTGAAGCGGTGCATGTGAATACACCTCCCGAAATAACACAGTGAATTTGACTTTATGTTACTCTGCTGTCATTTGGTGGTGATGAGAAGTCTGGCCCAATCCAGCCCTTGTTCAGTTTGATAAGGGTCAGCTTGTCAGCATTGTCAGTTGACAGGCGAGCGCGCTTATCAGTTATAATTCCACCAGCGGCACTAAAAACACGCTCCGATAAAACGCTAGCGGCAGGGCAGGCCAGGACCTCCAAGGCATACAGAGTGAGTTGATTCCAAGTGTCCAGCTTGGATACCCAATAATTAAAAGGCACAGAGGAATCACGGAGGACACTGGTATGGTCAGTAAGGTACTCCCTCACCATCTTTTGAAACTTTCCACTCCTTGTGAGAGTACCCCGCACCTCAGTGCCTGTAAGCTGGGCGGGTGTCAGAAAACTGTCCCAGAACATTGACAGTGTTCCCCTGCCTCTGCTGGATTGGAGTTGCATCTCTCTCGCCTGTACGCCTTGGTTGGGCAACGAACTGTGACCTCTGCCGCTAGCGTGTTCAGATTGGAATTTTTTTTAAGAGTTCTGCAGCAAGGGCATTCTGGTATTGACCCATTTTTGTAGACCTCTCCACCTCAGGAATAAGAGAGTGAAAGTTCTCATTGTAGCGGGGGTCTTCAAGTGTCACCAACCAGTAATGACTGTCACCCAACATTTTGACAACGCGAGGGTCACGGTTAAGGCAGCGTAACATAAAGTCAGCCATGCGTGCCAGACTGGTTACGGGCAAGATTTCCGTGTCCTCACCAAGATGGCGACTGACTATGCTCTACTCCTCCTCCTCCTCCTCTTCCTCCTCCTCCTCCCTGTCCTTAGGCCACCCACGCTGAACCGACGGTATGACACTTGTACAGGTACTACCGTCTACAACGCATGATAGCAGCTCCTGTTCTTCCTCCTCCTCCTCCTCCTCTCCCTCATTGTCCCCCAATGCACGTTGGGATGAGATGAGGCTGGGCTGTGTGTAATCGCCCGCTACGGCTTCTTGATCCATCTCATCATACTCTGGCTGCAATGCCTCCTCTTTAATTCTCTGCAGAGAGCGTTGCAAAAGACAGACAAGTGGGATGCTGACACTAATGATGGCGTCATCGCCACTCACCATCTTGGTGGCCTCCTCAAAGTTTGTCAGGATGGTACATATGTCAGACATCCAGGTCCACTCCTGAGGTCTTATGTGTGGAGTCTGACCTGAATATCGACGGCCTTGTTGCAGCTGGTACTCCACAACTGCTCTCTTCTGCTCACAAATCCTTTGCAACATGTGGAGGGTAGAGTTCCAACGTGTGGGGACATCACACACCAGTCGGTGTGCCGGAAGCTGCAAACGCTGCTGCAACACAGCAAGGGCGGCGGAAGCTGTAGCCGACTTGCGAAAATGAGCTGACAGGCGGCGTACTTTCACGAGCAGATCTGGCAACTCGAGGTACGATTTAAGAAACCGCTGAACCACGAGGTTAAGCACATGAGCCAGGCATGGTACGTGTGTGATCTCACCTCGCCTCAGAGCCGCCACTAGGTTACGGCCATTGTCACACACGACCATGCCGGGATGTAGGTTCAGCGGTCTCAGCGACAGATCTGCCTGCTCTTTCACAGCTGTCCACAACTCACAAGCAGTGTGAGGTTTATCACCTAAGCTTATGAGTTTCAGCACAGCCTGTTGCCGATTGGCGGAGGCAGTACTGCAATGCTTCCAGCTTGTAACTGATGTGGTGATATCTGAGATGGAGGCTGAACATGAGGAGGAGGAGGAGGAGGATGCGCAGGGGCTGTACACTGTGGAGGCAAATCTGACTGACATAGGGCCCGCAATCCTTGGTGTGGGGAGGATGTGTTCCGTCCCAAGGTCCGACTGGGTCCCGGCTTCCACTATGTTTACCCAGTGTGCCGTCAGAGAGATGTACCGTCCCTGGCCACAAGCACTTATCCACGTGTCCGTTGTCAGGTGGACTCTCCCAGTAACTGCGTTGTTGAGGGCACGGCAGATGCTTTGGGACACATGCTTGTGTAGTGCGGGGATGGCACACCGGGCAAAATAGTGTCAGCTGGGGACCGAGTACCGAGGGACGGCCACCGCCTTAAGATTGCAGAAGGATTCCGTCTCCACCAGCCTAAAATGCAGCATTTCCAATGCAAGCAGTCGTGAAATGTGCGAATTTAGGACTGTGGCCTGTGGGGCGTTAGCTGCGAATTTGCACTTTCGTTCAAAGGTCTGGGATATGGACAATTGACCGCTGCGGTGGGACGTGGACGTGGACGTTGATGCTGTTTCTTGAGAAACTGCCATAACAAGTGAAGACTGAGAGGAGGGGGCATCTTTACATGCAGTTTGAACAGGGGATTGCCTTGCACACACAACAGGGGGTTCTATTGCACGCACAACAGTGGAAGAAGCAGTGGTGACACCCGCTGACACTGGTCGTGGACCCTGGGTTTCGCCCCACAAAGTCAGGTGCTTTGCTGCCATGAGCCTGATCATGCTGGTGGTGGTCAGGCTGGTAGTTTTGTCACCCCTGCTGATGCTGACATGGCAGGTGGAAAATATGGCCTTTTTGGTTTTATCAGCAGAGTCTTTAAAAAAATTCCAGACTCTGGAAGACCTACCGCTTGTACTGGCAACGTCCCTCGTGTTGGTGTTACGGGGAACGGTTGCCTGCCTTCTGTCTGCGGCCACCACGCTGCTTCTTCCTGCCTGTTGGGGTACTCTGCCTCCCTCCCCCTCTGTGCTGCTGGCCTCACTCTGCATGTCCTCCTTCCACGTTGGGTCAGTTACTAGATCATCCACCACCTCCTCCTCTTCCACTTGCGCACCACGATCCTCCTCCTCACTTCCTGGCAATTGTGTCTCGTCATCGTCCACCTCTTGTGACAGATTGCCAACGTCGACTTCCTGTGGCCGTGGCTGTTCAAGTATTTGGGCATCGCAACATGGGATCTCCTCTTCCACCACTTCAAGCGTATCAGGCGAGGGGCCCAAATATGGAAATGGACCAGTGAACAGCTCTTCAGAGTGTCCAAGTGTGGGATCACTTGCTGTCTGACGACACTCGGCATGGTGGGAGGAAGGAGCATCAGGGTGAGGAGGAGTATGCGGTCGAGACTCATGGCTACTAAGAGTTGACCGTGTGGAAGACAGACCGGAGGTGGTGGTGCCCAGGTAACTGGAAGTATTATCTGCTATCCAATTAATAACCTGTTCACACTGATCAGTTCTCAATACTGGTGTTGTTCTGTGCTTCCCTAGTAATTCGGTCAAGAAGTGGGAGCAAGAAGATGTGGCTGTTGGTTGTGGCACATTTTCACCTTGGCCACGGCCCCATCCTCTGCACGAACCATCACCAGAACGTCCACTTCCACGTCCCTTGCCACGCGCCTTGCCCATTGTAAATGAAGTAAAATAGCTTACACTTGCACTATCAATGGAAAAAGGGTAATAAAGAGTATATTAGAACCGTGGAAGAGGAAAACCACAGTTATTGTTTACTGGGGTATACCACACTTTTTTAAATAGAGATATTTGCGGCTGAACAGTGAGCGACACACTCAAACTGCTTTTTTTTTTAGATACCAAAGGCCCAAAACTGGATAGTACAGCGATTTGACCCGTGGAACTGCGAAACCACACTGGGATGTCGGGCCTACACAAGACTATTTTCAACAGATATATTTTTGTGTCACAACAGTCAGGAGACACTACTGTTTTTCTTTACGGAAAAAACTACCAAAAGCTGAATAATAGAGATTTTTTACCGTGGGATGGCAAAACCACAGTTATTGTTTACTGGGGTATACCACACTTTTTTAAATAGAGATATTTGCGGCTGAACAGGGAGCGACACACTCAAACTGCTTTTTTTTTAGATACCAAAGGCCCAAAACTGGATAGTACAGCGATTTGACCGGTGGAGCTGCGAAACCACACTGGGATGTCGGGCCTACAAAAGACTATTTTCAACAGATATATTTTTGTGTCACAACAGTCAGGAGACACTACTGTTTTTCTTTACGGAAAAAACAACCAAAAGCTGAATAATAGAGATTTTTTACCGTGGGATGGCCAAACCACAGTTATTGTTTACTGGGGTATACCACACTTTTTTAAATAGAGATATTTGCGGCTGAACAGTGAGCGACACACTCAAACTGCTATTTTTTTAGATACCAAAGGCCAAAAACTGGATAGTACAGCGATTTGACCCGTGGAACTGCGAAACCACACTGGGATGTCGGGCCTACGCAAGACTAATTTCAACAGATATATTTTTGTGTCACAACAGTCAGGAGACACTACTGTTTTTCTTTACGGAAAAAAATACCAAAAGCTAAATAATAGAGATTTTTTACCGTGGGATGGCAAAACCACAGTTATTGTTTACTGGGGTATACCACACTTTTTTAAATAGAGATATTTGCGGCTGAACAGTGAGCGACACACTCAAACTGCTTTTTTTTTAGATACCAAAGGCCCAAAACTGGATAGTACAGCGATTTGACCCGTGGAACTGCGAAACCACACTGGGATGTCGGGCCTACACAAGACTATTTTCAACAGATATATTTTTGTGTCACAACAGTCAGGAGACACTACTGTTTTTCTTTACGGAAAAAACAACCAAAAGCTGAATAATAGAGATTTTTTACCGTGGGATGGCCAAACCACAGTTATTGTTTACTGGGGTATACCACACTTTTTTAAATAGAGATATTTGCGGCTGAACAGTGACCGACACACTCAAACTGCTTTTTTTTTAGATACCAAAGGCCCAAAACTGGATAGTACAGCGATTTGACCCGTGGAACTGCTAAACCACACTGGGATGTCGGGCCTACGCAAGACTAATTTCAACAGATATATTTTTGTGTCACAACAGTCAGGAGACACTACTGTTTTTCTTTACGGAAAAAAATACCAAAAGCTAAATAATAGAGATTTTTTACCGTGGGATGGCAAAACCACAGTTATTGTTTACTGGGGTATACCACACGTTTTTAAATAGAGATATTTGCGGCTGAACAGTGAGCGACACACTCAAACTGCTTTTTTTTTAGATACCAAAGGCCCAAAACTGGATAGTACAGCGATTTGACCCGTGGAACTGCGAAACCACACTGGGATGTCGGGCCTACACAAGACTATTTTCAACAGATATATTTTTGTGTCACAACAGTCAGGAGACACTACATGTTTTTCTTTACGGAAAAAAATACCAAAAGCTAAATAATAGAGATTTTTTACCGTGGGATGGCAAAACCACAGTTATTGTTTACTGGGGTATACCACACTTTTTTAAATAGAGATATTTGCGGCTGAACAGTGAGCGACACACTCAAACTGCTTTTTTTTTAGATACCAAAGGTCCAAAACTGGATAGTACAGCGATTTGACCCGTGGAACTACGAAACCACACTGGGATGTCGGGCCTACACAAGACTATTTTCAACAGATATATTTTTGTGTCACAACAGTCAGGAGACACTACTGTTTTTCTTTACGGAAAAAACTACCAAAAGCTGAATAATAGAGATTTTTTACCGTGGGATGGCAAAACCACAGTTATTGTTTACTGGGGTATACCACACTTTTTTAAATAGAGACATTTGCAGCTGAACAGTGAGCGACACACTCAAACTGCTTTTTTTTTGGATACCAAAGGCCCAAAACTGGATAGTACAGCGATTTGACCCGTGGAACTGCGAAACCACACTGGGATGTCGGGCCTACACAAGACTATTTTAAACAGATATATTTTTGTGCCACAACAGTCAGGAGACACTACTGTTTTTCTTTACGGAAATGGATAATACAGAGGTTTGAACCGTGGAAGTGCAAAACAACACTTCTGTTTCTCTAGCCTACACCAGACTATTTTCAACAGTTATATTTGTGTCTGAAAAATCAGAGACACGCTTTTTTTTTGGGGGTGGGGGGACACACCAAAAGGTTAATAAGACGGGTATTTGTACAGTGTGAAGGAGGAAAAAAAAGGAGGATTTAGATGAAAAAAAAGGATTTTTCCTGGCCCCTGACACCTGGTGCTAAGTCCAGCAATTTCAGCAACAGTAGCACACAGGACTGTAATGCAGCATTTGCTGGTATAACCACTGTGTCTCCTATACAGCCTGCCTGCCTGGTATCTGGGATGGATATTAGTCCTGAAAAGGACTGTTTGTTTGTTCTGGCAGCCTTTACAGACCCTACACTAACTATTTTGCAGTTTATATCTCTCCCTAAATCAGCAGCGCTGTCCCTACACTGTCTAATCCGGAGCGACTGTGTCCAAGATGGCGGCGCCCCGTTTTAAATTCTCGAGGTGACGCTGTGCGGCCAGCCAATCACTGTAATGCCCACAACCAACATGGCTGCAGCATTACAGTGACTGGCTGGCAATCCCTGAATGTTCATTGGCTCTGTAAAGAGCGCCAAACATGCAGGGCGGAGACCCGAGCTCCCGCCCGAGTAACCCGGAAATGCTCGGTGCTCGCCGAACATCCCGAGTAGCGTGATGCTCGGGCGAGTACCGAGCAGTGTCGAGCATGTTCGCTCAACACTAGTTGTAAAATGTTAAAATGACATTTCCCGGTGAATGCATTTGTCTTAAAAAAAAACGTAAAAAAACCAAAACAATAGGATCTTTCTTTAGTATAAAAAACAGCGTCACCAATTTAACCTCAATGTAATCACATTGCTCAGCTCATGCACCTTCTCCTCCATCTCCGAAATGACTACATCAGTCACAAGCTGACAGCACTGCAGCACTGCCTTGGCCAAGCGGCAACAGGCTGTGCTGAAGATAACATGCTTAATGCTTAATTGACAAACCGCCCAGTGCTGCAGAATTGTTGAAAGCTGTAACACAGCAGCCTGATCTGTGGCTCTCACCGCTGAACATACAGTCAGGCATGGTCATGTGTGACAATGGGCGGAACCTGGTGATGGAGAAATGACAGCCGGGGTAGATACGGTTTCCCTCTATGCCAGTCCTTTCACCGAGCTAAAGAATATGGCTGTGGTGAAATACAACTCCCACTGAGAAGCTGTTTCAGATTGAAAAACATTGTGCCCACCAGAGGATTTGATTCTGAGGGCTAACCTTTCTCACCCGCTCAAGAGCCCCATAGCAGCTGCAAAGTTAGCGCTATCATGAACTTTCCTGAGGTAGAAGCCAAGGCACACCAGAGGATTCTCTGGTGGGACCATTCAACCCTGCGGAGAAGCAGTCCTTGCTAAGAAAAGTGTGTGGGAAGGTTCCCGGACACTATTTTTACTGAGGAGGAAACACATGCAAACACGGGGAGAACATACAAAGTCCTTGCAGATGTTGCCCTTGCTGGGATTTGAACCCAGGATCCCAGCGCTACAAGGCTTCAGTGATAACCACTGATCCAATGTGCTGCCATTCACCCTCTAATATCTAACAGGCTGGAGAAACTTGCACCTACTGCAACTCTATCTTCAGCTCCTTTGTAAGAAAATGTATTTGGGCAGCCACTCAGTCTACCAAATAAAATTCCTGAGAAGGAAATTGGGGATGGCTTCGATACTGGTACTGGGGGCAGTGCTAATACCATGGTGTCGTACCATAGTTTGCCGGAAATATTCTAGGCTGGTAGGAGGCAAGCAAATTCCCACAGAAAAGTACCAGCAGTAATGTTCAGGCCACATTTCAAGTGCAAACAGCTTTAGAGGACTTCCTGGGAGAAATGACACGCAGGGTAGATACGGTTTCCCTCTATGCCAGTACTTTCACCGAGCTAAACACAACTCTTAGCAAAAAAAGTTGTGGACTGGCTCCGTACCATCCCAGGCCACATTCACCTGTCCATGTGTTTGTGGTTAGGCGGTCCTTCCCTTTAAGTTTACTGGGGAGGGCACGGATAATGTTGTGGGACCCGTGCTTGTGGAAGGCGGAGGCGACACTGGGAAATATAGTGGCGGCTGGGGACCGAGTATGGACACCCGGCCGCCGCCGGCATGAGATTATGAAAAGCTTCCGCCTCCACGAGCCTAAAAGGCCACATTTCAAGTGCAAGCAGCTGTCAAAAATTTGGCAGTATAGTATTGCAGCCTGTGGTGGGTGGCTGGCTGCATACTTGCTCTTGCATTCCAAGGAATGGGGTAGGGTCAACTGAACACTGCAGTGGGACAAGGACGTGGACGGTGATTGTTGCAAGTCTGCAGTGACAGGTGCATGGCGGGAGGCATCTTCGCATGCGCCAAGGATCACTTATGATGGGCACACTTTTAGGCAATGACCTGGGAGTCAGAGATGCTTCCAGGGGTCTTCCCCATGCTGTTCCCATGTCTTTTCAGCACTGTATGCATGTGTCTGATGATGTGTCACACACCACATGGCCAGATAAGGTTGTAAAATGTCAAAATGACATTTCCTGGTGAATGCATTTGTCTTGGTTGAAAGCAATGCAAAAGTGCAAAAACGCATCAAAAACGCTACGTGTGAACATAGCCCAAGTTGTGGAGGAGTATTTTTGCTTTTGGTTATTTATTTTGCCTTCTATACAAGTCATTACCCTGGAAAGGGTGTTCCTTAACATATTTCCCAGGAAAATCCATTTTGGTTTCATTTTTGAATGTTTTATTGTGAGCTCCTAAAAGTGGCGTAATACTCTGACCACGTTGTTGACAGCAGTGATCTGGGAGTCAGATATGCTTCCAGGGGTCTTCCCCATGCTGTTTCCATGTTATTTCAGCACTGTTCCCATCGATTTGGGCAATTTTTAGGCCCTCTGCAGACCGCCGGGTTGAGCCGCCTGAAAAATGCTCGAGTTTCCCATAGACTTACTTAGGGCTCGTTGCTCGGGTCGAGCACCCGAGTATTCCAATGTGCTCGACCCAAGCAACGAGTACTTGAGCATTTTAGTGCTCGCTCATCACTAGTTGTTACCGACATCTGATGAGAATTTCATGTCAATAGCACCTTTAGAAATAGATTTACTTAGAAAATTTGTTTTGTGTTCAATACTTATTTCACCCACTTATATGTATATGCATATACAGTACAGACCAAAAGTTTGGACACACGTTCTCATTTAAAGATTTTTCTGTATTTTCATGACTCTGAAAATTGTACATTCACACTGAAGGCATCAAAACTATGAGTTAACACATGTGGAATTATATACTTAACAAAAAAGTGTGAAACAACTGAAAATATGTCTTATATTCTAGGTTCTTCAAATTAGCCACCTTTTGCTTTGATGACTGCTTTGCACACTCTTGGCATTCTCTTGATGAGCTTCAATAGGTAGTCACCGGAAATGGTTTTCACTTCACAGGTGTGCACTGTCAGGTTTAATAAGTGGGATTTCTTGCCTTATAAATGGGGTTGGGACCATCAGTTGTGTTGTGCAGAAGTCAGGTGGATACATAGCTGATAGTCCTACTGAATAGACTGTTAGAATTTGTATTATGGCAAGAAAAAAGCAGCTAAGTAAAGAAAAACGAGTGGCATCATTACTTTAAGAAATGAAGGTCAGTCAGTCCGAAAAATTGGGCAAACTTTGAATGTGTCCCCAAGTGCAGTTGCAAAAACCAACAAGCGCTACAAAGAAACTGGCTCACATGAGGACCGCCTCAGGAAAGGAAGACCAAGAGTCACCTCTGCTTCTGAGGATAAGTTTATCCGAGTCACCAGTCTCAGAAATCGCAGGTTAACAGCAGCTCAGATTAGAGACCAGGTCAATGCCACACAGAGTTCTAGCAGCAGACACATTGTTATGATCTGCTACAAGCACTAAGGAAAGAAAGGAGATCTGTCCCTACAATAGAACTAAGCTAGATCCCTACGATGTAACGGGGAACCTGATCTTGCGATCAGACCCGCTAAAGTCCTCGGCTAGTCTGTACGAAGACCTATAGATGCAAGGGAGGGATCTCTACAAGAACTAGGGACTGGGATAAAGTTGGGCACCTCCTAGCAGAAATTGTAGCAGTAAAAGACAAACACACAACATAGAACATAAAGGTCCAAAGACCAAGCTAAACTGACTGAGAAAGGTAACAAGCACCAGGCTAACTTAAGAGTAGAAGTTACAATGAAGTCCAGCAAGGCCAGGAGGGCGGAGCAGGATTAAATAGGCAAATAAGGTCATGTGACCAGCAAGATAGAAAAAACCTAACAGGAGGGTTCTAACAGTACCCCCTCTTCTATGAGGATCCTCCGGATCCCCTAGGCCCAGGCTTATCAGGAAACCTCTTGTGAAATGCTCTGACAAGTCTGGAAGCAGAAACATCATCCGCCCTCATCCATGAGTTATCCTCGGATCCGAAACCTTTCCAAGCGACGAGATACTGCAAACTCCCTCTATACCGTCTAAAATTTAGGATGCGGGAAATTTCGTATTCCCCGTCCTCCACCACCGGAGGAACAGTGGCAGAGACGTCTCCATACGACACATAAGCTCTTTTCAACAGAGAAACATGAAACACCGGATTAATCTTCCAGGAGGTTGGAACCTTCAACCTAACAGCAGATTGGTTAACTACCTGAAGCACCTTAAAGGGCCCTACAAACTTGGGACCCAATTTTTTAGAAGGAATCCTCAACCACAGATTCTTAGAGGACAACCAAACCATGTCACCAATAGCAAACAAAACCTCTTGCCGTTTCCTATCAAAGTACCTCTTAGATTTTTTGTTAGCCTCCTGAAGATTACCACGCACATCCGTCCAAACTCTCTCCAAGTCACCGGAAAAACTCTCCTCCTCAGGCACAGCCGATACCAATTTGGAGAATGACCCAAAAGACGGATGTCTCCCAGAACAACAAAAAAAAGGCGAACAACCAGCAGAAGAGGATGTATGGTTGTTAAGAGCAAACTCAGCAAGTGGCAGAAACTCAGACCACCCCTCCTGATTGTCTGCCACAAAACAACGCAAGAACTGCTCAACATCCTGATTCTTCCTTTCTGTCTGGCCATTAAACTCAGGATGATATCCGGATGAAAACGACAAATGAACTCCCAACCTGTCACAAAAAGCACGCCAAAAACGAGCCACGAACTGAGGTCCCCTATCCGAAACAATGTCAGTGGGAACGCCATGTAGTCTGACAATTTCCTTGACAAAGGTCTTAGCGAGTGTCTTAGCACAGGGCAGTTTGATGAAAGGAACCAAGTGACACATCTTGCTAAAACGGTCCACGACCACCCAGATGACTGTGAAACCCTCAGAGGGGGGAAGGTCAGTAATAAAGTCCATAGCCAGATGTGTCCAAGGTGCACTAGGAACCTCCAGAGGGCAAAGCAACCCCGCTGCAGGAGTATGTGAAGACTTAGATCTAGCACACACCGTACATTGACGCACCCACTTAATAACTTCCTTCTGCCATCCAGGCCACCAAAAACTGCGACCCACAAGTCTCTTGGTCTCAGAAATTCCTGGATGACCTGCCAACCGAGACTCATGACACTCAACAAACAAATCTCTCCTAAAGGTCCTAGGCACAAACAACCTCCCATGGGGAGTGTTAGATGGGGCATTCTCCTGTGCTTTAAGAATCTCATCTTCCAAAACGGAGTCCAATGCAGCAATCACAACACCTTCTTGTAAAATGCTCCCCTCCTCCTCAGCACCGACCATGGGAGAAAAGCTGCGAGACAAAGCATCAGCTTTAACATTCTTGGTACCCGGGATGTAAGTAACGGAAAAATTAAACCGCGAGAAAAAAAGTGCCCACCTAGCCTGACGGGCATTCAAGCGCTTGGCAGCATCAAGATAGATCAGATTTTTATGATCAGTGAAAACCTGAATGGGAAATTCAGCACCTTCCAAGAAATGACGCCAGTGTTCAAATGCGAGTTTAATAGCCAGCAATTCCCGATTACCAATATCGTAATTAAGTTCAGTCTCAGAAACTTTTTTTGAAAAAAAAGCACAGGGATGTACTCCATCCTTGTTTTTCTGAGACAACACCGCACCGACCCCCACCGAAGAAGCATCAACCTCAACCAAAAACGGCTTAGTCACATCAGGCTGCATAAGGATGGGAGCAGAGCTGAATCTCTCCTTTAGAAACCCAAAAGCTTCAATGGCCTCAGTAGTCCACTGAACTGCATTAGCACCTTTCCTGGTGAGATCGGTCAGTGGTTTGACAATAATAGAAAATTTTTTAATGAATTTTCTGTAATAATTGGCGAAACCCAAAAGCCTCTGTATCGATTTCAAACCAATAGGCCTAGGCCATTCCTGAACCGCCTGAACCTTCACAGGGTCCATCTCAAAGCCCTCGCTGGAGATAATGTAGCACAAAAAACTAATTCTCTGTACAGCAAACTCATATTTCTCCAGCTTAGCAAAAAGCGAATTGTCAATTAATAACTGTAATACCTCACGTACGCTCCGCCAATGAGACTCCAGATCAGGCGAATAAATCAAAATGTCATCCAAATACACAACCACATTTTTGCCGATCAAAGGTCTAAGGATGTCATTAATAAGATTCTGAAAAAATGCTGGAGCATTGGTAAGACCAAAAGGCATAACCAGGTTCTCAAAATGACCCACAGGAGTGTTGAAAGCAGTCTTCCATTCATCACCCTCCTTCATGCGCAACAAATTGTATGCCCCCCGGAGATCAATTTTAGAGAACCACTTGGCCCCCACTAACTGGTTAAACAAATCAGGAATCAATGGCAGTGGGTAAGGATTGCGTACAGTAATTTTATTAATCTCACGAAAATCCAGACAAGGACGTAAACCGCCGTCCTTTTTTTTAACAAAAAAAAATCCAACAGCCACAGGAGACTTGGAAGGCCTAATGTGACCGGCGGCCAAGCTTGTCTGTATGTATTCCTCCAAAGCCTTTCTCTCAGGAATAGTAAGATTAAATAAACAACTTTTAGGAAGAGTCGCTCCAGGGACAAATTCAATGGTACAATCATAGTCTCTATGGGGAGGCAATATTTGTGACTCCTCCTCAGAAAAAACTCTCCAAAAATCCTGAATAGGTACAGGTAATTCCCCTTTTTCCACCGCCGCAATACGTCCGTTACAGCACTTGTCATAACACTTAGGACTCCAGGACTTAATTTCATTGGTAGACCCATCCAGTACAGGATTGTGCAATTTTAACCAGGGTAACCCCAAAATTACTGGAGAAGGCAAATTATTTAATACCACCACATCCAAATTCTCTGGGTGAATACCATTAATAGTGAGGGGAAATTCACAGACCTTGTGAGTAACACTCTTCAAGGGGGAGCCATCGACAGAAACCACAGCGATAGGGGATGACAAAGGTTTGGGTTTTAATTTAAGTTTTTCCAAGAATCCCCCATCAATCACATTCAGAGTAGAACCACAATCCACAAATATCCGAAATTCAATTAATTCTTCCTGAGCAGCAGTAGTAGCAGAAAGAAATACCCACTTAGAATTTAAACAGGCAATACGGGCGTAACTGACCTTTTTTTTTTTCTTTGTTCATACGAAGCACACAGTTCTTAATAAAATGGTCAGATTTCCCGCAATAAAAGCACAAACCTTCAGAAGATTTGCGGTCTTTTTCCTGAGAGCAGGGTGCCATCGCCCCAATCTCCATCGGCTCTTCAATGTCAGTAAAGACCCTCTCAAGACTCGGAGCTGACATGGCAGAGGATTTACTTTCATTAACCCTTGCACGCAGTCTCCTGTCCACCCGTATAGCTAATTGCATATCCTCCTGCAAGTTTCCAGGTGTGGGATAAGCAATCAGCAAATCCTTAACCCTTTCACCTAGCCCCGCAGGAAACAAACTTTTCAAAGCTGAATCGTTCCACCCCACCTGGGCAGACCACCGACGGAAGTGAGAACAATATTTTTCCACATTACCTGATCCCTGTCTCAAATGTCTTAATTCAGTCTCAGCTGATGAGACACGATCAGGATCATCATACGACAAACCCAAAGCAGAAAAAAAACTATCCACTGATCTAAAGCATGGATCACTAGGCTGGAAAGAAAAGGCCCATCCCTGAGGTTCTTTGTGCAAAAGTGACATTATGAACCCTATGCGCTGTGATTCATCATCAGAGGATCTGGGTCTCAAACGAAAATACAATAAACAAGAATTTTTAAAGGAAAAAAATTCCTGTTGATCACAAAAGAATAAATCAGGCAAACGTACCTTAGTCTCCACAAAATGTGCTCCAGAACAGCTACTCATGTGTTTTTGGAGCTCGGCCACCTCCAGAGAGAGTCCCTGCAGGCGTTGAGCCAAATCCTGAACCGACACCATGATGGAAACTGGAAGTCTTTCCTTAGAGATATTTTTGGGCTGGACTTACTGTTATGATCTGCTACAAGCACTAAGAAAAGAAAGGAGATCTGTCCCTACAATAGAACTAAGCTAGATCCCTACGATGTAACGGGGAACCTGATCCTGCGATCAGACCCGCTAAAGTCCTCGGCTAGTCTGTACGAAGACCTATAGATGCAAGGGAGGGATCCCTACAAGAACTAGGGACTGGGATAAAGTTGGGCACCTCCTAGCCGAAATTGTAGCAGTAAACGACAAACACACAACATAGAACATAAAGGTCCAAAGACCAAGCTAAACTGACTGAGAAAGGTAACAAGCACCAGGCTAACTTAAGAGTAGAAATTACAATGAAGTCCAGCAAGGCCAGGAGGGCGGAGCAGGATTAAATAGGCAAACAAGGTCATGTGACCAGCAAGATAGAAAAAACCTAACAGGAGGGTTCTAACACACATCTCTTCAACAACTGTTAAGAGGAGACTTTGTGCAGTTGGCCTTCATGGTAAAATAGCTGCTGGGAAACCACTGGTAAGGACAGGCAACAAGCAGAAGAGACTTCTTTGGGCTAAAGAACACAAGGAATGGACATTAGACTAGTGGAAATCTGTGCTTTGGTCTGATGAGTCCAAATTTGAGATCTTTGGTTCCAACCTCCGTGTCTTTGTGCGACGCAGAAAAGGTGAACGGATGGACTCTACATGCCTCGTTCCCACCGTGAAGCATGGAGTAGGAGGTGTGATGGTGTGGGGGTGCTTTGCTGGTGACACTGTTGGGGATTTATTAAAAATTGAAGGCATACTGAACCAGCATGGCTACCACAGCATCTTGCAGCGGCATGCTATTCAATCCGGTTTGCGTTTAGTTGGACCATCATTTATTTTTCAACAGGACAATGACCCCAAACACACCTCCAGGCTGTGTAAGGACTATTTGACCAAGAGGGAGAGTGATGGGGTGCTACGCCAGATGACCTGGCCTACTCAGTCACCAGACCTGAACCCAATTGAGATGGTTTGGGGTGAGCTGGACTGCAGAGTGAAGGCAAAAGGGCCAACAAGTGCTAAGCATCTCTGGGAACTCCTTCAAGATTGTTGGAAGACCATTTCCGATGACTACCTCTTGAAGCTCATCAAGGGAATGCCAAGAGAGTGCAAAGCGGTCATCAAAGCAAAAGGTGGCTACTTTGAAGAACCTAGAATATAAGACATATTCTCAGTTGTTTCACACTTTTTTGTTAAGCATATAATTCCACGTGTGTTAATTCATAGTTTTGATGCCTTCAGTGTGAATGTACAATTTTCATAGTCATGAAAATACAGAAAAATCTTTAAATGAGAACGTGTGTCCAAACTTTTGGTCTATACTGTATATATATATATATATATATATATATATATATATATATATATATATATACACACACACATATATGTTTATATATATATATATATATATATATATATATATATATATATATATATATATATATATATATACAAAGTGTGGGCCATTTATAAGGATACACCTAAATTAAATGGGAATGGTTAGTGATATCAACTTCCTGTTTGTGGCACATTAGTATATGGGAGGGGGAAAACTTTTCCAGATGGGTGGTGACCATGGTGGCCATTTTGAAGTCGGTCATTTTGGATCCAACTTTATTTTTTTCAATGGGAACAGGAACATGTGACACATCAAACTTATTGAGAATTTCATAAGAAAAACAATGGTGTGCTTGGTTTTAATGTAACTTTATTCTTTCACGAGTTTTTTACAAGTTTATGACCACTTATAAAATGTGTTCAAAGTGCTGCCCATTGTGTTGGATTGTCAATGCAACCCTCTTCTTCCACCCTTGACACACTGATAGCAACACCGCAGAAGAAATGCTAGCACAATCTTCCAGTATCCGTTGTTTCAGATGCTTCACATCTCGTATCTTGATGGTATGGTGTGGTATATGGGGTACAAAGATAGTGGGGCCATTCTTCATCAATGGAAACCTCAATGCCACTGGATATCTGAAATTGGTACATGATGATGTGTTGCTCTCTTTATGCACTGAAGATGACACGTTTCCTGAGTTTTTCCAACAAGATGGTGCACCACCACATTATGGGTGTCAGGTCCGAGCATTCCTACATGAACAGTTTACTCGAAAGTGGATTGGTCGTGTGGGGCAGTTGAATGGCCACCAAGGTCTCCCAATCTGACCCCCTTAGACTTTTATCTTTGGGGTCATCTGAAGGCAATTGTCTATGCTGTGAAGATACGAGATGTGCAGCATCTGAAACAACGTATACTGGATGCCTGTGCTATCATTTCTTCTGCAGTGTTGCTATCAGTGTGTCAAGAGTGGGAGAAGAGGGCTGCATTGACAATCCAATCCAATGGGCAGCACTTTGAGCACATTTTATAAGTGGTCATAAACTTGTAAAAAACTCATGAAAGAATAAAGTTACATTAAAACCAAGTACACCACTGTTTTTCTTATGAAATTCTCAATAAGTTTGATGTGTCACATTACCCTCTTCCCATTGAAAAAAATAAAGTTGGATCCAAAATGGCTGACTTCAAAATAGCTGCCATCTGGAAAAGCTTTCCCCCTCCCATATACTAATGTGCCACAATCAGGAAGTTGATATCCCCAACCATTCCCATTTAATTTAGGTGTATCCATATAAATAGCCTACCCTGTGTGTACATATATACTGTATATATATATATATATTTTTAAAAGTTTAAATCAATCCTTTTCCCACTTTAAAAATAAAGAATAGAAAAAACAACAAAAAAATGCGTAAAGTAAAACATTTTAAATTTTAGAATAGTGTTTTTTCAGTAGTAACCTCAAAATTGTATCAATTAAAATAGCAGCTCCACAACACAAATATAAAATCCCACGTGTTTCCAAACTCCTTGCTAGAGAGCTTGCAAGCGCTGCTCTGAAGCTAGATGAATCCAGGCCCTGCACACCTCCGATGCTGCGTAGGCAAAGCTGTTTCTGATAGCAGCATCAGAGTGCACACTTTGGTGCGGCGGTTCAGCCATGTTGCAAACTCACACTGTCAATCTTCAGGAATGCACAGCGAAATCCAATGGACCTGTAGGAGTTATACTTTTCTGCATCGGGACATCTTTCTGCATTGTGGGACGTTTGTCATTTTAAGACATATTACATCTGTACATGGTCTATAGGCTTGGATTTGTTATTCATAGGCATAAGAAAAATACCTATAAGCCTATGGTTCATATCCCGATTTGCATTTATGCATTAAAAACATGTTATTTTCTCAGGTGACATTTTTATATTTTCTAGGCTTTTTGAAAATCTCATCAAATGTGTAACATTAAAGGATGGAAGAGCAAGTGTGGCAATGGATATATTATGCAGCTTATCGCAGGAGGAAAGGTAATGCAGATTATTATTCTTGTCTACTTACTGTATTCGATGAAAAGTTTCAAAGTATGTATCAATTTGTGATTTTTATTAAAGTTCTTTTTGTGGTCTTTTTGCTTTTTATTACTCTGTATCCTCAAATTGCTTAGTGTTTCATCCAAATTTTCTGTATTTGCTTTTTCTGCCCTATTTTTATGCCTTCAATCAGCTTTCTGATTATTGTGGCTCTGGTCCTATTTTAATACTACACTAATTACATTTATTATTATTGACCCAATCACTTAGGCCACGTTCACACGTTCATTATTTGGTCAGTATTTTACATCAGTATTTGTAAGCCAAAACCAGGAGTGGGTGATAAATACAGAAGTGGTGACATGATGAGCGAGTATGTTTTGTTAACCCTTTCGCCGAGTATGCTCGGGCGAGCACCAAGAGGTTACAGCTGCTCGGTGATATGTTTGAATCACTCCCGTGTGCATGATTTGCGAATGTTTGACAGCTTTAATACAACCCCTGGCAAAAATTATGGAATCACCGGGCTCGGAGGATGTTCATTCAGTTGTTTAATGTTGTTGAAAAAAAGCAGATCACAGACATGGCACAAAACTAAAGTCATTTCAAATGGCAACTTTAGGGCTTTAAGAAACACTAAAAGAAATCAAGATTAAAATGTGATACTTAGAAAAGGTATTTTTTTTCAGACAAAGCAGAGGGAAAAAATTATGGAATCCCTCAATTCTGAGGAAAAAATTATGGAAT
Source organism: Phyllobates terribilis (assembly GCF_046119375.1). Classification (NCBI taxonomy): domain Eukaryota; kingdom Metazoa; phylum Chordata; class Amphibia; order Anura; family Dendrobatidae; genus Phyllobates; species Phyllobates terribilis. Next base: position 272,597,096 of record NW_027362772.1, read on the forward strand.
CATGAAAAACAAACACACAAAAGAAGACTCCAATACATCATTAGTATTTTGTTGCACCACCTCTGGCTTTAATAACAGCTTGCAGTCTCTGAGGCATGGACTTAATCAGTGACAAACGGTACTCTTCATCAATCTGGCTCCAACTTTCTCTGATTGCTGTTGCCAGATCAGCTTTGCAGGTTGGAGCCTTGTCATGGACCATTTTCTTCAACTTCCACCAAAGATTTTCAATTGGATGGATATCCGGACTACTTGCAGGCCATGACATTGACCTTATGTGTCTTCTTTCAAGGAATGTTTTCACAGTTTTTGCTCTATGGCAAGATACATTATCATCTTGAGAAATGATGTCATCATCCCCAAACATCCTTTCAATTGATGGGATAAGAAAACTGTCCAAAATATCAATGTAAACTTGGGTATTTATTGAAGATGTAATGACAGCCATCTCCCCAGTGCCTTTACCTGACATGCAGCCCCATATCATCAATGACTGTGGAAATTTGCATGTACTCTTCATGCAATCATCTTTATAAATCTCATTTGAACGGCACCAAACAAAAGTTCCGGCATCATCACCTTGACCAATGCAGATTTGCGATTCATCACTGAATATGACTTTCATCCAGTCATCCACAGTCCACGATTGCTTTTCCTTAGCCCATTGTAACCTTGTTTTTTTCTGTTTAGGTGTTAATGATGGCTTTTGTTTAGCTTTTCTGTATGTAAATCCCATTTCCTTTAGGCAGTTTCTTACAGTTCGGTCACAGACATTGACTCCAGTTTCCTCCCATTCGTTTCCTCCCATTCGTTTCCTCATTTGTTTTGTTGTGCATTTCCTGTTTTGGAGACATATTGCTTTAAGTTTCCGGTCTTGATGCTTTGATGTCTTCCTTGGTCTACCAGTATGTTTGCCTTTAACAACCTTCCCATGTTGTTTGAATTTGGTCCAGATTTTAGACACAGCAGACTGTGAACAACCAACATCTTTTGCAACATTGCGTGATGATTTACCTTCTTTTAAGAGTTTGATAATCCTCTCCTTTGTTTCAATTGACATCTATCGTGTTGGAGCCATGATTCATGTCAGTCCACTTGGTGCAACAGCTCTGCAAGGTGTGATCACTCCTTTTTAGATACAGACTAACGAGCAGATCTAATTTGATGCAGGTGCTAGTTTTGGAAATGAAAATTTACAGAGTGATTCAATAATTTTTTCCTCAGAATTGAGTGATTCCATTTTTTTTCCCTCTGCTTGGGCTGAAAAAAATTACCCTTACTGAGTACCACATTTTTAATATTGATTTCTTTAAGTGTTTCTTGAAGCCCTAAAGTTGCCATTTGAAATGACTTTAGTTTTGTGCCGTGTCTGAGATCTGTTTTTTTTCAACAACATTAAACAACTGAATGAACATCCACGAGCACGGTGATTCCATAATTTTTGCGAGGGGTTGTACATGTGAGGAATGTCTATTTCTTACACATCCCTCACATGTATTAAAGCTGTCAAACAGTCGCAAATCATGCACACGGGAGCGATACAAACATAACACCGACCAGCTGTAAATACTCGGTGCTCGCCCGAGCATACTCGGCGAAAGGGTTAACAAAACATACTCGCTCATCACTAGTGGTGACGAGTTTCTATTATACTTTCCCTCTGATTGTTTCTCACCTGGTTTTGGCTTACAAATACTGATGTAGTATACTGACCAAATACTGAACGTGGCCTTAAAAGATTTTGCATTTTTTTGTCTCGTTTGTTGTACCGGCTCATTAAAGTGATCAGTCCCTTTGCCTGAATAATCATTCAAAGCAAAATCTTGCATCTGTAATCAGACGTCTTTTTTTTTTATCTCGTGCTTGAAGCAAAAATATAAATTTTCATCAGTGTTTGGTCAGTGTGTCTGTTTTTACCATCAGTAAATTTCTCGTATGCTGAGTAAAAAAAAAGTTGCAAAGCATCATTTACCCTTTAGGGATTATTCGCACATTCAGTATTTGATCAGTATTTTACATCAGTATTTGTAAGCCAAAATCAAGAATGGAACTTGCAGAGAAAAAGTTTCAGTTTCCCGGTCACCTGACCTCCCAGCTCTCACTCCGGACACGCCCCCAGCTTCCCAGTCACCTGACTCCTGTGCTCGCAGTCTGTCTTCCCCCTGCAACCAGAGGTACGACACCGGCAGTTCCGGATCCCTTGTTCTGAAAGTACTTATGTGGCACCCCAGGGGTCTGGTTTCCACAGTAACAGCAATGTTATGTCTGAGAGCAGGTGGGAGGTCTCTTGTAGTGTTGAGCCACCCCCGTAGTGTTCGGGTTCAGTTCGTCGAACACCGGGATGTTCGAGGAACTGTTCGTCGAACTGTTCGTCGAACACCTTAGAACACCGTCGAACACTGTTAAAACCAATGGCAGGCAAACAAAAAAACATAGAAACACATAGAAAACACATTCAAAGGTGTCCAAAAGCTGACAAACTGCTCAGAAGACGCTTTCTTTAAAAAAGCCGGCCGGCAATTCAGCAGCGGCATACACCGGTACCCGACAATTTAGATAAGAAGGAATAGAGCCTCACACATAGATTAGATAGATAGAAACATGTCAGTCACACATATAAGAAGCACAGTGACAGTGTTGCTTACTGTACTTGTCATTTAGTGTAAAGGATTTATTAAAAAATATAATAGTGTTTTCATGCACTGTCTCTTTAAAAAAGCCGGCCGGCAATTCAGTATCTGTACCCGACAATTTATAACAGACAGAATAGAGCTTCACACATAGATTAGATAGATAGAAACATGTCAGTCACATATATATGAAGTACTGTGACAATGTTGCTTACTGTACTTGTCATTTAGTGTAAAGGATTTATTAAAAAAAATAATAGTGTTTTCATGCACCGTCTCTTTAAAAAAGCCGGCCGGCAATTCAGCATCTGTACCCGACAATTTATAACAGACAGAATAGAGCTTCACACATAGATAGAAACATGTCAGTCACATATATATGAAGTACAGTGATAGTGTTGGTTACTGTACTTGTCATTTAGTATTAAAATAAAGGATTTATTATTAAAAAAAATTGGCGTGGGGTTCCCCTTAATTTTAGTCTCTAGCGGAGGTTAAGCAGACGGCTGGGGCAGATGTTTGAAGCCTGGGAAGGGGGTAATACCCACGGAGCTTCCCAGGCTACTAATATCAGCCCCCAGCTGAATGCATAGCCTTTACTAGCTATTAAAATGGGGGACCCCCCAAAAAAAATGACGTGAGGACCCCCCTAATTTAATAGCTAGCAAAGGCTAGGCAGACAGCTGGGGGCTGATATTAATAGCCCAGGAAGGGTGCCATGAATATTAGCCCCCTCCCAGGCTAGAAACACCAGCCGTCAGCCGCCCCAGAAATGGCGCATTCATAGGATGCGCCAATTCTGGCACTTAGCCTCGCTCTTCCACGCTGCCCTGTAGCGGTGGCAGGGGGTAATAGGGCTGGGGTTGATGTCAGCTTATAATGCCAGCTGACATCAAGCCCAGGTTAGTAATGGAGAGGCGTCTATAAGACACCCCCATTACTAACCCCATAGTCAAAGTTAAAAGAAAACACAAACACCCAGAATAAAGTCCTTTAATTGAAATAAAGACACAATCCTTTATTGTTCTAAATTAAACCATACTTACCATCACGCCCATTCCAGCTGAAGCCAACGATCTCCTGCAATAAAAGAAAAATAATAAAGCAACATCATCCTTACCTTTCCATGGTTCCCACGACAGCTTCAGCTCTGCTACATCGAGATGACAGGCTGGACCGCAGCAGAACGCTGCCATCCAGCCTGTCATCCCGCAGACACTGAGAAGCGCAGGCTTGCTTGCGCTCTGCAGTGTCTGGCTGTGACGGCATAAAGATGAGACGAGTTCATGTCCAATGAACTCGGCGCACCTCATGCACGTCACTGACAGCGTGGGAAAATTCTCACGCTGAAGCGCTGAGTGCAGGAGAATTCTCCCACGCTGTCAGTGAGGTGCATAAGGTGAGCTCATGTCCAATGAACTCAGCTCACCTCCTGCACGTCACTGACAGCGTGGGAGAATTCTCCTGCACTCAGCGCTTCAGCGTGAGAATTCTCCCACGCTGAAGCGCTGAGTGCAGGAGAATTTTCCCACGCTGTCAGTGACGTGCATAAGGTGAGCTCATGTCCAATGAACTCAGCTCACCTCCTGCACGTCACTGACAGCGTGGGAGAATTCTCCTGCACTCAGCGCTTCAGTGTGAGAATTCTCCCACGCTGAAGCGCTGAGTGCAGGAGAATTTTCCCACGCTGTCAGTGACGTGCATGAGGTGAGCCGAGTTCATTGGACATTAACTCGGCTCATCTGGATGCCCTCACAGAGAGACACTGTGGAGCGCAAGCAAGCCTGCGCTTCTCAGTGTCTGCGGGATGACAGGCTGGATGGCAGCGTTCTGCTGCGGTCCAGCCTGTCATCTCGATGTAGCAGAGCTGAAGCTGTCATGGGAACCATGGAAAGGTAAGGATGATGTTGCTTTATTATTTTTCTTTTATTTCAGGAGATCGTTGGCTTCAGCTGGAATGGGCGTGACGATAAGTATGGTTTAATTTAGAACAATAAAGAATTGTGTGTTTATTTCAATTAAAGGACTTTTTTCTGGGTGTTGTGTTTTTTTTAAATACTTTACTAGAAATTCATGGTGGTCATGTCTAATATTGGCGTGACCCCATGAATTTTGGGCTTAGGGCCAGCTGATAATGCCAAGCTGGCCCTAACCCCTTTATTACCCAGTGAGCCACCGCATCAGGGCCCTGGATGAGTTGGGTACAGCGCCAGAAGATGGCGCTTCTATGAACGCGCCATTTTCCGGGGTGGCTGCGGACTGCAATTTGCAGCGGGGGTGGCCCAGAAAGCTTGGGCCTCCCTGCGCTGCGGATTCCAGCCCCCAGCTGCCTAGTTGTACCTGGCTGGACACAAAAACAGGGCGAAGCCCCACGTCAATTTTCTTTAAATTATTTCATGAAATAATTAAGAAAAAAAGGGCTTCTCTATATTGTTGTGTCCGGCCAGGTACAAATAGGCAGATGGTGGTTGGGGGCAGCCCGTTCCTGCCTGCTGCACCTGACTGGACACAAATATAGTGCGAAGCCCCACGTCAATTTTTTTTAAATTATTTCATGAATTTCCTGAAATAATTTAAAAAAATTGAAGTGGGGCTTCGCACTATATTTGTGTCCAGCCAGGTACACCAGGCAGGAATGGGCTGCCCCCAACCACCAGCTGCCTATTTGTACCTGGCCGGACACAACAATATAGGGAAGGCCTTTTTTTCTTAATTATTTCATGAATTTCATGAAATAATTAAAAAAAATTGACATGGGGCTTCGCCCTATATTTGTGTCCAGCCAGGTACAGCAGGCAGGAACGGGCTGCCCCCAACCACCAGCTGACTATTTGTACCTGGCCGGACACAACAATATAGGGAAGGCCTTTTTTTCTTAATTATTTCATGAATTTCATGAAATAATTAAAAAAAAAATACGTGGGGCTTCGCCCTATTTTTGTGTCCAGCCAGGTACAACTAGGCAGCTGGGGGCTGGAATCTGCAGCGCAGGGAGGCCCAAGCTTTCTGGGCCCCCCCCGCTGCAAATTGCAGTCCGCAGCCACCCCGGAAAATGGCGCGTTCATAGAGGCGCCATCTTCTGGCGCTGTACCCAACTCATCCAGGGCCCTGGTGCGGTGGCTCACTGGGTAATAAAGGGGTTAGGGCCAGCTTGGTATTATCAGCTGGCCCCAAGCCCAAAATTCATGGGGTCACGCCAGTATTAGACATGACCGCCATGAATTTCTAGTAAAGTATTTAAAAAAAACACAACACCCAGAATAAAGTCCTTTAATTGAAATAAACACACAATTCTTTATTGTTCTAAATTAAACTATACTTACCATCACGCCCATTCCAGCTGAAGCCAACGATCTCCTGCAATAAAAGAAAAATAATAAAGCAACATCATCCTTACCTTTCCATGGTTCCCACGACAGCTTCAGCTCTGCTACATCGAGATGACAGGCTGGACCGCAGCAGAACGCTGCCATCCAGCCTGTCATCCCGCAGACACTGAGAAGCGCAGGCTTGCTTGCGCTCTGCAGTGTCTGGCTGTGACGGCATAAAGATGAGACGAGTTCATGTCCAATGAACTCGGCGCACCTCATGCACGTCACTGACAGCGTGGGAAAATTCTCACGCTGAAGCGCTGAGTGCAGGAGAATTCTCCCACGCTGTCAGTGAGGTGCATAAGGTGAGCTCATGTCCAATGAACTCAGCTCACCTCCTGCACGTCACTGACAGCGTGGGAGAATTCTCCTGCACTCAGCGCTTCAGCGTGAGAATTCTCCCACGCTGAAGCGCTGAGTGCAGGAGAATTTTCCCACGCTGTCAGTGACGTGCATAAGGTGAGCTCATGTCCAATGAACTCAGCTCACCTCATGCACGTCACTGACAGCGTGGGAGAATTCTCCTGCACTCAGCGCTTCAGTGTGAGAATTCTCCCACGCTGAAGCGCTGAGTGCAGGAGAATTTTCCCACGCTGTCAGTGACGTGCATGAGGTGAGCCGAGTTCATTGGACATTAACTCGGCTCATCTGGATGCCCTCACAGAGAGACACTGTGGAGCGCAAGCAAGCCTGCGCTTCTCAGTGTCTGCGGGATGACAGGCTGGATGGCAGCGTTCTGCTGCGGTCCAGCCTGTCATCTCGATGTAGCAGAGCTGAAGCTGTCATGGGAACCATGGAAAGGTAAGGATGATGTTGCTTTATTATTTTTCTTTTATTTCAGGAGATCGTTGGCTTCAGCTGGAATGGGCGTGACGATAAGTATGGTTTAATTTAGAACAATAAAGAATTGTGTGTTTATTTCAATTAAAGGACTTTTTTCTGGGTGTTGTGTTTTTTTTAAATACTTTACTAGAAATTCATGGTGGTCATGTCTAATATTGGCATGACCCCATGAATTTTGGGCTTAGGGCCAGCTGATAATGCCAAGCTGGCCCTAACCCCTTTATTACCCAGTGAGCCACCGCATCAGGGCCCTGGATGAGTTGGGTACAGCGCCAGAAGATGGCGCTTCTATGAACGCGCCATTTTCCGGGGTGGCTGCGGACTGCAATTTGCAGCGGGGGTGGCCCAGAAAGCTTGGGCCTCCCTGCGCTGCGGATTCCAGCCCCCAGCTGCCTAGTTGTACCTGGCTGGACACAAAAACAGGGCGAAGCCCCACGTCAATTTTCTTTAAATTATTTCATGAAATAATTAAGAAAAAAAGGGCTTCCCTATATTGTTGTGTCCGGCCAGGTACAAATAGGCAGATGGTGGTTGGGGGCAGCCCGTTCCTGCCTGCTGCACCTGACTGGACACAAATATAGTGCGAAGCCCAACGTCAATTTTTTTTAAATTATTTCATGAATTTACTGAAATAATTTAAAAAAATTGAAGTGGGGCTTCGCACTATATTTGTGTCCAGCCAGGTACAGCAGGCAGGAATGGGCTGCCCCCAACCACCAGCTGCCTATTTGTACCTGGCCGGACACAACAATATAGGGAAGGCCTTTTTTTCTTAATTATTTCATGAATTTCATGAAATAATTAAAAAAAATTGACATGGGGCTTCGCCCTATATTTGTGTCCAGCCAGGTACAGCAGGCAGGAACGGGCTGCCCCCAACCACCAGCTGACTATTTGTACCTGGCCGGACACAACAATATAGGGAAGGCCTTTTTTTCTTAATTATTTCATGAATTTCATGAAATAATTAAAAAAAAAAAAAAATACGTGGGGCTTCGCCCTATTTTTGTGTCCAGCCAGGTACAACTAGGCAGCTGGGGGCTGGAATCTGCAGCGCAGGGAGGCCCAAGCTTTCTGGGCCCCCCCCCGCTGCAAATTGCAGTCCGCAGTCACCCCGGAAAATGGCGCGTTCATAGAGGCGCCATCTTCTGGCGCTGTACCCAACTCATCCAGGGCCCTGGTGCGGTGGCTCACTGGGTAATAAAGGGGTTAGGGCCAGCTTGGTATTATCAGCTGGCCCCAAGCCCAAAATTCATGGGGTCACGCCAGTATTAGACATGACCGCCATGAATTTCTATTAAAGTATTTAAAAAAAACACAACACCCAGAACAAAGTCCTTTAATTGAAATAAACACACAATTCTTTATTGTTCTAAATTAAACTATACTTACCATCACGCCCATTCCAGCTGAAGCCAACGATCTCCTGCAATAAAAGAAAAATAATAAACCAACCTCATCCTTACCTTTCCATGGTTCCCACGACAGCTTCAGCTCTGCTACATCGAGATGACAGGCTGGACCGCAGCAGAACGCTGCCATCCAGCCTGTCATGCCGCAGACACTGAGAAGAGCAGGCATGCTTGCGCTCCTCAGTGTCTCGCTGTGACGGCATCCAGATGAGCCGAGGTCATGTCCAATGAACTCAGCTCACCTCATGCACGTCACTGACAGCGTGGGAAAATTCTCACGCTGAAGTGCTGAGTGCAGGAGAATTCTCCCACGCTGTCAGTGACGTGCATGAGGTGAGCTCATGTCCAATGAACTCAGCTCACCTCATGCACCTCACTGACAGCGTGGGAAAATTCTCCTGCACTCAGCGCTTCAGCGTGAGAATTCTCCCACGCTGTAAGTGACGTGCATGAGGTGAGCCGAGTTCATTGGACATGACCTCGGCTCATCTTTATGCCGTCACAGAGAGACAATGTGGAGCGCAAGCAAGCCTGCTCTTTTCAGTGTCTGCGGGATGACAGGCTGGATGGCGGCGTTCTGCTGCGGTCCAGCCTGTCATCTCGATGTAGCAGAGCTGAAGCTGTCGTGGGAACCATGGAAAGGTAAGGATGAGGTTGCTTTATTATTTTATTTTTATTACAGGAGATCGTTGGCTTCAGCTGGAATGGGCGTGACGGTAAGTATGGTTTAATTTAGAACAATAAAGAATTGTGTCTTTATTTCAATTAAAGGACTTTATTCTGGGTGTTTGTGTTTTTTTTAACTTTGACTATGGGGTTAGTAATGGGGGTGTCTTATAGACGCCTCTCCATTACTAACCTGGGCTTGATGTCAGCTGGCATTATAAGCTGACATCAACCCCAGCCCTATTACCCCCTGCCACCGCACCAGGGCAGCGTGGAAGAGCGAGGCTAAGTGCCAGAATTGGCGCATCCTATGAATGCGCCATTTCTGGGGCGGCTGACGGCTGGTGTTTCTAGCCTGGGAGGGGGCCAATATTCATGGCTCCCTTCCTGGGCTATTAATATCAGCCCCCAGCTGTCTGCCTAGCCTTTGCTAGCTATTAAATTAGGGGGGACCCCACGTCATTTTTTGGGGGGGGTCCCCCATTTTAATAGCTAGTAAATGCTATGTATTCAGCTGCGGGCTGATATTAGTAGCCTGGGAAGCTCCGTGGGTATTACCCCCTTCTCAGGCTTCAAACATCTGCCCCAGCCGTCTGCTTAACCTCCGCTAGAGACTAAAATTAAGGGGAACCCCACGCCAATTTTTTTAATAATAAATCCTTTATTTTAATACTAAATGACAAGTACAGTAACCAACACTATCACTGTACTTCATATATATGTGACTGACATGTTTCTATCTATCTAATCTATGTGTGAAGCTCTATTCTGTCTGTTATAAACTGTCGGGTACAGATGCTGAATTGCCGGCCGGCTTTCTTAAAGAGACGGTGCATGAAAACACTATTATTTTTTTTGATAAATCCTTTACACTAAATGACAAGTACAGTAATCAACACTGTCACTGTACTTCATATATATGTGACTGACATGTTTCTATCTATGTGTGAAGCTCTATTCTGTCTGTTATAAATTGTCGGGTACAGATGCTGAATTGCCGGCCGGCTTTTTTAAAGAGACGGTGCATGAAAACACTATTATTTTTTTTGATAAATCCTTTACGCTAAATGACAAGTACAGTAAGCAGCACTTTCACTGTACTTCGTATATATGTGGCTGACATGTTTATATCTATCTAATCTATGTGTGATGCTCTATTCTTTCGGTTCTAAATTGTCGGGTACCGGTGTATGCCGCTGCTGAATTGCCGGCTTTTCATGTTTCACTGTGAGCACTGTTCCCATCGATTTGGGCAATCACTGTAATGCCACAACCACCATGGCTGTGGCATTACAGTGAGTGGCAGACAATCCCTGCATGATTGGTGCTCTAAATAGCACCAGACATGGAGGACACGCTTTTGGTGCACGAACAGTTATCGAACATAACCTCGAACAGCCGAATTTTTTGCAAATCGTTCGGGTTCGTCAAACAACTCGAACACCGCCCAAAACAGCTCGAATTTGAGATTGGCGAACAGTTCTAGTCGAACACCGCTCATCTCTAGTCTCTTGGTCAGGAATCCTATGCATGCCACACCTCCTGCCCAGTCCTGGGAGGGGAAGAACTTCCCCTATATAAACCTAGGGCTGAGGCAGGGTTAGTGAGTAGAGAAGAAGTAGAGAAGAGAAGCAGCATAGGAAGAAACAACAGGAGCTCTGTGGGAGCAGTGCTACAAGGAGTCAGGGGCTGGCAGCTGCAGAGCTCGCCCTGACTGAGAAGTTATCACCGGACCCGGAGTCCGAGGCTGTGGGGACTAACTCCTATCCAGCAGCAGAAACCGACCGGCAGGGGATTGCAGGTCCTCTGGCCCAGAAACCCGAAGGCACGGTCACACGCGTGGGACCAGCACCGCCGTCGTGGAGCGGAAGCTACTAGAAGGCCCCGAGTCACCGGCCATACGGGTGAGCACCACACTGTACACTCAGGGACGTGGGCTACTTATACCCGCCTCTAGCAAGGTAGCCAGAAGAGTATCGTTAGTTTGGGAGGCCTACAACTCCGCCTGGCCAGGGGAGATCCCATCTGCTCAAGGACTGACCAGGCCCCAATCGCTAGCCAGTACTCCGGGAGGGTCTATCGTTGTCACCAGTAAAGACCCTGAACTACACCGCACCGTCTCCGAGTGGTTCCTGCTACCCCCATCATCCACGTCGGCTGACCTGAGGCCATACCCCTCCCGTTGGGGGTTATACTATCACGCTGCACAATCCTACCACCGGCCTCAGCGGTCTGCCCTGCAGCAGCAGCTCCTTAGCTGTACTCAACGGGTGGCGTAGTCGTCCAACATCTACCGCTAATACAGCGCCACTTAGTCTGACTCCCTGGGCACGGACCGGATCACCGCCACGAGACTACAACCCTCAAGAGATCCGGCTCCGGGTAAGCTCCCGCGTGCGCAATGCAGCGCGACACAGGCCCAGGGGCGCGTCAACTTTTGGTGTAGTCGGCAGGATTTCGTGCCCGCAACCACCGGGTACTGCGTGCCTGAAAAAGACTGTTCAAACTTACCTGTGGTGAAGATTCCCGCCATCCGGCGCCATCTTCCGCTTCCTTCCCGCCATCGGTGGAGTTTTCCCGCCATCCGGCACCATCTTCAGCCTTCTTCCCGCCATACGTGGAGTTTTCCCGCCATTGGACGCCATCTTGAGGACGCCGCGCGGGAAGAAGAGGGGCGTGGACTCCGAAAGCGCGCGAGAACTGAAGCCCCGCCTCACGTCCGGACGTTGCGTAAGGTCCTGGAAGGAGCCCAGCAGACGCCGACGTCACAGGAGCGCGACGGAAGGTCCTCAACCCTGACGATCCACTGCGGAGCCGCGGCCTACGGAAGAGGATCATCGCAAGGTAGGCCACGGTCCACTAGGGGGGAGAAGGATGCCGGATACGGAGGAGAGCTTCACCGCTTCAACCCCCGCCAGCGCCACCGCTGTTGCGGTCATGCCTTTCACCATGCCCTATATCCCGGGGGCAGCCTGGCTACCCCAGTACTCAGGGGAGTCACATACCCTGCATGACTTTAGAGAAAAGCTGGATAGCCTCTTCCAGGTGTACCCCCTCACAGAGGAGCAAAAAGTGAGCATCCTGGTGGCCCAATTAACCGGGGCAGCCCAAAGGGAGGTAAAGTCCTGGCCACCTGGGGGGAGGACTGTCGCAGGGATACTAACCCGGCTGAGGGACACCTTTGATACCCGCACCTCAGCCGAGATCAAGCTTAGATTCTACGGGTGCAAACAGCGGGCACATGAGAGTATAAGGGACTATGCCCTGAACCTACAAGAGGCCCTGAGAGCCATTAAGCAGACCGACCCTGACGGCGTGGGAGACGAGGACAGGCTGTTGACTGAACAATTTATAGAGAGTTTATATTGCAATGCCCACCGAACCCAGTTGCGGGCAATGGCCTTACAGGACCCTCATCTGGGATTTGCACAGTTCAAGGACAGAGCCATCCGGGTGCTTCGAGAACCGGCACCAGGTGGCGTTGTGACCCCCAGACGCCCCACTACCACTTACCACCAGGAGGCGGCGCCCTTGTCGGCAGGGCCTGTGGGAGCTGATGCGCAGGCTTTGAACAATGACCCGGCTCCAGACCTGCACCATCAGGTCCAAGAGCTAGCTAAAAGCGTTGCTGCGCTAACCCGAACTGTGCAGTCTTTACAGGTTTCCACTCCAGGGAAGATCCAGCTGGCATCCGGACCGGAGGACATCCCGTGGCGTCGACCAAGGAGGACCCCACCGGCCAGAGGAAGACCCAGCGACCGATACAACGAGGACGGACGACCCATCTGCCGCCGCTGCAATCAACCCGGACATATGGCAAGGTACTGTCCTTTAAACTGGCACAACCTGGGGTAGAGGGCCAACCCCCAGGAAAAAGATCACCAGGCCCATCGAACTGGCGCGACAAATATGTGGGAGGACGTCCAGTCTTACCCGTGGTACTGGATGGCATTCCTATGAGTGCCCTACTGGACACCGGGTCACAGGTCACCACCATCCCGTACGTGCTCTTCAAGCAGTACTGGAATGACTCGGATATCACCCGCTACCCTGACGACGACTTGAGTATCATCGCCAGCAATGGTCAGCCCGTGCCACAGATTGGATTTAAAGAGGTGACCATTAAAATCGGTAGAGTCGAACTGGCAGCACAGGGACTGATCATTGTAGACATTGACAAACACGAGAGTCACCCAAAGATAACTCTAGGAACCAATGTAATTGAAAATTGTCTTGCAGAGGTGATTTTCCTTTTACAGCAGGTTGCCAAGAACGCCAGCTCCGGCCAGCAGCGAGTGCTCCAGAAAGAGATCCGGGCACTGATGCGACGGCAACAGCTAGAACTCTCCGGTGGTGAGATTGGTAGCGTGCGAATGTGTGACCCTTTCCCTATTGCCATGCCCCCGAAAAGTGAAATGATGATTTGGTGCCGGGCAGCTATTGGTCTGAGAGGTAGAGATTACCAGGCAATGGTAGAACCAGTTTACTCAGACAGTAGGCCCACCATTTTGACAGCACGGGGGGTGGTTAATGTACGCCATAATAAATATCGGGAAGAGGGAAGTGTACCTGCCCCGGTATGCCACGCTAGCCAAATTGTATACCATCAATCAAGATTCCATACAGTCCGTAGAACCCTTGCCTCCATCTTCCCCGGAGGAAGGTAACGGCTCTCAGAAAACAATGGAGGACTGGTGTCAGCAACTACATTTGGGTACTGACTCCACTCCCTCACACCAGAAACAGGGAGTCTATCGGGTGGTTCAAGAGTACGAGAGAGTGTTTAGTAAACACCCGTTAGACTTCGGGCGAGTCAAGGGGGTAGAACACCACATCCCCTCGGGAGACCATCCTCCCATAAAAGAGAGGTATCGACCCGTACCCCCTACACACTACCAACATGCCAAGGGGATGCTTAGAGACATGAAGGAGGCTGGGGTGATCAGGGATAGCTGTAGTCCCTGGGCAGCTCCACTAGTCTTAGTCAAAAAGAAAGACAACACCATGAGGATGTGTGTAGATTACCGGAAAATCAACCGTATCACACACAAGGATGCGTACCCCTTACCAAGGATAGAGGAGTCTTTGGCTGCTTTAAGATCTGCTAACTTCTTCTCTACCTTGGATCTCACTAGTGGGTACTGGCAGGTTCCTGTAGCAGAGGCGGACCGGGAGAAGACCGCATTCACCACCCCGATGGGACTTAGCGAGTTTACCTGCATGCCGTTCGGACTCTGCAATGCACCAGGAACCTTCCAACGATTAATGGAGTGCTGTCTGGGCCACAGAAACTTCGAGACGGTCCTGTTGTACCTGGACGATGTCATCGTATATTCCAAGACGTATGAGGACCACCTGAAACACCTGGCGGAAGTGTTCGAAGCTCTGGCAAGCTACGGCCTAAAGGTGAAACCCTCCAAGTGTCACCTCCTGAAACCAAAGGCGCAGTACCTGGGACACGTGGTGAGCGCTGATGGAGTGGCTCCCGACCCTGATAAGATCACCGCAATTAAGGAATGGCCAAGTCCCTCCAGTGTAAAGGAAGTGCGGCAGTTCCTCGGGTTGGTAGGCTATTACCGCAGATTCATCCCCGGTTTCACCAAAAAGGCAGCTCCTATGCAGGACCTCCTGATAGGCCAGTCCCGGAAGGCCAAGAACCAGAAGCCACCCTTCAGATGGGAGAAGTTAGAAGAAGAGTCCTTCCGCCAGCTGAAGATGGCCCTCACGGGGGATGAAATCCTGGCGTACCCTGATTACAGCCAGCCCTTTATCCTCTACACCGACGCAAGTAACATCGGGCTAGGAGCCGTGCTGTCCCAGATCCAGCAGGGGAAAGAACGAGTAATCGCTTACGCCAGCCGAAAACTGCGACCCACCGAAAGAAACCCTGAGAATTACAGCTCATTTAAGCTAGAGTTCCTGGCAGTGGTGTGGGCAGTCACCGAACGCTTTAAGCACTACCTCGCTTCTTCCCGGTTCACCGTGTACACGGATAACAACCCGTTGACACACCTGGACACGGCAAGACTCGGTGCCCTAGAGCAGAGATGGATGGCCCGTCTGTCCAACTACGAGTTCACAATCAAATACCGGGCAGGACGCTCCAATACCAACGCGGACGCCCTGTCCAGGATGCCAAACCTACCGGACGTAGGAGAAGATCCAGAGGGACTGGAAGAAGTCGAACTCCCCGCGTTCCACCGTCATGGGACTATCCAGTATTCCCATCGGGTAAGGAGTAAGCAAGCCGCTACGTTTAACCCCTTGCCTCACTACAACTGGGAGGAAACGCAAGACAGTGACCCTGCCGTCCGGCTGGTGAAGGAGATGCTGACTCGGCCAGAGGCTCGCCTTTACCCAGACGCTCCGGAGGAAGCCAAACAACTGTGGGCTGAGAAGAGTCGACTGTTCCTTTACAAGGGGAAGTTGTGCCGCAGAATGGTTAACTCCCGGACGCATGAACTAATCTGGCAAGTAGTGGTGCCACGGAGAGACGCAGCCATGGTGATGGAAGCATACCACGACGGGGCTGGACACTTCGGATGGAAGAAGCTGGAGTTCCTGCTGCGTGGGCGGTTCCACTGGGTAGGCATGAGGGGAACCATCGAGAGGTGGTGCAGAGACTGTGGCCCGTGCAACCTAAGAAGGAAGGACCGTGCCAGCCAGAAGACTCCCCTGCAGTCCATCGTCACCCGGCAGCCGTTGGAACTGGTAGCCTTGGATCATGTAAAACTGACCCCAAGCAGAAGTGGCTACGTCTACGCGTTAACCATTGTGGATCATTACTCCCGGTTCTTGGTTGTCGTCCCCGTTAAGGACTTAACGGCTCAAACAGCAGCTAGAGCCTTCCAGCAGCACTTCTGCCGTCCACACGGGTACCCGGACCAAGTGCTGACGGACCAGGGACCTGCCTTTGAAGCGGAGGTCTTCCAGGAATTCTGCAATCTGTATGGCTGCCGGAAGATAAGGACGACACCCTATCATCCGCAAACTAATGGACTTTGTGAGAAAATGAACCAGGTGGTAATGGATCTCCTGAAAACGTTGCCCCTGGAAGAACGCAGTCTGTGGCCTGAGAAGCTGCCCGATCTGGTGGACCTATACAACCACATCCCGGTAGGTTCCACCAACTGTACCCCGGCTTACCTAATGAGGGCGAGACCTGGTAAGTTACCTGTTGACCTGGAAATGGGAGTCCTGACACCCGAGGACACTTCACCAGAAGCAGACTGGGACACAGAGAGGCAGCAGCAGTACCGGAAAGTACAGGAGAGCGTGGAGCGAAGTCTCTGTCAGGCTAGGGAAAGACAAGAGAAAACTTACAACCAGTATGCTCCCGCTGTTCCCCTGGTACCCGGAGAGCAGGTCTTGAAGAGGAAAAGACGGCTCCACAAGTTGGACGACCAGTGGGAGAAGGACCCGTACACCGTACTGCCCTCAAGCCACGAGAACCCGAAAGTCTGTACCATCAGTAAAGACGGAGGGGAAACCACAACCATTGTATCCCGGGATCACCTGAAGAAGTGTCCCGAACAGCTACGGAACCCTGAAGAGGAACAAGAAGACCCTCGACCCGTAGAGGAAAGGGAAGACATGGTTAGTACTGTGCTCGGAGACTTCCCTCGGTCTTGGACTCAAGTCAGTGGCGCAGTTGTGGTACCCGTACTCACCTTCCTCCAACCAGCATCCCAAGCACCTACGGAGCAACAGGTAGAGCTGGAAGAACAGCCGGTCCAGGAGGCAGAAGACTCCACACAAGCAGAACAGGAGGATCAACCCTCTGCTTATAGTGAGCCTGCCGTACCCCTAGTGAGCCAAAGAGCCGGTAGACAGCTGCTCAGTTTACCCTTGACAGCTCCTACACCCTGTAGTTCAGGGCTAGACAGTCAGCTCCGTAGGTCCACTAGGGCCACTAGAGGCCAGTTACCCGCACGTTGGAGGATTTGAAATGTATAAATTGTTTTATTTGTGGTTACCTGTTTTTCTTGTTGCTTGTGTATAATTATGTGTTTCTAGTTATTTATAGGAGTCCTTGGTGGATTTACCGGGAATCCTTTGTACATGGTTGGAGCGTAACCTAGGAATGGACTAAAGACTGTTAAGGACTCGGGGCAGGACAGACCCCTACCTGGTTACGTCTCCCTGTTTTGGTGAAATGGACACCTTGCTTTTCTTCAAAAACTGCACCCGGTTGCGGACACGCCGTGACCATCTTTATGTGTTTTTCTTATTGTATTATTATTGTTTATACCTTGTTATGTTTTTCTAAAAATATGTTTAGTCCCGGAGTACTAAATTTCACTAGGGGGGAATGTGGCACCCCAGGGGTCTGGTTTCCACAGTAACAGCAATGTTATGTCTGAGAGCAGGTGGGAGGTCTCTTGGTCAGGAATCCTATGCATGCCACACCTCCTGCCCAGTCCTGCGAGGGGAAGAACTTCCCCTATATAAACCTAGGGCTGAGGCAGGGTTAGTGAGTAGAGAAGAAGTAGAGAAGAGAAGCAGCATAGGAAGAAACAACAGGAGCTCTGTGGAAGCAGTGCTACCAGGAGTCAGGGGCTGGCAGCTGCAGAGCTCGCCCTGACTGAGAAGTTATCACCGGACCCGGAGTCCGAGGCTGTGGGGACTAACTCCTATCCAGCAGCAGAAACCGACCGGCAGGGGATTGCAGGTCCTCTGGCCCAGAAACCCGAAGGCACGGTCACACGCGTGGGACCAGCACCGCCGTCGTGGAGCGGAAGCTACTAGAAGGCCCCGAGTCACCGGCCATACGGGTGAGCACCACACGGTACACTCAGGGACGTGGGCTACTTATACCCGCCTCTAGCAAGGTAGCCAGAAGAGTATCGTTAGTTTGGGAGGCCTACAACTCCACCTGGCCAGGGGAGATCCCATCTGCTCAAGGACTGACCAGGCCCCAATCGCTAGCCAGTACTCCGGGAGGGTCTATCGTTGTCACCAGTAAAGACCCTGAACTACACCGCACCGTCTCCGAGTGGTTCCTGCTACCCCCATCATCCACGTCGGCTGCCCTGAGGCCATACCCCTCCCGTTGGGGGTTATACTATCACGCTGCACAATCCTACCACCGGCCTCAGCGGTCTGCCCTGCAGCAGCAGCTCCTTAGCTGTACTCAATGGGTGGCGTAGTCGTCCAACATCTACCGCTAATACAGCGCCACTTAGTCTGACTCCCTGGGCACGGACCGGATCACCGCCACGAGACTACAACCCTCAAGAGATCCGGCTCCGGGTAAGCTCCCGCGTGCGCAACGCAGCGCGACACAGGCCCAGCGGCGCGTCACTTACACCCCAGTCTTCCCCCTTACAGTGAAATAGAAGAGGTGGATCCTTTTATCAGACTGGGAGGAAACGTGTGCTCCCTGGTAGAAGCCGGACAATGCTCTGCATCATCTTCCTCATTCTTCCTCACACTGTCTTTCTTCTTATTGTGTTGCAGGTTGAGATCTTATTTCAGGACCAATTTTACATCAGAATTATTGCCCTTATTTACTAATTTTTTGGTAAGAAGAACTTTTTTTTTCTCCTTAGAGGAAATTTGTTGTCAGAAAATGAAATAATGACCTATTGTTTAAGTTGTTTTTTCTTACATTAAATTTTATACATTTTTTTATGTATTTTTTCATATCAACATTTATTAAAAAAAACCTGCACATGGACATTAGCAGCAATAGACTCACTTAGACAACATTTATTAGTATAGGAGAATTTTTTGAGTATGCAATATTATATGGGCAAAGGTCATTATGAATGGAAGTGGAGGAGGTGAGCTGTGACATCACCCATTGTGAATGGTGGATCCTGTGTTATCTACAGTATATAGAGGACTTATCAGTCATTGTACAGGAGGAGGTGGTGAGCTGTGACATCACCTATTGTGAATGGTGGATCCTGTGTTATCTACTGTATATAGAGGTGTTATCAGTCATTGTACAAGAGGAGGAGGAGGTGAGCTGTGGTATCATCTATTGTGAATAGTGGATCCTGTGTTATCCACTGTATATAGAGGTGTTATCAGTCAATATAGAGGAGGAGGAGGTGAGCTGTGACATCACCTATTGTGAATGGTGGATCATGTGTTATCTACTGTATATAGAGGACATATCAGTCATTATACAGGAGGAAGAGGAGGTGAGCTGTGACATCGCCTATTGTGAATGGTGGATCCTGTGTTATCTACTGTATGTAGAGGTTTTATCAGTAATTGTACAGGAGAAGGAGGAGGTGAGCTGTGACATCACCTATTGTGAATGGTGAATCCTGTGTTATCTACTGTATATAGAGGTGCTATCAGTCATTGTGCAGGAGGAGGAGGTGAGCTGTGACATCATATATTGTGAATGGTGGATCCTATGTTATCTACTGTATATAGAGGTGTTATCAGTCATTATACAGGATGAGGAGGTGAGCTGTGACATCACCTATTGTGAATGGTGGATCCTGTGTATCTACTGTATATAGAGGTGTTATCATTCATTGTACAGGAGGGGGAGGAGGTGAGCTGTGATATCACCTATTGTGAATGGTGGATCATGTGTTATCTACTGTATATAGAGGTGTAATCAGTCATTAAACAGGAGGAGGAGGAGGTGAGCTGTGACATCACCTATTGTGAATGGTGGATCCTGTGCTATCTACTGTATATATAGGTGTTATCAGTCATTGTACAGGAGGAGGAGGTGAGCTATGACATCACTTATTGTGAATGGTGGATCCTGTGTTATCTACTGTATATAGAGGTGTTATCAGTCATTGTACAGGAGGAGTAGGTGAGCTGTGACATCACCTATTGTGAATGGTGGATCCTGTGTTAGGCCTTTTACATTACTCTGTCCTCAGATTGTATGTGCTATTTCAGCTTAGACATATTCATTTCAATGCACATATATGGCACCATCCTTAAGTATTTGGTATTGCTGGTGAACTGTTTGCCATATAGGATACTTGACTTTTTTCTTATTCTACAGAAGAATCTGCATTTAGTTCAAGTAAATATGGAAGAATGTCTCCGATGTCTCACTGTAATGGGACATCTCACTGAAGATGGTGCCATAAGGAGGCAGATGGCAGGCTCATTGCAGTTCTGGGACTCCTGTACGTTGGTTATAGTAAGTGACCCATCAAGTACCCATAGACTTTTATGTTTTGTCTTATTAGGGCTTAGTACAAGTTGGTGATTGTACTGCGATATCTCTATGTGCATTAGATCAGAAGCACCTAACGCCACACTATATGTCTCCATAGGACGAGGGCAAGTCACCTTCTTTAGGAGACAGACGCGGAAACATTTTGGCCGCAATACTTGGACTCATATTTAATTTATCACTTGAATCAAATTCAGAAATCAAGGTAAGACAAGGATTAAAGAGGTTGTCCACTACTTTTACATTGATGGCCTGTCCTTAGGATTGGTCATCAATGTCTGCTCGGCCAGGGTCATCTTCCTGTTCGTAGCGATAGATTAAATAAAAGGCCCCGAGGACCAATGACGGAGGGCAGCAGGGAGACTGGAGAGGTCAGTGATGAGGGTATTTTTTTTTTTTGTTGTACTTTTTTACAATTTGGAGTTCCCTTTACGGTTTCCACTAATTGCAGCCAGGCATTTTTTTTTCTTTTTTTGGGACCTTCCATAATCAAATTACAAAGTGATTGAATTTTCCTCCAACCATAAATTTCAGACACCCAATTCTGCGTGGACCGATCCTCTCATCTCTAATGTTATCCTATCAATACTAATGGTTTAACGATTTATTTTTACAGAGGGGAAATAACCAGAGATGAGTGAATCTCCCGAAATTCCTTTTGGACATTTTCACTTGACTCAATTTTGGTCCAAATGTATTCAGTTCAAATCGAAATTTCCTTGATTACCAAAAAAGAAGTTTATTATTATTTTCTGAGGTCTTTCCAGGCCCCCAAAACATAATTAATGGAGGGGATGGATGTGGTTAAAAATAATAAAAGACTATGCTCACCTGTCCTGCCTCTGCAGCTCCCCAACCGATTCTGCACTTGCTCCTTCGGCGCTTCAGATCTTCTTGCGTTGACTAGATCTCAAGGCTTTACATGAGGTAGAATTCATGTCATTGACATAAATAATCTGTGACCACATGACGCCAACTCTGAAGATGTCGATGTTCTCAATAGAAGATTTTTAAATTGTCGTGCACCTTTGTGCCAAGTTTCCACTAGGCGTTCCCTAACAATGAAGTGTCCTAGAGTATGGCTGTGTGCCCACTATGCGTTTTTTAAGCGTTTCCGCAGCGGCAATTCCGCTGCAGAAACGCTTAAATAACGCATGGTAGAAGGCCTGCCATGTTCCCCAATGATAATCCACATGTGCTGTGCACATGCTGCGGAAATTTCCGCTGCGGATTATCATTTTCTGAAAAATACGCAGCACTACCAATTATTTTGCGGAAGTGCTGCGTTTTCGCCGCCATTGACTTGCATTGGAACGTATGGATTCCGCATCACTGGATCTGTACATGCGGAATCCATGCGTTTCAATGTGCGGATGGTACCCGAGTCTGGAGAAGAGGAGACTCTCCTCCGAACCCGGGTACCATAGAACCTGTAAAAAAAGAATAAAATAAAAAATAAATATTATACTTACCTTCTGATGGCCCCCGGTGTCCTTGTCTCTGCTTGCCGGCAGCTCGCGGTAGACTAAAGGACCTGTGCTGACGTCATTTAGTCATGTGATGGGTCACGCGACCACTGACGTCGGCAGGTCCTTAAATCTACCGCGAGCTGCCAGCAAGCCAAGACAAGGACTCCGGGGGCCATCAGAAGGTAAGCATATATTTATTTTTTATTTTTTACCATTCTTTTACCGTCACACTATATAAATACATGCCAGTTGCATGGATTTATATAGTGTGACCAAGTTGTCAAGCACTTTCCAAGTGATGCTAAAATCGCTTGGAAAGCGCTTGTCAACCCGCATGCGGAAATTCATGTGAAGAACGCTTCACATCCGCATGTCCCTGGCAGGAAAACGCATGTACAATCCGCATGTACAATCCGCATGCGTTTTTTCTGCCAGGGAGATGCAGAAACGCTCAGGAAAAAATCTGGAGCATTTTTGCATCGTGGGCACATAGCCTTAATGTTTCTCAACTCTCCCCTGTGCTCTTGAGTGATGGCTTTACTGGTCTCCTTGATGGAAACTAGAGTAATCAGAGGGTTTTGGGCAGCATTTACTGCATGGAGCTGGGACACTTAACAACTTAACATTACTTTAGGGTCACTGTAACTAAATATGACTTTTATAGAGGTGTTCTCACTGCTGATTTCTTTTTTAGGAGCGAGGAGTTGATATCAGTATGAGATGTTTGCCTCTGCTTAGCCATAAAGATGGAATCATTGTTACTGTAAGTATTATTCATTTAGCAATAAGACAAGTTATCGTGACAGCGACGTGACGGTCATTTCTGACCATTTTATGACTTGTATCTTTCTTGTTTCATTAGTATTCCCCTGTGCAAGCTATATTTCCAATTTTCAGTTCTCTCCGAGATGGTGGGCAGAGACTAGCCGCTATGATGTGTTCCATACACGGCACATACAAATATGAGAGATTCTGCCTTTCCTCTCTCTATGTAGAGTGTGTTTAGGAGCAGCAGCATGGAGGGCATTATGCAGCAGTACTGAGCAGTGTAGCTGTATATCTAGCTTGCAGGCAAAATAAACACTTACTAGAAAGCAGCAGCATGGAGGACATTATACAGCAGGACTGAGCCGTGTAGCTGTAAATCCAGCTCTGAGGCAAAATAACCACTTTCTAGAAAGCAGCAGCATGGAGGACATTATACAGCAGTACCGAGCCGTGTAACTGTAAATCCAGCTCTGAGGCAAAATAAACACTTACTAGAAAGCAGCAGCATGGAGGACATTATACAGCAGTACCAAGCAGTGTAACTGTAAATCCAACACTATGAAGAGAAAAAAAAATGCTAGAAAGGAACAGCACTCTCTGTGTATGTCTTTCTGCCTCTCTTCCACTCTGCTTTTATCTCTCTTCTCTCTCTCTTCTCCATAGACATTAATAGGCAGTTTAATCTGATCACTCTGTCAGCTTCTTTTTTGCCACATGGATATGAACTCTTTTCAGAGGGAATGATGAGTTCAGGATGCAGTGGGGGGGGGGGGGAGTAAAGGAGGGAGTAGAAGATGTGGTTCATAAGTGGAGAAAGAAGCATTTTTCTTAGTTGCAAAGTTTCTTATCTTACAAAGTCACTTATTTTCAGCTGTACTATTAATTTGTGCAAAGTTAGTTTGAAGTGTCCTTTAAATGCCTAGTGTTATCAAATATGATGATGCTACATAGAGTAAGTGAATAATAAAGAGTATAAATAAAGAGCATATTGATATTATTATTATCATCATTAAATTACTGTTGATTATTAGTGTAATAATAATATCATCATTTGTATTATAATCAATACACCGCTGTTGGTATTATTAATAATAATATGTATATGATTATTGTTGTTATTAACATTAATAACAACAATAATAATATACATACATACTATAGTTAATAAAAGCAACAGTGATTTATTATTATTATTATTATTAATAATAATAATATAAATGATGATATATTATGATATTATCATATCATTTATATTATCATTTATATTATTATTGCTATTATTATTATCATCATCATCATCATCAGTAAGTCACTTGATATAAGTGTAATAATAAATAATAGTATTATATTGTCATAATTGTATTATTATTATTATTAATATTATTATCAATAAATCATTCTTGGTATTATTAATAATAATATGTATGTATATTATTGTCATTATTACTATTAATAACAACAGTGATTTATTGATAATAATATAAATGATGATATATTATTATATTATTTATATTATAATTATTACTATTATTATTACTATTATTAACATCATCAATAAATCACTTGATATTATTAATGTAATAATAATAAATATTATATTGTCATCATTTGTATTATTACTATAATCAATAAATCACTGTTGCTATTATTAATAATATGTATGTATATTATTATTGTTGTTATTATTAACAATAATAATATACATACACATTATTATTAATAATAGCAGCAGTGATTTATTGATAGTAATATAAATGATTATATATTATGATTATTATATTATCATATCATTAATATTATAATTATTATATTATAATTTATATCATTATTATCGTCAATAAATCACTGTTACTATTATTATTATTAATATAATATATAATAATATAATATTATATCATCATCATTCATATTATTATTAATAAATCACTGTTGCTATTATTAAGATAATAATAACAACAGAAACAATAAACATAAATATTATTATTAACAATAGTAACTGATTTATTGATAATTATAATAATATAATTAATAAGAATTATTATTATTATATATTACTATTAATAAAAAATCACCCATTAAAGTAATAATAATGATAGTTTCTCATGTTACCGTCTTCCTACAGAGAACAGTGGGTATTCTTAGCAGGGTTCTCCCACAATGCAGTGCAGCAGTAGCGCTGTCAATCCATGAAGGCATTATTAAAAAGCTCATCAAATTGCTTAAGGTATGTCTAATTATCAGTGATGAGAAGGACGATGTTGGAATGATGGAGCCGTACTGTCGCCATGAATCATGGAGATGGGTGTGATATCTTTAATCACCTGACGTATGGGCCACCCATTGCAAGAGAGCGGTAGGGAATGATGGGGGATCTCCTGTGATATGGGTAAATTGTAGATAATTGGATGTATTTCACGTTGAGTTTAGCTCTGGAAAACAGTTCTCTGTCACACCAATAATTGTTTAATGAGGCGAGCTGCTGGGAGTGTGGTGTCAGATGAGGTGGGCACATCGGGATGTCACCTGTCATTGCTGCCGGTAGACGCTTCCAGAGTAATGGTACAATCTGTCTTCCCCATCGCCTCCAGCAGATCAGTCTAAGAACTAATGGCTTTTATTAAATAACTGAACAGGATATTAAATGTAACTTCCAGTGTACTTACAGAAATCCATACTAGCCCCAGCAGGGCTATACATCCTTACTTGTGAGGGACTATTTTCTGGGGACATCACTGTGTCCTAGGTTGGTCAGATTCTGCTGCTATCTGAAATGTTGGGGCAACGTCATTGCTTAATAGATGCTCAATTACATAGAAAACCCATCACAGCTGCATGGTGATCGGCCCCAGCTCATATGTTATCTAGAACATTATAGTTATGAGAAAATGGTGCAGAAACACATGCCTGATCCCTGTGGGTCCCACCCCTCGAGCCACCTCTGATCACTAATGATCCTGAGTTCCCTGTTCCTCCTGACTACATGACCACAGGAGTTTGAGTGCAGCTGTGGTTGAGCATGTGGCCTTCATTCAATGTCTGTGGGGCTAATGGAAAGAGCTGAGGTCCTCCTTGTCAGCTCCTCGAATGCCTCACGCATACTCAGCTGTCCTCCAATGATGCCATTCTGGAGGTCTTCTACCATTCACTACTTTACTGTGTCTGAAGCCTATACTGGCCATGAAAAACATAGAAACCAAGAAGTACTGACCAAAGCCTAGAACTACCAGCAACCGCCGTTCAAAGTTATATTATTTCCTATGCTGCCTGCCTATAAGGTCATGCCAGTGCTGCACATGGCCATGTAGTCATGGCTGTCAGTACTGTACACAGAAGAGAGGGGGCTCTGCTGCAAATAACACTATGGTAAAGGTGCACGGTAGAGTTGAGCACTATTGCATCATGGTTCAACAATGACATCGCTTGGGAGATGCCGTCAGGTAGGGGGACTTGTTTAATTTTCTGGTCCGGTGGCCACAGATAACCAATATGGCTGCTGAACTGTAGTCTTGTGAATTTTTTTGCCCAACTGTAGTGCAGGGTCTTGTACCTTTAGTAACTTGAAAAGGTGGCTATTGTTTCTCCTTGTGGAGACAGTCCCAAGGTACAAGAAGACATATAGGTCCAGTAATGCTCCATGGGAAAAAGGTATGCAAATAAGTAGAGTGCTGCAAATTTATTCACATGTCCCATTCCTACGGCCATGACCTTGCACAGGAGCAGGGGTACCGCCACTTACTTGCCATCATCCCCAACCTCCTAAGAATAGCCGGTCTGGTGAGATGGCATAGTTATGGTGTGACGCACATGTGACATCACGCCATGATGGATATTCAGTAGAAGAACCGCGGAAGCCGGCAGGTAGGAAGACGTTCTCCAACCCCTGTGAAGCCGTTACAGACAACTGTCGTGGCCGATGGAATGGGACTTGAGAATTATTTCACACCAACTCTTAAAAATCAGTTTTCCTCCAGGAGAAAGTTGGTTATCTAGTACCATCAACTGGAGGTAGCTTCCCTATAAGTCAATGTCTGCCCTTTTAGGAGCCTGGAGGAAGTGCAAATCCAAGACACAAAATGATTCCATTAGAGGCAGAGGAATAAAAGTCTCTGTAGGAGGGAATTAGCTCTAGAAACATAAGTCTTATTATCTCATTATAATGATCACGTAGCAGAATTTTATTCTAGGAAAGGAATGCATCAGTGCAATTACTGGTGCCTCAGCCTACAAATCCAGGTAGAAAAATGTAGCTCTCCAAAGCCAAGTACTGTCGAAAGGGAGAGCAATGTGTGTGCCCATAGCAAACTCTTCAGCTCATAAATGCATGTATTAGAAGGAATATTATTATAGCTTGTATTTTCCATCCGAACACAGCAGAAATGTGTAATGTAATTGGAAATCTTCTCTTTTCAACTCATTATTTAATAAACGTCTGGAGATTAATATTTCAAGACAATTTTTCCTAGGAAAGTGAAAAGTACTGTAGCTATCTGTATTTCATGCAATATCTTAATTATTCATATAGACTTTATTATTCCAGATTTGTGGTATGATTGTTTTATTTGAGAACCAACATTTAGGGGCTCATGTGGACATGGTGGCTATACGGCAGTGTATGGAGCTCTTATAGTCCCATAGCATGTTGTGCTGGCTCCATCGAGGGCCTCATGTATAAGTATAACACCTCCAGACACACTGGTGGACATGGACAGAAGAGGCCACTGAGCAAGAACAATATATGGGTCCTTCGCAGTCCAATAGGTCATCATAATGCACAATTCCATCTGTTTTGGAGGTGGAAATGGGCCACCTTACCTTTTGGGTCCCTGTTGCACCAATGATATGTCCGCCCCTGTCCAGATATACCGTACATTCAGCGGTCACTGAAACATTTCATAGTTTTTTATATATGCCCTGGTATGGTAGGACAGTTAAAGCCCTGTGTATCTCTATCAAAGCCTTCTAATGGCTCCATTCAAAACTCAACGATCGTACGTCTGTGTGCATGATCTCAAAGGATTTATGCAGACAGCAGAGTCTATATGGAGGCACACGTATCACTATATCTCTGTACTAGGAAATCATAGGCAAATTCCATGGCTCCATTATATGGAGATCTTCTCCCAAACGTTTCAGCCACATGACCGTATTACGGATACAGCTCCCATCCTATTTAGTCAGGAACGCCGTTGCAAAAGCTTTTTTGAGAAGGGTTTTTCTCAACAGGATTTGATCCCAAGCACAGCATTAAATTGCTTTTCCAAGATTAGAATAGTATTGCTGCTTTCTTTCAGAAATAGCGCCACTCTGTGTTGTGCGTGGTATTGTAGCTCAGCTCCAGTCACTTCAATAGAGCTGAGTTGCAATTCCTTGCACAGCCCAAGCTTAGGGGAGGAAGAAAAGCAGTTATGTTTTCTAATCACGGACAACACCTTTAAGTGCATGGCCTTAAGGAAGACAAGTCATCTGCCATAAATATGTATTTTTCAATGCTGCTTTTCTCCTGAATCCGGCATTATTTTTCTTTCTTTACTGCGTCACTACATTCCTGAGATATGGCCACCATTTCCTTGTCTGTAAATCTAGTTTTCTTAGCCAAGTGGGTGCATTACTCAAGACAATGATAGTAATTGGGCATTAAAGAGTTATTGCCTTTCAGGTGCATCCTACCGCCCAGTTTGCCGAATTCCCAGTTGGTGGCTTCTCCATCTTGACTTGTAGTTCAGACCAGAAGCATCATCACGTCACTGAACTGAGGGTGCCGACTCCCCTATGCTGCATGTAGTCAGAGGGTCTACAGAACAGGATCTTGGTGATTGCACGTGCCCAGTAGACCTTTATAGAGAGAGCTGGATGGGGACAAGGCCTACTACACATGCACATACAATTGTGCTCAAAAGTTTACATACCCTGGCAGAATTTTTGCTTTCTTGGCCTTGTTTCAGGGAATATGAATGATAACAAAAAAACTTTTTCTCCACTCATGGTTATTGGTTGGGTAAAGCCATTTATTGTCAAACTACTGTGTTTTCTCTTTTTAAATCTTAATGACAACCAAAAACATCCAAATGACCCTGATCAAAAGTTCACATACCCTGGTGAATTTAGCCTGATAACATGCAAAGAATTTGACACAAATGGGTTTGAATGGCTACTAAAGGTACCATCCTCACCTGTGACCTGTTTGCTTGTAATCAGTGTGTGTGCATAAAAGCTGAGTGAGTTTCTGGGATCCAGACAAACTCTTGCATCTTTCATCCAGCCACTGACGTTTCTGGATTGTGAGTTATGGGGAAAGCAAAAGAATTGTCAACGGATCTACGGGAAAAGGTAGTTGAACTGTATAACACAGGAAAGGGATACAAAAAAATATCCAAGGAATTGATAATGCCAGTCAGCAGCGTTCAAACTGTGATTAACAAATGGAAAATCAGGGGCTCTGTAAAAACCAAACCACGGTCAGGTAGACAAACAAAGATTTCGGCCACAACTGCCAGGAAAATTGTTCGGGATTAGTGTTGAGCTTTCCATGCTGAAATATCAGGTATCGACCGATATTCACGGTATCGGAGTTCCGATACTGAGTTCCGATACTTTTAGAATATCGAATACCGGAATCGGAAGTTCCCATAATGCAATGAGCCAGTTTCATTTTATTCAGCCAATGAGGATCCTAAAAAGTGTGGGCACATCCTGTTAGGCATGTTAGGCATGTTAACTAATGGCATGGCTGTGATTGGCTGCTGAAATGATGTCATGATGCACTATGAAAGCCGCCGCCGCCATTTTGGGTTCACTCTGCTGTGAATTCAGTTAGGGACAGGACGCTGCTGTTCTGAGGGACAGTTTTAGCTACCTATTTGCTTTATTGTGCTTTACCCAGGCTACTTTATAAAGCTTTATTTTGCCTTGCAGCGCTAGTGCACAATTCTCTGCACTGTTCACGGCTGTCTGCGAGGTCTCTGTGTGAGTGCAGCTCATGCTGTAGTGTGTGCTGCCGCCACGTCCGGTTGTAGTCCGCTCAGCGTGCGTCACTGCCTTATACATTGTGCTTTTTTGCATTAGTGCTGCTCATTTTTCCTGATATCTCCTATTAGTGTGGTGGTTCCATCCGTATCCAGATAGATTGCTTCCAAACACACTATATAGGAGTAGATAGAGAAGCTTTCTTTTGCCTTGCAGCGCTAATGCACAGTTCTCTGCACTGTTCACGGCTGTCTGCGAGGTCTCTGTGTGTGAGTGCAGCTCACGCTGTAGTGTGTGCTGCAGCCACGTCCGGTTGTAGTCCGCTCAGCGTGCGTCACTGCCTCATACATTGTGCTTTTTTGCATTAGTGCTGCTCATTTTTCCTGATTTCTCCTATTAGTGTGGTTCCATCCGTATCCAGATAGATTGCTTCCAAACACACTGTATAGGAGTATAAAGATAAGCTTTCTTTTGCCTTGCAGCGCTAGTGCACAGTTCTCTGCACTGTTCACGGCTGTCTGCGAGGTCTCTGTGTGTGAGTGCAGCTCACGCTGTAGTGTGTTCTGCAGCCACGTCCGGTTGTAGTCCGCTCAGCGTGCGTCACTGCCTCATACATTGTGCTTTTTTGCATTAGTGCTGCTCATTTTTCCTGATTTCTCCTATTAGTGTGGTGGTTCCATCCGTATCCAGATATATTGCTTCCAAACACACTATATAGGAGTATAAAGATAAGCTTTCTTTTGTCTTGCAGCGCTAGTGCACAGTTCTCTGCACTGTTCACGGCTGTCTGCGAGGTCTCTGTGTGTGAGTGCAGCTCACGCTGTAGTGTGTTCTGCAGCCACGTCTGGTTGTAGTCCGCTCAGCGTGCGTCACTGCCTCATACATTGTGCTTTTTTGCATTAGTGCTGCTCATTTTTCCTGATTTCTCCTATTAGAGTGGTTCCATCCATATCCAGCTAGATTGCTTCCAAACACACTATATAGGAGTAGATAGAGGAGCATTTCTGCAGCATTGTGCCCTGCAGCCCCAGCCAGATTAGTATTAGCCAATTTTTTGTAGCCTCATCTATTGCATTGTAGGTTACCTTCCTGCATTGTAATAGCTACAAAAAGTTTGTGATACTATCGGTTTTACATCTTTGGGCACATCCAGTGTCTTTTTGTGAAAAAAAATGTAAATAAAGCTCCCCAAACACTCCACTTTACAGTTGTGTAGGCCACATTAGCTCATATTAAAGTCTAGTCCACACTTTATAAAATTAGTGTTTCTTATACCTGTTAGCAGCTGTTCAGGAATAAGCACACTAAGCCCTTAGTACTTTTCTGCCTTTCTTTATCAGTCTAACAAGATGAAGAAGGCAGGGAGTAAGGCATGTGGTCGTGGGCGTGGAGTTTCTGCAGGGAGAGGACGAGGGGATTCTGTGCCTGCAGGGAGAGGATGTGGGGATTCTGTGCCTGCTGCGGGCACCAGTGTTTCAGCATCCCCCAGTTTTACCAGGGAACAGTCCTTTATGCACAGCTTTGTAGGAGCTAGCCATACCTCACTGCTGCGGGAGGACCAAATTGAAGCCGTTGTCGGATGGATGGCAGCTAATGCATCGACTTCAATTAGTTCCAGATCCTCTCAGGTCCGGAGCACTGAAGAGCACCCATCAGTCTCTTCACCACCTGCCAAATTGCCCAGGCAGTCAGAGAGCCCTGGACAGGAGCGATCTCTACTTCTGTTCTCTGAATCTCTTGGCTTGGAAAGAGGGGGCCAGCCAAGCAGAATTCTAGAATTTGAAGAAGAGGTAGTATGCAGTGATGCGCAACCACTTTGTCTCTCTGAATCTGAAGAGGCTGGTGGGCCAGTGCCTATGGTCAGCACACCTCAGTGTGCATCTGATGATGAGACTCAGGTGCCACTTTCTGGTGCGTACTGTGCTCTCAAGACTACCCAGGAGAAGCAGTTGTTTGAAGAGGGTAGTGTAGATGATGAGGTCCTTGACCCATCATGGCGTGAGGTACAGGAAGGTGGTAGGAGCAGATCTGAGGAAGAGATTCCCCTAACGGCCCAAAAAGGAGGGAGAGGGAGGGGGCAGACTTGGTTGCCTGTAGCCTCCACTTCTGCACCCATTAGGAGCATGCCTCTTCCAAAACCCAAAACGGGCGCTCCCAAGACTTGCAGTGCCTGGTCCTTTTTTGACACAGTTGCAGATGACATTTGCTTTGTCAAATGCAAGCTGTGTAATCAGAAAGTGAAAAGAGGGAAAAGTGTCAGCAACCTCAATACCACAAATATGTGGACACATGTGCGGACCAAGCCCGTGGTGGAGTTACAAAGACACACTGAAGACCTAGGCCAACCTACAGCGCCACCTACCACCTCTTCAGCTCGTGTTGTAGCCTCTTCCTCCAGCTCACACACAGCTGGTTCGGCTTCCTCACACTGGCACTGTTGTACAGAGACACAGTGTCATTCCACCCACAGCACCACGTTCCCTGTCATCCTCACACTCCCAGGCCAGTCTACAGCCATCGTTAGCATAGGCATGGGAGAAAAGGCGCAAACCACCCCCGAGCACAGGCTCTGAATGCTGGCATTGCAAAACTACTGGCCCTTGAAATGCTATCATTCAGGCTGGTGGAGACTGACACCTTCCGTAACTTGATGGCATTGGCAGTCCCACAATACAACGTGCCCAGCCGCTTTTATTTCTGCAGGCAAGCTGTCCCTGCCCTGCAACAGCATGTGTAGGGAAAAATTAAACATGCGCTACAAAACGCCGTCAGTAGCAAAGTCCACCTGACCACTGATGCGTGGACCAGTAAGCATGGACAGGGACGATACCTTTCCCTCACTGCCCATTGGGTAAATGTTGTGGAGCCGGGTACAGATCTTGAGAGTGGCGCTGTACATGTTCTGCCAACTCCAAGGATTGCAGGAATCCAGTCTGTACACATTGACTCCTCTTCATACTCCAGTTCCTCTGAATCAGCGCTGCAGGAGCCGTCACGGTCTACCTCCACATCGACCCGTGAACGGTTACCTGTTACGACCGATATGAGCACAGCCGTGGCCAAACGTCAACAGGCCGTATTGAAATTAATTTATTTGGGGAATCGAAGCCACACAGCGCAGGAGCTCTGGAATGCCATCAAGCAGCAGAGCGACGTGTGGTTTGTGCCAGCTAATCTCCAGCCAGGCATGGTAGTGTGTGACAATGGCCGAAATCTGGTGGCAGCTCTGGGCCTAGGCAACCTCACTCACATCCCATGTCTGGCACATGTGCTTAACTTAGTCGTGCAGAGTTTTTTGAGGGACTATCCGGATCTTGATGCACTGCTGCACAAGGTACGCATAAAGTGCGCTCACTTGCGGCATTCCAGCATCGCAAGATCGCACATTGCAGCGCCGATTACGCCTTCCGGAACATTGCATCATATGTGACCTATCCACCAGGTGGAATTCAACGTAACATATGTTGGAGAGGTTGTGTGAGCAGCAGGCAGCAGTAATGGAGTACCAACTGCAGCAGGCGCAAACAAGTCACACTGCACGCCGTTCACACTTCACCACCACTGAGTGGGCCTCTATGAAGGACATCTGCCACGTTTTCGTGCCTTCGATTATTCCACGCGGATGGCGAGTGCAGATGATGCACTAGTCAGAATGACTATCCCCCTTTTCTGCCTGCTTGAAAAAACACTGCAAGCACTAAGGGAGGAGATTTTGGAAGAGGTGGAGGATGAGGAGTCACAAATGCCATCTGCTTCTGTACAGTCTGCACAACGTGGTTCCTCACAAAGGCCTAGGCAGGGGACACTTTGTGAGGAGGATGAGGAGGAGCCAATGGAGGAGGAAGACAATGCTCTAGTAGTCAGTATCTAGTGAGGGTGGGGTGTTGCAGAGCAGGCAGAGATCACGCCTCAAGCAGGGGACAGCGCTTCTTGGCCAGTTGGCAGTCTGCAGCACATGGTTGATTTAATTCTGCAGTGCCTGAGAAACGACCGCCGCATCGCCCACATTCTCAACACGGCTGATTATTGGGTGTCCACCCTCCTAGATCCTCGCTACCGGGACAACTTACAAAGCCTCATAACACCGTTGAACCGGGAGCGTAAAATGCGGGAGTACCAAGACACACTGGTGCATTCCATCATGCTCTCCATTCCACCCGAGAGCAGTGCTGCTAGTGCTTTACAAAGCAGCTTAGTGCGTCGAGGCAGTGGAGGAAGCTCTGCACAAAGAGGGAGCAGAAGCAGCACCTCAGCACAAGGCAAGACCAGTATGGCCCAAATGTGGCAAAGTTTTGTGTCCCCACCGCCACAAATGTCTACACCATCACAGACGGCTCCAGTCAGCAGGAGGCAACGTTTCTGTCATATGGTGACAGACTACATGTCTTGCTCTGTCAGTGTACTCCCAGACAGCTCTACCCCCTTCAAGTTTTGGGTCTCTAAGCTGGATACATGGCCAGAGCTTAGCCAGTATGCATTGGAGGTGCTGGCTTGCCCTACTGCTAGTGTATTATCGGGACGCGTCTTTAGTGCCGCAGGTCGTGTACTAACAGACCATCGCATCCGACTATCCTCCGATAACGTTGACCTGCTTACTTTTCTGAAAATGAACAAGGCCTGCATCTCGCATGAATTTGCCAGTCCTCTTCCAGATTAAATAATTGGTTGGCAACAGTATCCAGGTCTACTGTTGTGTTCATGTTTCTACCACCTGAACTGTAGTCCCTGGGCTCCAACACCGCCAGTTGCTGCTCAGAAGTGCCATCTGCACAGTCAACACTTGCTCCAGTGTTATTGGGGTTCAGTAACGTCAGCTGATCCCCTGCTGTGTGTCCGGCAATTTCTCCTGCTCTGTCCACATTAACACTACTACTGATCTTAAACTTGCTCCAATTAGGCCTCTGGCTCCACTCTGTTTTCAGTATTTACTCTGGGCTCCAACACCGCCAGTTGCTGCTCAGAAGTGCCGTCTGCACATTCAACACTTGCTCCAGTGTTATTGGGGTTCAGTAACGTCAGCTGATCCCCTGCTGAGTGTCCGGCAATTTCTCCTGCTCTGTCCACATTCACACTACTACTGATTTTAAACTTGCTCCAATTAGGCCTCTGGCTCCACTCTGTTTTCAGTATTTACCCTGGGCTCCAACACCGCCAGTTGCTGCTCAGAAGTGCCGTCTGCACAGTCAACACTTGCTCCAGTGTTATTGGGGTTCAGTAACGTCAGCTGTTCCCCTGCTGTGTGTCTGGCAATTTCTCCTGCTCTGTCTACATTCACACTACTACTGATTTTAAACTTGCTCCAATTAGGCCTCTGTCTGGCTCCTCTCTGTTTTCAGTATTTACCCTGGGCTCCAGCACCGCCAGTTGCTGCTCAAAAGTGCCATCTGCACAGTCAACATTTGCTCCAGTTTTATTGGGGTTCAGTAACGTCAGCTGTTCCCCTGCTGTGTGCCCGGCAATTTCTCCTGCTCTCTCCACATTCACACTACTACTGATTTTAAACTCGCTCCAATTAGGCCACTGGCTCCACTCTGTTTTTAGTATTTACCCTGGGCTCCAACACCGCCAGTTGCTGCTCAGACGTGCCGTCTGCACAGTCAACACTTGCTCCAGTGTTATTGGGGTTCAGTAACGTCAGCTGATCCCCTGCTGTGTGCCCAGCAATTTCTCCTGCTCTGTCCACATTCACACTACTACTGATTTTAAACTTGCTCCAATTAGGCCTCTGGCTCCACTCTATTTTCAGTATTTACCCTGGGCTCCAACACCACCAGTTGGTGCTCAGAAGTGCCATCTGCACAGTCAATACTTGCTCCAGTGTTATTGGGGTTCAGTAACGTCAGCTGATCCCCTGCTGAGTGTCCGGCAATTTCTCCTGCTCTGTCCACATTTACACTACTACTGATTTTAAACTTGCTCCAATTAGGCCTCTGGCTCTACTCTGTTTTTAGTATTTACCCTGGGTTCCAGCACCGCCGGCTGTATCCCAGCAGTGTCTTTGGCACAGATACTCCCTCCTGCGCAGCCTGGTTCCAGCACGTCAGCTGTTTCCGGGTAGTGTCAACGTTTGCCTCCAATACGTTGTCCTGTCGTGTTGCGGTCGGGTTAGCCGACTCTATGATGCCTGCAGTTTAGGTGACTCCTATGTGGGCTGCGGGATCTGGTAATGAAGGCTGTTTCCATAGTGCCAATAGGACAAGCACCCCCTGTAGGACTGTGGGTTTTGATAACTCCGGCCAGCTCGCGGCCTCGCAACTTTTTTTTTCATGTGTACCTTCTGCTACCCATCTGGGTTCCAATACCATCAGCTGGTTCTCGGCAGTGCCTTTGGTTTAGGTGCCTCCTTCTCTGTATCCGAGTTCCACCAACGTCTGCTGGTCCTTGGTAGTGCTTTCTGGCACAGGTACCTCCTGCTTAGTAACCGGGTTCCAGTACCATCAGCTGGTCCTCGGTAGTTCCATGGGCTCTTGTACCTTCTGCTACCCATCCGGGTTCCAGTACCGTCAGCTGCTTCTCGGCAGTGCCTTTGGCTTAGGCGCCTCCTTCTTGGTATCCGAGTTCCACCAACGTCTGCTGGTCCTTGGTAGTGCTTTCTAGCACAGGTACCTCCTGCTTAGTAACCGGGTTCCAGTACCATCAGCTGGTCCTCGGTAGTTCCATTGGCTCTTGTACCTTCTGCTACCCTTCCGGGTTCCAGTACCGTCAGCTGGTTCTCGGCAGTGTCTTTGGCACAGATACTCCCTCCTGCGCAGCCTGGTTCCAGCACGCCAGCTGTTTCCGGGTAGTGTCAACGTCACTTTGCCTCCAATACTTTGTCCTGTCGTGTTGCGGTCGGGTTAGCCGACTCTATGGTGCCTGCAGTTTAGGTGACTCCTATGTGGGCTGCGGGATCTGGCAATGAAGGCTGGTTCCATAGTGCCAATAGGACAAGCACCCCCTGTAGGACTGTGGGTTTCGGTAACTCCGGCCGTCTCGCGGCCTTGCAACTTTTTTTTTCATGTGTACCTTCTGCTACCCATCCGGGTTCCAGTACCGTCAGCTGGTTTTCGGCAGTTCCTCGGCCTTCTTGTACCTTCTGCTACATTTCCAAGTTCAAGCTTTTTGAAATGGTTTTTGGTAATCACTCTGGATCTCCCTGACGATGACCCTGAAGATGACGACCCTGAAGACCACCCCGAAGAAGACGAGGACCCCGAAGATGACGACCCTGAAGACGACGACCCTGAAGACCACCCCGAAGAAGACGAGGACCCCGAAGATGACGACCCTGAAGACGATGACCCTGAAGACCACCCCGAAGAAGACGAGGACCCCGAAGACAACGACCCCGAAGACGACGACCCTGAAGACCACCCCGAAGAAGACGACGACCCTGAAGACGACGACCCTGAAGACCACCCCGAAGAAGACGAGGACCCAAAGACGACGACCCTGAAGATGATGACCCTGAAGACCACCCCGAAGAAGACGAGGACCCCGAAGACGACGACCCTGAAGATGACGACCCTGAAGACCACCCCGAAGAAGACGACCCCGAAGACGACGACCCTGAAGACGACGACCCTGAAGACCGTCCCAAAGAAGACCGAGAAGATGACCCTGAAGAAGATGACCAAGAGGACAAAGAACAAGAAGACAACCACCAAGATACAGAAGAACAAGAGACAGAAGACCAAGAAGCACAAGAACAAGAAGCTGCAGAACAAAAAGCAGAAGAACATTAAGCATAAGACTATAACTCAGAGCAAAAGATATTATCTAAATTATAAGCAGGTGCCCCTGGAAAATACCTGCTGCTGCAGGCCAAACTGAACGCGGACAAATCCAGGCAGAACGGAAGGTGTAATCTTCAAACTTTTATAGATAAAAACTACAGGAATGCCTGTCACAAATAAGAATATGATGAAGAAGAAGAATATGAAGAAGATGAAGAAGTAGAATATGAAGAAGAATAATAGTTGAATAAGAAGAATATGAAGAATGTAAAAAAAAAAGAATAATAGGAAGAAGATGAATAAGGTGAAGAAGAAGTTGATGAAAAAGATGCTGCTGCTGAGGATGATGAAGGAGAAAGTGTGGGAGAAGTAAAAAAGAAGGTGAAGAGCATGGAAGTAGTGAAAGATAAATATCTGACCAAATATAAAAAAGCTTAACATAGTCAATATCTTTGTAACTCTGAACGTCTTAAAAAAAATATTAATTCCTGCTATTCCATTTGATTGGGCTAAACCTCTATGCCTTTAATGTCTCCTCCACTTCCCCCAATACATTCTACATTATTATTAGTTGTTTTCCTTCATGTAGACTTAACCTACAAGGAAAGAAAGGGTTTATTTTCATTCTGATATTTGTGTCCCATTGACTTGCATTGGTTTCCGGTATCGGAATCGGCGATATCCGATATTTTTTTGGTATCAGTTCGATCCAATCCGATCCGATTTTTCCCGATATCGGAAGGTATCGCTCAACACTATTCGGGATGCAAAGAAAAACCCACAAATAACATCAGCTGAAATTCAGGACTCTCTAAAAACTAGCGGTGTGGCTGTTTCAAGATGCACAATAAGGAGGCACTTGAAGAAAAACGAGCTGCATAGTCTAGTCGCCAGAAGAAAGCCATTACTGCGCAAATGCCACAAAGTATCTTGCCTGCAATATGCCAAACAGCACAGAGACAAGCCTCAAAACTTCTGGAACAAGGTAATTTGGAGTGATGAGACCAAAATTTAACTTTTTGGCTACAACCATAGATGTTACATTTGGAGGGAGGTCAACAAGACCTATGATCAAAGGATCGCTGATGTTTTGGGCATGTGTGAACTACAAAGGCACAGGAAACTTGGTAAAAGTTGAAGGAAAGATGAAAGCAGCACATTATCAGCAAATTCTGGAGGCAAATTTGCTCTCATCAGCCCGGAAGCGGCACATGGGACGTACTTGGACGTTCCAACATGACAACGATCCAAAACACAAGGCCAAGTCGAACTGTCATTGGCTAGAGCAGAACAAGGTGAAGGTTCTGGAGTGGCCATCTCAGTCTCCTGACCTCATTATCATTGAGCCACTCTGGGGAGATCTCAAGCGCGCAGTTCATGCTAGACAGCCCAGGAATTTACAGGAACTGGAGGCTTTTTGCCAAGAAGAATGGGCAGCTTTACCATCTGAGAAAATTAAGAACATCATCCACATCTACCACAGAAGACTTCAAGCTGTCATTGATGTTAGAGGGGGCAATACACGGTATTAAGAACTGGGGTATGTGAACTTTTGATCAGGGTCATTTGGATGTTTTTGGTTGTCATTAAGATTTAAAAAGAGAAAACACAGTAGTTTGACAATAAATGGCTTTATCCAACCAATAACCATGAGTGGAGAAAAAGTTTTTTTGTTATCATTCATATTCTCTGAAACAAGGTCAAGAAAGGAAGAATTCTGCTGGGGTATGTAAACTTTGAGCACAACTGTAAATGCATACTGCTGAGGCCCCTGGTCAGAGAAGATTTGAGGACCACTCCACCTTGGCTAAAATAGGAATGGAGGGGCGTAGAAACAAAAACAACAACAGATTCAGAAGAACAGCACCATTTAGACCATTAGAATGGTTCTGAAGGTGGTATTTAGATGTCTCTCATCTAAGCTACTTGCACGCATCAGGGTTTTGCCTAAACTGGATTTTGTCTGTGAGAATAGATGTTTGCTGGGTTGTAAGCTGTGATCACCACTCTAAGTTGGGTCTGGCTACAAATTGCTGCTTCATTGCCTGATACAGAGGAAATTTAGCATTAATTTCGAGCCAAACATTTCGAGCCAAACATTAACGTGCCAGGTTCAGTAGACTGGAAGCCATTTTCGCTGAAGCCATGATGTCCATATGTTCCAATAAAGAGACAACTGATTTACTAGGGTGAAGGGGAAAACACAGAATATTAACGGCAGCTTTACTCACTGGACAATGTGATTTTACTTCCTTTGTACTTACATTTTTGGTCCCTCTACATAGGCAGGAGGAAAGAAGACGTCGCTATATGCTATGAAGGTGCTTGCTGTATGTACCAAAGAGGAAACCCAAGCAAAGAGGGAAGTTTTCAAGTATGATAAAAGTAAGTGTAACTTACAAAAAAAAAACAATCTTACCAACCATGAATGTAATTACATTGATTGGACACTTGGTACCTGTACAGACATCTATAATATATGTGCACCCATGATATAGCCCTAGTCATCCAGGTCCAAACCCCCAAAGCCTTAGAAGACCCAAGATAGCACCTGTGGAAGCCATGACTGCACACTTTGTACCATAAGCTCTGCCATGTACAATGCTAGACTGCATAGATATGAAATGTGTTGTTACAGAGC
Organism: Phyllobates terribilis; assembly: GCF_046119375.1. Taxonomy (NCBI): domain Eukaryota; kingdom Metazoa; phylum Chordata; class Amphibia; order Anura; family Dendrobatidae; genus Phyllobates; species Phyllobates terribilis. The sequence continues at coordinate 272,636,738 of NW_027362772.1, forward strand.
TGCATGAAAATTGCCTAAATTAAGGTTATCATTTTGACAGCATAGGAGATAAGTAGTTTAGGGGCGCAGTAATCATCAGCTGTCAGTTACCAAAAACATAGTAATCAGTATGGGAGAACGACTCAGGAGTGAGATTCACATTACAAAGACTCAAGACAGAGAATAAAATGTGTAATTTGCCGATCACATTCTATGATGATGTGATGGCTCATTTTATCATGACAGTCACTGATGGTTTATTGCGAGAGTATTGTATACTCGTGTGATCAGTAGGGGTCCGACTCGTGTGGTCGTCAGAGATTACGAGAATGAATTGGCAGCAGTTGTAGTCTCCTGGTGGTTTTGTTTTATCATAAAGGCTGCAAAGCTGATCATTAACTATAATGGCATGATAATGAAGCCTCCTGAGAAAGTAGATGTAGACTATGTAGCATGATGGTTTTCTAATGCTGCTGACACTTTGTTCTAGCATTCAGTGGGGGTGTCATAGTGGTCAAATCCCAGGTAATTGGGCATTAAAAGGTTATTCCTAATATGCCATTTCAGCAGTGTTCTGCTACCCTGCTTGGTGAATTCTTGTTTGCTAAGTGGGTGCTCCTACTTGATTGACAGTTCAGGCCTGGAGCATCATGGTGCCGCTACCCTAAAGGTGACTAGAGAACAGGATTTTGGCTACTGTGCATGCGCAGAACCCATTCAGTAGACCAGCATGGGGAAGGAAAGAGCTATACACAAGATAAGGCTTCTGTGCATGCACATTAAGGCGCAATGCTGAGCAGGGGCGGACACAAACAGAAGAGGGCCGCTGTGCAATGACAATATCTGGGTATCAAGGCACTGTTTGATATCTTGGGGCTAGGGACTCCTTCCCTATCCCTAAAGCTAGGGGCGCCCCAGCTATCCCTGTTCCCCAGATTACTTCTAATGGAGAAGACGCTGGTGCCAGATTCCTTACTGAGCTCCTAAATCAGCCCTTATCTGTCCCCCTCTCCCACCCAAGGAAGTAGGGAGTTGTAGTGTATAAGAATACATAAACCAGACTAACAAGGGAAGATGTACAGGGATAAATGAAAATACCAATCATACAAATATGCACTCACAGAGAGGAACACCGGGAAGTATAGGAAGGAAAAACCAAATAGGAGAGGATGAGGATATGCACACAGACAAATCACCAAGCAACAGTCTTTAGAACAACACTCCAAACTCCTCCTCAAACAACGAACACCAACACCTCCAACTCCAGAACCAGGCAGTATGAAACTAACACTGGTAATCCCAGATTGACAGAGGCGAGTATATATAGCAGAGGGAAGTGGCCCACACTGAACAGCTGAGACCATCAAAGCAGGAAAGTTCTCAACTGAACATATTAACCCCTGCACTGCCAGCAGAAACCTGCAGTGTTTAATATGATGGTGAAGTGCTTCTAATCAGTGCAGGAGTATGTGAAATCAGACAACGAGGTTTTCTGGCCCCTCTCTGTTGCTGTAAGCCCATGGCACTGGGGCTCTTTACAGCCCAATAGCTCATCATAATGCACAACTCCACCTGTTTTGCAAGAGGTAAAGGCCTCTTTACCTCTTGGGCTCCTGTGCGACTGCTCAGGTTGCATCAATAGTATGTCCACCCATGATCCCGAGACCCCCGGTCAGACAGCATAGTAGAAGTAGCAGGCTGCGGCACACATGAGCAACCACCGCTGCTGGATCACATAACCCCTGCAACGAGCTGCGGTTACGAAGAGGTTATTATTAGAAAAATAGGGCACGTTGGTTAAATTAATCCAATGGATGAGTTTTTATAATATTTAGTGACAAATGGCCATTTTTTTTATGAAGGAACAACCCTTTAATAGAACATCCTAGAAATATATGCCATCAAAGTCTATCTTGAGACTTTTTTTTTTAAACTTTTTTTTATAAAAGACCCTTATTAGTGGTTCAATCGAATAGAGTTCAATGACCCATATAATGCTTTTATAAATGTCCAGTGTTTGACCATATCAATAGTTCAGTAGACTTGTCCCGCAAAGATATATAAATCTACGAAACCCATTGCTGATGCTAACATTATCTCTCATCTGTCTTCCCTTCACATAATTTACTTCCAATTAGAAGTAAGCAATTCTACAAGATTGAATACGACCAGACTTCCTAATTAATTATTGAACATGAAAGTGGTTGGTTGGGAGTTTAATCTTCTCCTTAGTTTTCTATCGACAGTAGAACTGCAGAAATACTGGTATCTTTAATCAGTTACTGGTATTATTGGTTACTTTTTGATGAAAGTTTACAAACTTTCCCCTGCTAGGTCACACATACTTTCCAGCTGGTGGACGATGAAGGCTTAGTGAAAAATGATGAAAGACAGATGTAAAATGTAAGATAACAGCTACTATTCTAGATGAATAGAACTTGGTAGGAGACCCGTGTCCCCCAATGTGTTTTGAATTATTTTTCCCAGCATGCTCTGTCAGTTGACCGTGTCTATGTGTCTAGAGTTACCATTATCGCCAGTGTGCTCCACACGTCGGGATTGTGTAGCAACTGGAAATCCATAGTTTGTCTAGCCATGAGTTAAGGGAAGATTTATCTTGACTAGTGAAGTCTGTCTACATATAGATATGTGAAGTGAAGGATGGTAAGATGGTAGAAGTTTATGCTTTTACTTGTAGCTCGTTGAGAAATGCAATGTTAAAAAAAAAAGATAAAACGAGGGAACAAATATCCTGTGGATGCATCAAGTCAAATTAGATGTTTGAGAAGTAAAATTGTCTTACTAAGAGTAGGGTCACACCATTGTTTTCTCCACATCCTAGAAAAACAGTCTAATTATTCTGATCAGACTCTGGCATCAGTTTTTCTCAGATGGGAAGTTTCCCCACTTTTTCCATTCTGTGAGTCCATGAAAATCAGACCCGTAGACTTGAATTGCCGATTTTGATCCCACACTCAGATCATGTCTCCTTTTTTCTACTGACTGCTCAGTTCAAAAATTTGAAAATGTGCACAGCCCCATAAAATATCGTGTACTATCTGTGAAAACCACGAATAGCACTTATACAAGAAAATCGGTCAAGTGCACGAGCCCTTATAGAGATGGTCGTATCAATCATCATGGCAAATCAAATTTGAGTCGAATTTCCTGAAATTTTAACTGATTGTGATTTGATTCGTGAGGATTAACCAAGAAAAAAAAAAATGACCGGCGCCATTTCACTCACTGCTAAAAAGTCACAGAGTGACCTGATAATGACAGGTTCGGCCAGGCAACATTCTCCATAATGTCCTACAGCTATCACATTACATGGACACCAGCGCTGCTTCAGTCCACTGAGGCCGGTGTTACGGGCAGCTAAGATGGAACGGCTCTCCGCAGGCGGAGCAGGCCTCAGGGCAGTGTGAGGAAGGATGGTGGGTGCAGTGCCGCGCAGGAAATAACAGGCTGAAGCGGGGTGTGAAGTCATCCAGGTTTTTTTACTCACATTAAGATGAACTTTAGCCGCAAAGCTTCCCTCTGCTCCTCACGGCGTACTGTGGCCACCAGGAAGGGGGTCCAGCACTTTCCAGGTAGATCAGGAGCTCCTGTCGAGACTCCCTCTGGTGTGTGTTCCTCTCCTTGGTAAGTTCTCCCACTAAGTCTTCTCCTGACTGTTTGTGTGGTTAGAACAAGGTGAAAAGCTGGGTCCCACTGGATAAACGCAGGTAGAGAGATACAGGTGGCGTAAGCTGCTCCGTCCGTATCCCCCCTGGGAACCACTAATCCTCCGGGCTTTTCTGACTGAGACGTGAAGTGACAAAGTCAGATGTCGGGGGCCGGTCACCCCTCTTGCAGCAGGAATCCCTCTGACTAGGCCAGAATAAAGAATACAGGTGGCGTATGGCGCTCGGTCCGCATCCCCCTGGGATCCTTTTGCCTGTGGAGCCTATCTCCTCCGCTCCCCTCCAGGCCTTCTTAGGTAAGGACCTTGACCGGGTAGAGACAGTGGTTAACTCTGACCCGCTCCTCGTCTCAAGGCCAGAGAACGAGGACCGTGTATCTTTAGTCGGTTGCAGACTTTCGCTGAACTCTGGCGGGTGTCCGCAATCAGAGAGGAAGACCACAATCACTGACGAAGATCACAATCAAAGGACCTTGAACTTAAGATGGCTGTAAGTTAAATATGAATTAGTAAGTGTTGCATAAAAGTGTGTCCTCCACCCTCACCCACTACATGGTTCCCTCTATCTTTAGTTCCCCCCATCTCCTCTATCCCGGGCCAGGGCAGCACCCTGGTGCATTTAGGCCCCCTACAGGACAGGAGTGGTGTAGTGTTGAATGGTGAAGTGGTGTCCTGAGAGATGCTCCATTCTTACCTGGAAGAGGAGATACCACACCTCTACTGAGGTGCAGTACCCCTGTGGCGACTGAACCCTCAGGGGCGCCACAAATCATGGGGAATAATCACAGCCAGTATAAACGATTAGGCTGGACAAGCAACTGCATTTTATGCTTTTACAAGATAGGGATACAGGTCAGAGCACACAGCTCATTCCAGATTAGGATAGAAAAACTTTGGCCCTGATTCTTTTCGCCTGTAGGATCTAAATGATTGTCTCAGAGATGAGCAAATTTGTTTGAGGTGAATTGTATTCATTTTTTTAAATCAAATTTTCCTGAATCCAATTTTTTTTCCAATTAATTTTGTGCAAATTCACCAAATGTCAGCCAACTTTTTGCTGAATTGTAAAGTGTTGAGAAAGAGTTAAAAAAAATATTCCTCTCCTTTCACTACTCGCCTGTCCTGCCATCTCTTTCTGGCTTCGCTCATCATGCGACATCCTGTTTTGCCATCACTCTACGATGGGGCTACCGGGGCCACGTAGGTCTCTGATGCCAGTGTGTACATCATGAGATCTCAACATTACGTCATCCAAGGCCTTGCCAGTACCTTGGGACGTCACAGCAATTACAGCAATGGCAGAGACCTACCAGGAGCCAAATGCCCCACCGTAGAGTGAAGAAGACCACAAAGACTGTCACACAATAGACGAAGCCAGGAAGAAGAGACCCAATGGCGGGCTGTGATGGTGGCAGCGGGAAAGGATAGCATTGAGGTGATTATTGCATTTCTTTTTACACCTTACATCTATTATGCACTGTGGTCTGGAGAGATGCCAGAGCATAATGAGGAACATTCAATCTCCATTGAATAACTTGGATGCAAATCGAATTTCTATGCCAAAATTGAGCAATCTGCCAAATTTGAATCTCGGCAGATCTGATCATTGCGACTGTCGAATTATGATAACTTTTTTCATTTTAAAGCCAAGGTGGAAAATGGCGGATTGTGCCTGGGGAAGATACTGTTGGCTCTACCTTTGAATGGCCACATGAAGGGTAGATGTAATATGACATGCAGCCATTCATGTGAATTATCAACCATGTACTACATGGATGATTTGCATTTTCTAAAGGGAAGGCTGAGGTTTGTTAGTGACAAACCTTGATTGATAGATAGGTTTGATAGGCCAATTTTCTTTATCGTAGTGAAACAATACCTTCTTAACTCCGGGAATTGGAGTAAATTTCGTAACTTATAATATTATTACACTCATTAAAGACACCCAGACAATTTGAAATAATTACTAGTGATGAGCGAGTACTAAAATGCTCGGGTACTCGTTGCTCGGGTCGAGCAAATTGGAATACTCGAGTGCTCGGTCCGAGTAACGAGCCCATTGTAAGTCTATGGGAAACTTGAGCATTTTTCTGACTGCTCCCTCCGGCGGTCTGCAGAGGGCCTAAAAATTGCCAAAATCAATGGAACGGTGCTCAAATGACATGGGAACAGCATGGGGAAGACCCCTGGAAGCATCTCTGACTCCCAGATCACTGCTGTCAACAATGTTGTCAGAGGTATTCCGCCACTTTTACGGACTCACAATAATACATACAAAAACAAATCCAAGATTGATTTTCCTGGGAAATATGTTGAGGAACATCCTTTCCAGGGTAATAACTTGTATATAAGGTAAAATAAATAACCAAAAACATAAATACTCCTCCACACCTTGGGCTATGTTCACACATAGCTTTTTTTATGTGTTTTTCACTTTTGCATTGCTTTCAACCGTGACAAATGCATTCACAGGGAAATGTCATTTTAACATTTTACAACCTTATCTGGCCATGTGGTGTGTGAAACATCATCAGACACATCCTGTTTCATTTATGAAGGAGGCATTGTGAAAGTCACAAACACTAATTTTACAGCCTTACTATTCTTAAAGGGCCAGCAGTCGAATATGCTTTGTTGTTCCCATTATTAAAGAATGGGTCTCCTATACTTTTATTGCATATACAGTGACTGCAAGGGCTGCCAAAAATTTGGACGCAATCCAATACCCCTTTGAAGAGACATAGAGGAGGGTCTCAGTAAAAAAAATGTTCCCATTATAGAGGAGTGGGTCTCCTAGAGTGGAAATGCCCATGCTGTGACTGCAAGGGCTGCCAAAATTTGGGAAAAACCCCACTAACAATAGAGCAGGGCCACAGTAACGACATGTTCGCATTAGAAAGGAGAGGGTCTGCTATACAGTTATAGGGTATGTAGTGAGTCCAACGGCTGCCAAAATGTAGGAAAAACCCTACTAACAATTTAAAGACACATAGAGCTGGCCTACAGTAATGAGTACGACATGTTCCCATTAAAAAGGAGTAGGTCTCCCATACTGTTTGCCTATAGATTGAATGCAACGGATGCCAAAAATATGGAGGAACTCCAATGTCCCTTGCAAGAGACATAGAGGTCAGAGGGCCTCCTGAAAACAATATTCCCATTATTAGGAAGTGGGTCTCCCATACTGTTTGCCTATGCAGTGAACGCAACAGCTGTCAAAAATTTGGAGGAACTCCAATGCCCCTTGCAAGAGACATAGAGGTCGGAGGGCCTCCTGAAAACAATGTTCCCATTATTAAGAAGTGGGTCTCCCATAGTATTGGCCTATGCAGTGAATGCAAAGGCTGCCAAAAATTGGAAGGCACTCCAATGCCCCTTGGAAGAGACATAGATATGAGTATATGGTAGATATGGTGGTGATATGGAGGATGATGTGGAAGATGAGGAGAAGGAGGAGGACAAGAACAAATAGACAAAATCAGGAAGTGTATAGCCATGTCTGGGTGTGAAGACAGAGGTGCGTAGGAATAGAGTTAGACCTCCCAAAAAACCCACTGTACTTGAGTTTATGTTATGCTGCTATCATTCGGTGGTGTTGAGAAGTCTGGCCCAATCCAGCCCTTGTTCATTTTTATAAGAGTCAGCCTGTCAGCATTCTTAGTTGACAGGCGAATGCACCTATCAGTTATAATTCCACCGGTGGCACTAAAAACCCACTCTGACAAAACGCTAGTGGCAGGACAGGCCAGGACCCCCAAGGCGTAGAGAGCCAGTTAATGTCACGTGTCCAGCTTGGATACTCAATAATTATAAGGCACAGAGTAATCACGGAAGACGTTGGTATGGTCGGCAAGGTACTCCCTCACCATCTTCCGAAACTTTTCCCTCGTAGGGAGAGTACCCCGCGCCTCAGGACCTATGCAATGGGAGGGTCTGAGAAAACTGACCCAGAACTTTGACGGTGTTCCCCTGCCTCTGCTGGATTGCATTTGAATATCTCTTGCCTGTACTCCTTGGTTGTCCAACGAACAGTGACTTCTGCCACCAGCGTTTTCAGATGGGAATTTTTTAAATAATTCCGCAACAAGGGCCTTCTCATACTACACCATTTTATTAGGCCTGTCCTGCGTGGGAATAAGAGACAGAAAGTTCTCCTTATAGCGTGGGTCTAGAAGTGTCACCAACCAATAATGACTGTCACCCAAAATTTGGACAACGCGAGCGTCATGGGAAAGGCAGCGTAACATAAACTCAACCATGTGTGCCAGACTGCTAACAGGCAAGACTTTCATGTCGTCACCACAAGGATGACAGACCATGCATGGCTCCTCATCCTCCTTCCTGTCCTCAGGCCATCCACGCTGAACAGATGGTATGACAGTTGTGCAGGTAGTACCGTCTATAGCGCAGGAAACTAGCTCCTGTTCTTCCTCCTCTTCCTCCTCCTCCTCTTCCTCATTGTCACCCAATCCTCATTGGGATGAGAAGAGGCTGGGCTGTTTGGAATCACCCTGTATGGTTCCTTGCTCCATCTCATCGTGCTCCGTCTGCAATGCATCCTCTTTAATTGTGAGCAGAGAGCGTTTTAGAAGACAGAGAAGTGGGATGGTGACGCTAATTATGGCATCATTGCCGCTCACCATCTTGGTGGATTCCTCAAAGTTTTGGAGGATGGTACATATGTCTAACATCCATGTCTACTCCTGAGGTCTTATGTGTGGAGTCTGAACTGAATACCGGTGGCCTTATTGATGCTGGTAGTCAACAACTGCCCTCTTCTGCTCACAATTCCTTCCCAACATCTGCAATGTAGAGTTCCAACACGTGGGGACATCGCAGATCAGTAGGTGAGCTGGAAGCTGCATACGCTGCTGAAGCACAGCAAGGGCGGCGGGAGCTGTAGCTGACTTTCTAAAATGGGCCCACAGGCATCGTAGTTTGACAAGCAGATCCATCAGATCTGGTAGGTTTTGATAAACCACTGAACCACGAGGTTAAGCACATGGGCCAGGCATGGTACGTGTGTGAGCTCGCCTCGCCTCAGAGCCGCCACCAGGTTCTGGCCATTGTCACACATGACCATGCCTGGCTGTAGGGTCAGCAGTGTCAGCCACAGACCTTCCTGCTCTTTCAGGGCTGTCTACAACTCTTCAGCGTTTTGAGGTTTGTCACATAAGCATATTAGCTTCAGCACAGCCTGTTGCCGCTAGGTCGAGGCAACAGAGATGGAGGCTGAAGAGGAAGTGCAGGAGCTGTAGAATGTGATTGACTCAGGGCCCACAATCCTCGGTGTTGGGAGGACGTGTTCCGTCCCAAGGTCCGACTGGGTCCCGGCTTCCACTATTTTAACCCAGTGTGCTGTCAGCGAGATGTACCATTCCTACCCACAAGAACTTGTCCACGTGTCCGTGGTTAGGTAGACTTTCCCAGTAACTGCATTGTTGAGGGCATGGCTACTGTTGTGGAACACGTGCTTGTGTAATGTGGGGACGACACACCGGGAGAAATAGTGGTGGCTGGGGCTCGAGTACCGAGGGATGGCCATCAGGTTGTGGAAAGCTTTCATATGCACGAGCCTTAAAGGCAACATTTCGAGTGCAAGCATTCGCAAAATGTGTGAGTTTAGTAGTGCGGCCTGTGGGGCATTGGCAGCGCATTTGCGCTTGCGTTGCAAGGACTGGGGTAGGGACAATTGAACGCTGCGCTGGGACAAGGACATGGACCTACTTGCTGATGGTGCTAGTTGAGAGTGTGCAACGACACGTGCAGGGTGGGAGGCATCTTGGCATGAGCCATGGACAGGGGATTGGCGAGCACGCACAACAGTGGAAGAAGCAGTGGTGTCACCCGCAGACACTATTTCTGGACCCTGGGGTTTGGCCCACTTCGTCGGGTGCTTTGCTGCCATGTGCCTGATCATGCTTATGGTAGTCAGGCTGCTAGTTTTGTTCCCCCTACTGATGCTGGCCTGGCAGGTGGTGCAAATGGCCTTCTTGGGGTTATCTGCAGAGTCTTTAAAAAAATAACCAGACTCGGGAAGACCCAACTGTTGTACTGGCAACTTCCGTCGTGTTGGCTTTATGAGGAACACTTTCCCGCCTTGTGTCTGCGGCCACAACACTGCTCCTTCCTGCCTGTTGTGATGCTACGCCTCCCTCCCCCCTGTGTGCTGCTGTCCTCACTCTGTATGTCCCCTTGCCAAGTCGGCTCAGTTACTATATCATCCATCACCTCGTCTTCCACTTCCTCACCCTGGTCCTCCTCCTTACTTTCTGGCAATTGTGTCTCATCATCATCAACATCCACCTCTTGCGACAGTAATTGCACTTTCCCAACCTTGCCTTCATGTGACTGTGGCTGCTCCAATATTTGGGCATCACTACACGTGTTCTCCTTTTGACTCACTTGAAGCTGGCCGAGCGAGAGGCACGAATCTACAAATGGAAAAGTGAACAGCTCTTCTGAGTGTCCAAGTGTGGGATCAGTTGTCTCCGGGCACTTGGCATGGTGGGAGGAAGGAGGATCAGGGTGAGGAATATGTGGTCCAAACTCATGACTACTGAGACTTGACCTTGTGGAAGACAGGGTGGTGGTGGTGGTGGCAAAGTGACTGGAAGAATTATCTTCTATCCAACCAACAACCTTTTGACACTCCTGGGGGTTCAATAGGGGTGTACTGCGGTCCCCTAGTAATTGGTACAGGAAGGTCGAGCGACAAGATGTGGGTGTTTGTTGTGGCACAATTTCAGCTTGCCCAAGGCCACGTCCTCGGCCTCTGCATGCACTTTGCCCATTTAAAATGGAGGACAATATTTTCCACGTTCATGAGAAATGGCTGGTTTTGGAACTCAGTTATATGTGATATGTCTGACAGAAAACCACAATTTTAAATAGCAGGCCTGTAATTTACTAATATTATTCTACATAGAGACCTAGTGTGAATAGCTTTACCGACACACTGCAACGAAATGAAAATGGAAGAAATGGCTGATTTTGGAACTCTCTAATAGGTGAAATTTCTGACAGAGAACAACAGTTTTAAATAGCAGGCCTGTAATTTACTAATACTATTCTTCGCAGACATCTAGTGTGAATAGCTTGACCGACACACTGCAATGAAATGTAAATGGAAGAAATGGCTGATTTTGGAACACTCTTATAGGTGATATGTCTGACAAAGAACCACAATTGTAAATAGCAGGCCTGTAATTTACTAATATTATTCTACACAGAGACCTAGTGTGAATACCTTCCCCGACACACTGCAACGAAATGGAAAAGGAGGCCAATATTTTCCACGTTCAGTTCAAATTTCTGGATTTTTATTGCTCAAATATGGAACAGATCTGGCTTTATTCTGCAGTGAGAACAAGCAAATGGAGCAGAAAAATGGTGTCCTCTGGATTTCTTTTTAAGCAAATAACCAGGATTAAGATAAAAAAAAAATTTGCCTTGGCCCCTGATACCTGGGGCTATGTCTACAAATATCTGTAATGATTACAGCAGCAGCAGCAGACAGGACTTTCAATGGACCCTCTTCTGCTATATGAACTGCAGTCTGCCACATACACTGCCTGCCTAGTTCCTGCTATCACCTTCACCACTGAATATATGCAGCTGGATTAGTCCTCAGAAGGACTGTTAGTTCAGATGGATATAATAGATATATGTTGTGTAATACCTATACTAACTATAAACAAGCAATCTCTCCCTAGCTCAGCAGCACCTCTCCCTACTCTGCTTGATTCCGGAGTGACTGTGAAGAGCATGGCGCCACCAGGTCTTCTATAGACCTGATGACACTGTGCGGCCAGCCAATCACTGTAATGCCACAACCAACACGGCTGCAGCATTACAGTGAGTGGCAGGCAATCCCTGCATGTTCATTGGCTCTCTAAAGAGCGCCAAACATGCAGGGAGGGGACCCGAGTTCCCAACCGAGCAACCCGGATATACTCGTCGAGCTTGTCGAGCACCATGATGCTCGGGCGAGTACCGAGCAGTGGCGAGCACGTTCGCTCATCACTAATAATTACAGAACAATTGCATAAAAATCACATAACACTTTTCGAGAGTTACGGGGATTTTTCAATCAGTTTGTTGGACCAGTCAAAGACTGAATGACCTAAGTATCATTTTACTTGCAAAAGATGAATCCAAGATGTAAAAATGACTTTTGCTTCAATTAACAGTGTGTATTATAATATCCGACTTTTGTAAAAACTCATGCATTGTTTCGTTTAGACTTTGGCACACTGATGAACCTACTATGTTCCGAGGATGAGATCACAGTTGGGAACACGGCTTTGTGTTTGGGGAACTGCTTTGATCTTCCTGGAGCAGCCTCAACCTTGTTGCAAACTGATATCCTGAAATTACTTTTGAACCATGCTGGCGGAGACTCCAAGAGACCCTCTGTGCATCAAAATGCTGCCATAGCACTGGGGAAACTCTGTTCTGCAGAGCCAAGGTAAGTCTGTCATCAAAAAAGATCATCAAATCCAGACGTAGGAAGTCTATGGCAAACATGTTCCTGCAGTGACCATTTTACTCATCACCAGACCATGCTGGGACTATGGGCATTAATTCTTATTTTGGTCCAAAATATTCTACCTATTAATTTCTTAAAATATTCTGATCAGAATTAAATTTGTTTTTATGCTACTGATCATCTCATTATTTAACATAATATAAAATAAATAAAAAAAACAGATATCCCACGCAACTAGTTTTAGTAAAGGTCCACTTACCTGTGTTGATGGTCAGGTGCGGATCTGAGCTTAACACCAACGCTAAAGGTTATTTTTTAATATTTTGCCAACTTTATAGAACTACTTACATCCAGATTCATGATTAGTTGTGTCGCGCCCCCGGGGGCCTTACTGTTTGGGGACAGTATATGTATGTCACGGTGGCTGGTCCAGGGCGGACAGTGCACAAAAAGGGGTAGCGATTACTAACAAAGTTCAGAGAAATTTGTGACGCCACCTGTGGTGTCTGGTGATGGTCACCAGCGCTGCAGCAGTCCTCTGAGGCAGGTGACAAGGCAGCTAAAGATGGTACAGCTCCCCACAGGTGGAGCGGGCCTCAGGGCAGTGTAGATAGATAGATGGTGGGTGCGCTGGGCGTTGTTGTGCAGGTAGAGAACGCAGCAGGAGTAACGGACAGAGACAGGGGGTTTTGCTTCTTTACCTTTACTGGTACAGCTGGTAGATACGATCCAGGGTACTCTAGGTGAAGGGCGCACTTTTGGACTTCTCCCCAGGGAGCGGATATAAGGCCTCCTGATCCGTGTATGCCTCTGTGTAAGCTCCTGGCCAGCCTGCAACTGTGCCTAGCTTATGTGTCTTGCTTTTACTACTCCACCTGTTGCTCTGAAGAAGGACCTCCGGTTGGTAACCACTTTCCCTGGACGTCGGGGCCTTCATGGTTCCTGGTCCTGTATGTGTCTTGCTTCAGGTTTGCCAGGGACTTGTAGTCCTCCTGGGATTCCGGATATCCCTACTGGGTATAAAGGGTCCCTGCAGGCTCGGACCCAGTGTCCAGTGTATATATCGGGGTGAGCTTGTTATGCTCCTCTGCCCCCTTAATCACTCCTTCCTTCCTCTCGCCTTCGGCCGCGCTCGGGGCCCTCACTAGGCTTCAGGGCTGCTGGAGGCCTAGCTTGCCTCACACAGCAGCCTACGTGCTGCTCTCACTCTGACTGAGCACAAACTTCACACTAACTAATCTGAGCTGCCTAGCTCCACCTTCCCTTTATATATCCCTAACAGGGCTCCCTCTGCTTTTATGAGGTGGAAGGTGGAGGTGTTCGCATGTAGTGAGGGCCTCTTGTGGAGAAATCCGTCCGTGCACCCTTCTGGGTTCTGTGGCACCCTGCGCAGCAGGGCGCCACAGTTGTCATTGGGAAACTCAGATCATAGACCAGATCCCTAAAATTAAAGGGAATATGTCATCAGAAAATAAGTTAACCTGTTGTTTAAATAGTTTTTTATGGTAAATATATTTTCTAAAAATGTTTGATTTCTTTTTTCAAATCACTATCTATCTGTAAAAAAAATTCTCACTGGTCCTTAAGCTTAATTTAAAGAAGCACTCCTCCTCCCATCAAAGTTTTCATCCCCTTAATATATTGAGATCATCATATTATATTTCACTGTGCTCATTTGCCTTTCTACCCAGTTAATTCTTCTTTTCAATTTCTACTGTATATAGAGGTGGTATTAGTCATTGTACTGGAGGAGGAGGTGAGCTGTGACATCACCTATTGTGAATGGTGGATCCTGTGGTATTAACTGTATATAGAGGTGTTATCAATCGTTGTACAGAAGGAGGAGGTGAGCTGTGACATCACCTATTGAAAATGGTGGATCCTGTGTTATCTACTGTATATAGAGGTGTTATCAGTCATTGTACAGGAGGAGGAGGTGAGCTGTGACATCACCTATTGTGAATGGTGGATCCTGTGTTATCTACTGTATGTAAAGGTGTAACCAGTCATTATGCAGGAGGAGGTGAGCTGTGACATCACCTATTATGAATGGTGGATGCTGTGTTATCTACTGTATATAGAAATGTTATCAGTCATAGTACAGGAGGAGGACGTGAGCTCTGACATCACCTATTGTGAATGGTGGATCCTGTGTTATCTACTGTATATAGAGGTGTTATCAGTCATTGTACAGGGGGAGGAGGAGGGGAGCTGTGACATCACCTCTTGTGAATGGTGGATCGTGTGTTATCAGTCATTGTACAGGAGGAGGAAGAGGTGAGCTGTGACATCACCTATTATGAATGGTGGATCGTGTGTTATCAGTCATTGTACAGGAGGAGGAGGTGAGCTGTGACATCACCTATTATGAATGGTGGATCCTGTGTTATCAGTCATTGTACAGGTGGAGGGAGATCTAATTGTCTGTGTAAAAACCACTAGAGCTTTGGTGTATTTTCTTTCACTGTAGAAAGTCATTTGGGTTATTGGAAAACATATGATTAAGTAAGAAAAAGGTAAACAGAAATCTAACAAGAGGTCGTTATCTAGTAGGCTATAGGCAATCTATGATTTCAAGGAGCTTTCCAAAAGCTCTCTCTGTAAGCAGGAATGTAATAATATGTATTCCTGCTAATGAGTCATCATGTGACCCGGGCGCCCAGTTGCTGCTTGCCCTGATGACATGTCCTCTGTAGGCTTTTGGTAGTTGCAGTCACGGGAAATGTCGTCGTTATGGTGAATGTAATCATTTAGGATCCTTTTCAAGGACTTATGAGAAATCTAAAAAAAAACAAAAAAACAAATCTAAAATAAAAAACAAAAGAAAAAAATATTTAGTAAATTTAGTGTATAATGACATTTTTAACCATTTTAATCATAGTTTGCATTTTTAGGAGCAATTACCTCTTAGCTGCCAATCATCCAGACAGGTGGATTTAGATACTATGTGACCGTATTTAGCTACAGAGTACCCCAGGCACCGATGTTTTGATGTCTGACATTCTGTCTTTGTACTTTTTTTTAGATACATGATGCAACTTCGGGAACTTCACGGAATTGAGATACTGAACTCTTGCATGAAATATATTAAATATTAATAATCCATGGCATCTGAGTATCCACAGCAATGTTCTCACCTACAGAAATAGGCTTATCAATAAATGATAAATTATTTTTCCTGGTTTGTTAGTAAAACATTGAAGTTGGAGAATTTTTTTTATTTATTTTTTAATCTTTAATTCATGCATTTTGGGTTAAAAATATTTTTTGCAGTTGGGTTTCATTAAAAATTTTTTTTCATCATTTGACTTTTACAGGCTCTTTGCTTTTTTGCACATTACTGGCTGCATAGTATTAAGATTAACAAAGCATGCGTCAGTGAGTTCGTACTGATGGGGAGTTTGTAACTATTTCATTTGTCGTTTTCTGAGCTTTTCTCACTTGATTTATGACCACATCAAAGTTCAGCTCAACTTTGATGAGGTCTGAGATTCCTAGATCAGCACAGAGAAGCTCAGTAAAAGACAGATACTAGAGATGCAAATTCACCATCAACACCAGCTCACTGACATATCCTCCGACAACTCATTCTGGAGCCAGCAAAGTGTAGGGAACCAAATAGTCATTAAAAGCCAAACAGTGCAAAATTGTTGATCAAACCCAATTGCAAACATGATTTTTATCCCAAAGAATATGCATTTAAGGAAAAAAAATGTCCCTTTAGGAGTCAATATTCTTTAAGGAATCACTTTTTGAATATAATTTATATGTATTTATTACTGTACTGTTATTTTATAGAGATGTACAAACATTTGGAGATGTATAAAACCAATAAATACAAGTTTTGCTAATTAATATGAAGCATTTATTTTGAGTATTTGAGCAGAATATGTATCGGACAACTGTATCATTGACTTGTAAGAATTGAAGTTATGATCATTCATTTTACAATAAATGTACAGTACCTAGGAATCAAATATCACGTCTGGTTGATCTGTGCTGTAAGTATATCCCCCAACCAAAATATATGGAACATTAAAGGGCATCTGTCAATTGGATCAACCGTCCTAATCCGTTTACATGGACATGCAGGTCATAGAAAGCTGAATAAAATGATATCTTGATGTCTGTGATCCGATGTCTTATTCCAGAGAAATCAACATTTTTCTTTTATATGTAAATGAGCTGTTAAGATCTATGGCCTGTGTAAGAAGATGGACATGTTGCCCACCTTCCCACTTGAAGAAACAAGTTTTATTGCATTGTGCAATGAGAATAGTGATATGCATTGATAATGTTTGTATGTGTAGTGATCTGTGTTGTTGGTGATGAGGCTGTATTCTGCCCAGCAACAGATAGATAACAGGGACAGTTAGAGTTAATGGTTGGGACTAGCCCAGAGTGGGAGCGGAAAAGCTGAAGGGAGAGAGAGACTGTTTCCTGATAGTGGGGCAGAAAGAGCCCAGAGTGTGTAGAGAAAAGACCTCAAGTGTGAGCAGTGGTGCATGCAGTTGGTGTCACTAAGGCAACAGAGAAATTGCCGGGGCAGATAGTAACAGCCTGGAACAGAAGAGAAGAGCCTGGAGCCGAAAGCCTAGCAGTACGATACAGAGTCTTCAGTCAGAAAGTGTCACGGTTGTATCAGAAGTGACAGACAGTCGGCCAGCAGTTGGTTGCAGGAGATCTCTACGTTTGGCATTGTAGACACCTTCTTAGATGCTGTCTCTAGGACCCAGCGGCTACCTTCCTCTGGCTAATTAACTCCCTGGCCTGTGTGTATAAATACCTGATGTGTTGTAGAGGGAGGTGCCGGTGATATTCATCCTACTGGTGAAGGCTTCAGCAGAAGCAGTACTTTGTCCTCTCTGAAGCTTGAGGACGTGTGAGCATTTGTCTGGAGTAGTTTAAAGTTAAGCAATTTCCCCCTCTTTGTCCTTGTTATCTATAGTGTTTAATGGAGATCGACTAGTGCTCATCTCCTCCCTTCCCTAGCCTGAGCCAAACGCCAGGGAAAGACAGGGCGAGGCACACGTGCGGCGATTGGTGAAGAGCCAATACAGGGACGTTGGGGGAGACAGGGTGATATTAGATCAGCCTAGGAGGTCTCCACTCACCCCCCTTTCCCTAGAGTCTGGGCTCCCTTTCCCTCTTCCCTTTGTGTTGCACTAAGTCTTTCCCACACCTCGTGTGACAGAAAGACAAAAGTAAAGGGAAGCAAGAGGAAGAGAATAGATATATGGTGTCTATAAACAGAAAAAATTATCAGCACATCCAAACTAGTGTGTACAGGTGCAAGCTAAGACAATAATTCTATGAGAAAATATAGCTGCACCCTGAAATGCTAAGAATGGTAAATTTAGAAAATTGGAACTGCATTATTGCCATAGAAAACAGGCAAGCACTACATTATGTACATATGGAATATTGTAAAAAATGGAACTGCAATATTACAATAGAAAAACTACAGTAAAAAGAAGGTACTACTTAGCGCAAAAATTGGCCAATATATGTGAGCCCAAGAGCCATCATAAATGCGTACCTCATTGTTAGGTCCCTGTCATGATAAGACACTTTTCCTGGACTAAAAAGCCTACAATTTATGGGGCTGGAAGAAACAAGCTAATTAACCCCTTTAGCCCCGAAGGTGGTTTGCACGTTAATGACCAGACCAAGTTTTACAATTCTGACCACTGTCACTTTATGAGGTAATAACTCTGGAACGCTTCAATGGATCTCACAGATTCTGAGATTATTTTTTCGTGACATATTGTACTTCATGATTGTGGTAAAAAAAATTGATATGACTTGCGTTTATTCGTGAAAAATCAGAAATTTGGCGAAAATTTAGAAAATTTTGCAATTTTCAAACTTTGAATTTTCATGTCCTTAAATCAGAGAGATATGTGACGTGCCCCCTGGGCCGTGGGGTACTTGGTAGCCAGGCCGGTCGGTGCTGGGGGATGTCACAGTGGCAGTGACCCGGTCTGTGACCCAGGGCGGTCAATTAAAGGGAAAGTAAAAGGGGAATAAAGTTTTTAGAGATAATGTTCGTGACGCCACCTGTGGTATGCGGCTATATGGAGCCGCCGCTGCGGTGCAGATCCTCTGGAGCGGATAGTGATGCAGCAGAGTTGGTTCAGCTCTCCACAGGCAGAGCTTAGCTCCAGGGCAGGAAATGATAAATTGTATGAGGTAGATGTTGCTGTGCAGTGTAGTGCAGGTGATGGCGCAGCAATTATTCAAGGACACAGTGGTGTGCAGTCTTCAGGTTTTACTCACGGTTGTTCAATTCTCCAGGTTACAAGGGCCAGTGTGTAACCTCCCACGTCGTCCTGTGTCCTCCGGGGTAGGGGTTCAGCAATCTCTCAAGTATCTCAGGATTACTTAAACGGGATCCCATTCTATGTGCCTTTCCCGGTCGTCTCACTGCGCTGGCTCTCCTTCTCCTGCCCTGCGCCTCACAATCAGTGTCCCAAGCCAGTGGGCTCGGGCCTTGTTGGGCGACGTGCAGTCCCCTGGACCCTATGTGGCCACCCTTTCAGCGATATAATTGTGGGTTTTGGCTGCAACACCTTGAAAATGCAGCAGCCTCCAGTTGTCTAGCTGAGCCTGGTTGTTCTCCACTAGTTAGGGGCCGGTCCCCTTCTGCGGCCTGATCCCTCCACTTCAGCGTGAATTCGGGTGCACGGGTGGCATCCGCACTCGCCGTGCCCCTGGGATCCCCTCTGTTCCTCCTGGAGCCCTCCTCACTCTTACTCTCTTCTTTCTTTCTTTCTTCTGGGCCTCTCTCACCGGGCCCTGCTCCTTTCTCCACTCCTCCTGAGCAGAGCTCCTCCTGAGCTCCTGCTCCCAGCTCTCCCTCTGAACTCTAACTCCTCAGAACTCTCTCTAGAACCTTCCACACTCTCTTTTATACTCCTACCCTCTGTGCTCCACTGAACTTCTTCCTCCACCCACCTCCTCTACCTAGTTTCACCCTCCAGCTAGGGACCAGGGACTGTGCTCTCCCTTAGGAGCAATTTCGCCCTTCCCTACTGAAGTGGAGTGTATTGGATGTGGGTGTGTGGGTCCCGGGTAGTGCTCCCTCCTTACCTGAGAGAGGGGTACCACACCTCTGGATGAGATGCAGTACCTCTGTGGCGACTGTACCTGCAGCGGCGCCACATATGTCACACAAAATAATTAATAAATAACATTTCCCACATGTCTCCTTTACAACAGCACAATTTTGGAACCAAAATTTATTTTTGTTAGGAAGTTATAAGGGTTAAAAGTTGACCAGCGATTTCTCATTTTTCCACCAAAATTTACAAAACCATTTTTTTAGGGACCACATCACATTTGAAGTGACTTTGAGGGGCCTTTTTTGACAGAAAATACCCAAAAGTGACACCATTCTAAAAACTGCACCCCTCAAGGTGCTCAAAACCACATTCAAGAAGTTTATTAAACCTTCAAGTGCTTCACAGGCATTTTTGGAATGTGGAAGTAAACAATGAACATTTAACTTTTTCCCAAAAGTTTTAATTTAGACCCAATTTTTTTAATTTTTGCAAGGGTAACAGAAAAAAATGGACCCCAAAATTTGTTGTGCAAGTTCTCCTGATGTGGGGGAAAACCACTGTTTGGGCGCACGGCAGGGTTCGGAAGGGAAGGAGCGCTATTTGACTTTTTGAATGCAAAATTTGCTTGAATAATTAGCGGACGCCATGTCACATTTAGGGAGCCCCTGATGTGCCAAAACAGTGGAAACCTCCCTACAAGTGACACCATTTTGGAAACTAGACCCCTTAGGGAACTTATCTAGATGTGTGGTGAGCACCTTGAACCCCCAGGTGTTTCACAGAGGTTTATAACATTGAGCCATAAAAATAAAATTTTCACTTTTTTCCCACAAAAATGTTTTTCAGCCCCCAATTTTGTGTTTTCATAAGGGTAACAGCAGAAATTGCCCCATGCAACTTGTTGTGCAATTTCTCCTGAGTAAGCCGATACCCCATATGTTGGGAAAATTTGCTTGAATAATTAGTCAACACCATGTCACGTTTGGAGAGCCCCTGATGTGCCTAAACAGTGGAAAGCCCCCACAAATGACCCCATTTAGGAAACTAGACCCCTCAAGGATTTTATCAAGGGGTATAGTGAACATTTTGAACCCAGAGGTACGACACAGAATTTGATAACATTAGGTCATCATATTGAGTAAGTTGTCATTAATCTTGAGCGCAAGTGCCCACTACATGAGCTTGCATCGGGTACTTGGGTATGCACCATGTATTGCGGGTCCTCGAGTGATATGCACAAGTCCCCGTCACGCACGTTTCATGGTTGTTAGACACCCAAAAAAAACATGCGAGGATTGCTCGTGTACGGCAGGCAATTCCCACATGTTTTTTTTGGCTGTATAACAGCCGCAAAACATGCGGGGCGGGACTCAAGCATGACACTCGAGCACCCGCGATACTCAGTGCATCCCCGAGCACCCGATGCAAACTCAAGTAGAGAGCACTTGCACTCAACACTAGTTGCCATATCGTCATCATTTTTTTTCTTTACTTTTGAAAAAATCCCAACCTCAAACCTAACCCTAACACAACCCTAACCGTAGCCCTAATCCTAGCCGTAACCCTAATCCTAACACTAACAAACTCTGACCCCAACACAACCCTAACCCTAATCCTAACACAACCCTAACCCTAACACAACCCTAACCCTATCCTGAGGGATCCATTCGTTATAATGAGGCAGCAGAGTTACTCTGGACTCCGTCTGGCCTTTGTTTAGCGGTGTCCTTTTTTTTCAGAGGTTCACAATACTGTGGCCGACGGCACTTTAATGCATGCCTAATAAAAAGACGGACGCCGTGGGATCACAGGCCAGATGGAGTCCACTGTGCCGCCATCTGCCTCATTACAGGGAATCTTCCGTCGGGAGTTCCGTCTGAATCACGTATTTCAGAGATTTACACAGAAACCCCGTTGTAAGCGCTCAGCGCAGAGCGCAGGACAAATGTGAGCCGAGCCATACTTTGTTTGATCTTTGGGAAGCAGAATGAACAAATCAGCAGCCGATGAAGAATTGGTTTTATTTATTTTTTTACGCCATTCCTCGTGCGGTATAAGTGATTAGACGACTTTATTCTTCGGGTCAGTGCGATTACAGTGATACCAGATTCAAATCGGGTTTTTATGTTTGGCTGCTGTCACATACTAAAAAACGCTTATTTTTGCAAAGACTAGTTTTTGGATCCCCATATTTTGAGAACTATAATTTTTCCATATTTCGGATGACAGAGTCATGTGATGGCTTGTTTTTTTGCGGGAAAAGTTGACGTTTTTATTGGTACCATTTTCAGGCACGTCACATTTTTTGATCGCTTTCTATTCTGATTTTTGGGAGGCAGAATAAACGAAAACCAACAATTCAGGAATTGTTTGTTTTTTTATGCCGCTCTGCGTGTGGTAAATTTGGTAAGGCAGCTTTATTCTTCGGGTCAGTACGTTTACAGCGGTACCACATTTATAATTTTTTTTTAATGTTTTGGTGCTTTTACACAATAAAAACTATTTTATAGAAAAAATATTTTTTTTGCATGGCTTTATTCTGAGAGCTATACCTTTTTTATTTTCGGCTGATGGAGCTGTATGGCAGCATGTTTTTTGTGGGACAAGATGACGTTTTCAGCGGTATCAGTTTTATTTACATTCGTCTTTTTGATCGCGTTTTAATCTACTTTTTGCTCGGCGGTATGATGATAAAGCACCGTTTTTTGCTTTGTTTATTTATTTATTTTACGGTGTTCACTAAAGGGGTTAACAAGTGGGACAGTATTATAGGTTAGGTCGATCCAGACACAATGATACCAAATATGTGTACTTTTATTGTTTATTTTTTTTTCAGAATAATATTTATAAGTACAATATATAATAGCAATTTTTATTTTACATTTTTTTTAAAATATTTTTACAACTTGTTTTCACTTTTTTACATGTGACCTTCACAGGCGTAGTGCCCTCACATTAGAAGTCCACACACCCCATCAAGATCCCCACTGTCATGTAATGTGCCGGGGCACAAGAGACGAGTACCTCGCCCACGGCTGCTGCCCAGCGTAAAGTTACACTTGGCGCAGTCAGCAGGATCAAGTCTTACAGTTACAAGAACAGAGTGATGCAGGGAAGACTTGGGTTACTTGGAGGATGGTGACCATTGTGCAGTCTAAGATGGCGTTGAGTACAAATTTTAAAATGGCTGTTAGTGGCGCAGAACAACAAGAAAGTTGCACCCATTATGGGCGTAGAAGGAACGAAAGGGCGCAAAGAGGTGCCCAGCCCTACGGAGGTTACGCCTACAGAATGATGTGTTGGATCCGGGAGTGCCAGCCTATAGTGGGAAGGGGCCATTGCTGTAAAACGAATTGGAAGGAAAAGGCCGGCCTAGCAAGGTGTGACCCAGGAAGAAGGTTGGAGAAAATAAAGAAATTAAATGGTGAATATCAGAAGACCCCACTCAGCAAAAGGGGTAGCCGTGACGGGCCTCAAGCAACAAGAGAGTTGGCACCATTAGTAGGCTGTGAGTCAGAGAGAAAGCAGTACGAAGTCATGATGGCTGAGTGGGAGATGCTGCTGGCGTGAAGTGAGGTGCATAAGCAGAAGATTGGCAGAGGGCGGTTACACCAACTTATGGCGATGGCAGAAAAGGAGGTGGAGCCGGATGGCCTGATGAAAGACACGAAGGCTGAATGTGAGTAGGAGCCCGAGACTCTGAATGCGGACTGGTTCATGGTCCATGGAAGGGCCATGCGGCTGGAAGCCTTACGGGCCCAGACGCTGATGGGTTCCCCGCCGACCCCAAAGGAAGGTGCAGGCGGAAGGAGAGGAGTTGTTTCCATGTTACCAGGAGAAAGAGGAAGACCGGTGAAGGAAGATGGAGTCAGCAGCTGGAAAAAGTCTATGCTGTGCTTGTTGCACCCTCGAGTCTGGAGCAGTTATGAAGTTCCAGGATAACCAAGCTCAGCGGACCTATGGTACAAAAGTCCGGGACTCTAATGACTTGACAGCCAAGGATGGCTGGACTGTTTTCTTTTTCTTGTTTTTGTTGCACTTGATAGACTTTGTCCCTGTCCCAAGGACTGATGATGGGACTATGGACCATGACCTTGCCATGTGGGTTCCCTGCAAAGAGAGAGACTTTGCCATCATTGTTCTGGGCCCCTAACCGAGTAGGGCCGGGTCCATGTTGCTCTATCAGATGAATAGGACCCTGCGCTATTTAGCATTTGTTAGGTGCTGATGAGTCGTCTTGGTGTCTTTCAGATTCCAGATGACCATCGTTAAAGAAGGGGGCCGGGAAAAGAGTAGAAGAAGTAGGTGATGAAGATAGAGTGTTTCCAGGGAAGATGATGTGTGTGATGTTGTCGCTTTTTGTTAAAGAAACGTCTTCGAAGATAAATGCCTACTATCTGCTGTATATAGTTCATATCATGTAATTCTTCAGTAAAAATAAGTTTATTTTTGAATGGTGGTCTCCCTCATTGAGCTGTGAAACATCTGGTCCTGGCAAATCAGCAACATTGGTTACACGTGGCCTGCACAGGCGTAGTGCCCTCACAGCACAAGTTCACACATCCAACCAAGACCCCACATTCATGTAATGTGCCGGAGCATAAGAGACGAGGACCTCGCCTATGGATACTGCCCCGCACCACGTTACAGCTGCCTCCAGAGCTTATTTTAAATAAAAGTGGCGTTACCTGTGGGGCCGTATAATCTCTTCCAGGACTCCTTGTTCTTCTCTACACTGAAGATATTTCTTAATGACATTGGCTGGTTGTTAAGGGTCAAAGTTGGAGCCAATCAGACACCTTCCTGATGGTATTGCATGTTGCATAACTATCTGTCTGTATTTCCTCACTGAGTATATATACAGTCATGGTCGAAAGTGTTGCCAACCTTGAAATTGTTCCAGAAAATGAAATATTTCTCCCAGAAAATTATTGTAATTACACATTTTGCTATACACATGTTTATTTCCTTTGTGTGTATTAGAACAACACAAAAAAGCTGAGAAAAAAGGCAAATTGGACATCATTTCACACAAAACCCCAAAAATGAGCCAGATATTGTTCAACAATGTTGGTTCTCAAGTCCTCAGAGAGTTCTCTTCTTTTCTTTCTGTTCTCTATGCTTGGTGTGGCACACACAAACACACAATACAAAAATTGAGTCAACTTCTACCATTTTTATCTGGTTTTAGGTATAATTTTCATATTGCCCACACCTGTTACTTGCCACAGGAGTTTGGAAAGGTGCAAACAATTTTGTTCTGCTCATTTTTGGGGTTTTGTGTGAAATGATGTCCAATTTGCCTTTTTTTTTCCTTTTTTTCGGTTGTTACAATTCACATAGAGAAAATAAACATGTGCATAACAAAACATGTGTAATTGCAATAATTTTCTGGGAGAAATACTTCATTTTCTGAAACAATTTCAAGGGTGACAACTAGTGATGGGCAAGCACTAAAATGCTCGGCTGCTCGATGCTAGGGTCGAGCACATTGGAATACTCGGGTGGTCGACCCGAGCAACAAGTCCAATGTAAGTCTATGGGAAACTCGAGCATTTTTCAGACGGCTCCCACGGCGGTCTGCAGAGGGCCTAAAAATTGCCCAAATCGATGGGAACAGTGCTCAAATGACATGGGGACAGCATGGGGAAGACCCCTGGAAGCATTTCTGACTCCCAGGTCACTTCTGTCAACAACGTTGTCAGAGTATTACACCACTTTTACGGACTCACAATAATACATACAAAAACGAAACCAAAATGGATTTTCCCGGGAAATATGTTAAGGAACATCCTTTCCAGGGTAATGGCTTGTATATAAAGCAAAATAAATAATCAAAACCAAAAATCCTCCTCCACACCTTGGGCTATGTTCACACGTAGCGTTTTTGATGCGTTTTTTCACTTTTGCATTGCTTTCAACCGTGACAAATGCATTCACCAAGCAATGTCATTTTAACATTTTACAACCTTATCTGGCCATGTGGTGTGTGAGATATCATCAGACACATCGTGTTTCATTTATGATGGAGGGACTCTGAAAGTCACAAAGCCTATTTTTATAAGGCCATCAGGCGGCCTTTACTATTCTTAAAGGGCCAGCAGTCTGCCCTCACTATTCTTAGAGAGCCATCAGCCGGCTATGTTTTGTGGTTCCCATTACAAAAGAGTGGGTCTCTGTTACTGTTATCGTGTATGCAGTGAGTGGCAGGGCTGCCCAAGATTTGGACCCACCCCAATACCACTTTGAAAATTTGGTCGCACCCCAATACCCCTTTGAAAAGACTTAGAGGAGGGCCTTCTGAAAACAATGTTCCCATTATTAGGAAGTTGGTCTCCCATTATGTTTGCCTATGCAGTGAATGCAAGGGTTGGCAAAAATTTGGAGGCACTCCAATGCCCCTTGGAAGAGACGTGGAGGTCAGAGGGCCTCCTTAAAACAATATTCCCATTATTATGAAGTGGGTCTCCCAATGTGTTTGCCTATGCAGTGAATGCAAGGGTTGCCAAAAATTTGGAGGCACTCCAATGCCCCTTGGAAGAGACATGGAGGTCAGAGGGCCTCCTGAAAACAATGTTTCCATTATTAGGAAGTGGGTCTCCCATTGTGTTTGTGTATGCAGTGAATGCAAGGGTTGCCAAAAATTGGAGGTACTCCAATGCCCCTTGCAAGAGACGTGGAGGTCAGAGGGCCTCCTGAAAACAATGTTCCCATTATTAGGAAGTGGGTCTCCCATTGTGTTTGCCTATGCAGTGAATGTGTGGCGCCCCTGCGGGTTCAGTCTCCACAGAGGTACTGATTCTCACCCAGAGGTGTGGTATCTCACTCTCAGGTAAGAATGGAGTGCTGTCCGGGACCCTAACACCTGCATTCATTACACCACACTTCAGAGGGCAGGGCGAGGTTGCTCCTACGGGAAGGAGCACAGTCCCTGGTCCCTGGCTGGAGTGGGGAGGGGGAACCATGTAGTGGGTGTGGGTGGGGGGCGTAGATCAGGGGAGCACTTCAGTAGCTGTATAAAGAGGGGAGCCATCTTGGAAAGACAAGCCAGTCAGAGTGTTCAGTGAGGGGAGCAGAGGCTCTGCAGGAGCTCTGCTCCAGAGACGGGCCTAGCCAGTGAGGCCCAAGTCTTAAGGGAGAGAGAGGACAGGAGGAAGGCTCCAGAAGGAAAGAAGGGATCCCAGGGGTATGGGAAGTGCTGGAGGCCACCCGTACGCCCGAATCTGCCAGGCGGTGGAGGGATAGAGCCACAGAGGGGACCGGCCCCTTAACTAGTGGAGAACTACAAGGCTCAGCTAGGAACCGGAGGCTGCTGTACTTGCAAGGTGCAGTGGCCACATCCACAATTATATCGCCGAGAAGGTGGCCACAGAGGGTCCAGGGGACTGCAGGTCACCCGACAAGACCCGAGGTTACTGGATTGGGACACTGATTGCGAGACGCAGGGTAGGAGGGTGAGAGCCAGAGCAGGAAGACGACTGAGAAAGGCACACAGAAAGGGGTCCCGTTAAGTGCTCCTGAATAATCTGGGGGATTGCTGAGCCCCTGCTTGGTGAACGTAGCGTGACGTGGGAGGCTGTACCTGTACAGTGCAGCCTGAAGAACTTAAGAACTGTGAGTAAACTTGGAAGACTGTACCCCACTGTCTCAGTGATTATTGCTTGCGCCATCACCCCCCCTGCACTACAACGCCCAGCATAACCCATAACATCTACACTGCCCTGGAGCTAAGCTCTACCTGTGGAGAACCACACCATTCCTGCTGCAGTAACATCAGCTCCAGAGGACCTGCTCCGCAGCAGCGGCTCCCTTAGCCACATACCACAGGTGGAAGTCACGAACTTTGTACAAACACAATAAATCCCCTATAAATAACCCCTTTTTATTGACCGCCCTGGGTCACGGACCGGGTCACCGCCACTGTGACATCCCCCAGCATCTACCGGCCCGGCATTGGGTACCCCACGGCCCAGGGGGCTCGTCAACTAGGCATCACGAACAGGATATGTAACCCACCCTTAATCACCGGGTATTCTGCTCCTAGAGACTGTGTTCTATACTGAATGTGGAGCCCGCCCCAGAAGAACGGGAGCCATTATGTGCGTGATCAAAGACAACAATACAGAACCTCCCATCGTGGGCCGCGTCCCAGAATGGCGCCAAAAGCGCAACCCACCCACTGCAACTGTGGCCATACACATAGATGTGTCCATCAAGGTGGGGAAGATGCCCCCAGGTGTGACCGACAGCAAATAACGCGCCCCCAGGGCCGTGGGGTACTCGGCAGCCGGGCCTCTGGTTGCTGGGGGATATCACGGTGGCTGGCCCGGTCCGTGGCCCAGGGCGGTCAACAAAAGGGGGGTTTACTCTTATATGGGGTTTTTCGTGATGCCACCTGTGGTGTCTGGTGAAGATCACCAGCGCTGCAGCAGTCCTCTGAGGCAGATGTTAGGGCGGCAAGTGATGGGACGGCTCCCCACAGGTGGAGCAGGCCTCAGGGCAGTGTAAGATGGAGCGGTGGTTGCGCTGGGCATTGTAGTGCAGGGGGAACAATGGTGCCGCTGAAAGAATGGACGGAGGCAGTGCGGTGCAGTCATCCAAGATTTAACTCACAGTTCTTTAGACACTTCACAGGTGCACGGTGCAGGTAAAGGCCTCCCACGTCGCGCTGCGTTCACCGGGCAGAGGTTCAATCCTTCCTCAGGCAACTTGGGAATACCTGGCAGAACCCCACTTTCTCGTGTTCCTATTTTGACCATCTTTACTCTGGTCCTTCTCCCTCCTGCTCTGCGCTGCCCACTCTCAATCCCACTCGGGTGCTCTAGAATCCTTCCTGTACGTCGGATCGGGGACCTACTTAGCCCTCCTGGGGGAATAGAATGCCGCAGCAATCCCTCTCTCTTCTGACAGATGCGGGGCATACGGGTGCCGTCCTGCACGCGCCGTACCCTCTGGGATCCTTTCAGTAGAACGGAGCCTACTCCCTGCTCCCCTCCGGGGCCTTCTCACTAGGCCCTAACTGCGGAGCAGATCTCCTAATGAGACTCTGCCCCCGGACTGTTCTTCTGAACTGTCCCGAGCTGTTCTTCTGAACTGCTCCCTAACTCTGATCTGCCACCCTAAGATGGCTTCCCAATTTATACTCCTATGAAAAGTGCTTCCTCTATCTACTTCCTCCACCCACACCCACTACTGGTTGCACCTACCTTTGGGTTCCCCTCACTCTAGCCAGGGTCAGGGCTCAGCAGAAACATACACTGGGTCTTGCCCCTCCAGCCGGCCTGGAGTAGTGTAGTGTTGGATGCAGGTGTTTTGGGGTTCCGTGCAGTACTCCCATCCTACCTGAGAGAAGGGAGACACCACACCTCTGGGTGAGGTGCAGTACCTCTGTGGCGACTGAACCCTCAGCGGTGCCACACAAGCAGCCATGGGACTGCCCCAGAAAGGGGAGAGGGGAAAAGAAAACTGGGAAACAGGGTGTGGTCTCCAGCAGACCAGACAGACCACACCCGGCAGGCAAGATGGAGGGAGGTGAGCCTGAGACCCTGGCCTGCGGCCTGCAGCCAAGCGAGACACCTCTTACCCTGGCAGAGGTGATCTACAAATTGACCCTGGAGGATGCGGAGTTCCTCCATGCCGAGATGCGTGAGCTCAGCCGGCAGGTAGGAGAGGCCAAGAGGACAGCCATCGCCGGCTGGAAGGAGGAGGTGCTGGGGAAGATAGAGGCCAGGCGGCAGCGAGTCCCGAGTTTCACCGACAGTGCCCCAGCCCCGCCGGAGCCAAACCAGGCCAAGGAGCGGCCGCGGGTGCAGGTAGGAAGAGTTTCCCTGTCCCGGGCGTAGACAGCGCTGACCTGATCCTGGGCCCCCTGGCGGCGCCTCCATACCCGGGCGCACACGCTCCCGACTTGCTCCAAGGCCCAGAATCCACTACACCGGGTGCCTGTTCTGCCGACCAGCTCCGCGATCCCCTGGCAGAATTCTCCTATCACCTGGCCAGCTCCACCAATCTGCTCCTCGATCCCTTGGCGGAATCCCCATACCACCCGGGCGCCTGCTCAGCTGATCTGCTCCTGGGCCCCCTACCGGAGCCACCAGCCCACGCACCTGAGTGGGCCTACGGAGGCACCACGTATGATTGGTCCGCCAGGAACGCCGACCAGGGGGGACTCCCTCTGACGCCCACGCCTGCACCCCCGGTCGCCTGCTCAGGAGGAGAGTAGTTCCGGTGGGACGACCGGAAGGAGACCTCATGGGGTTCCCGAGGGAGACGCAGGCCCAGGCACTCCGGAGGGAAGAGCACTGCAGGAGGGAGCTCCTGCAGCTGGAAAAGGAGCATTATGACCAGCAGGTGTGGTGGGAGCATATGGAGGCCTGAAACATGGCGGCCAAGGCCCGGGCCCGCCAGGTAAAGTCCACTACACCCAGGTCCCATCTGGAGGGGATAATAGTGAAGTTTGACCTGGACAACGGGTGGGGCTTCATCCGAGAGCAGCAGACGGATCGAGGCGTCTTCGTCAACCGGCGGGACGTAGAACCCCACCTCCAACAGGGGCATCCCGGCCGAGACCTCTATCCCGGTGACAGTGTCACCTTCACCCGTCATAAGGGAGAGCGCGGGTGGTATGCCCTCCAAGTCTACAAGGTGGCGAAGGAGAGAAAGGACATGCCCCCGCAGAACATAGCTGAAGACCCGGCTGGGTCAGTCGGTAAGAATCAGGAGTTCCCCCGGCGGGAACCCCACTATTGAACTGGCTGTTTACAGAAACTGTATATAGTTACCTGTAGGGGTAAAGCAGAAAAGTTGTGTTTTCAAGTTGAACTGCAAAAGTTTGTGTGTGTTACCCAGTTACCCGGTAAGGGTATAAAGACATTAAGGTAGAGGACGGTGATCTCCCTAAAAACTTTCCATTGTACATAATTGCACTTCTTAAAGTGCCACTTATTGGTTTTATGTGTCAACAAATGACCTCAGAACAAAAACCCGTTTGGAGTGGCCGAAGACGTGGTCCAACACCTGGATCACCTATGCTCTGCATCCACGCCCAGGGCCTACGTTGAGGGTTTTCGGACGGGTCCCTCATGCTGCTCATGTTACACCTTTACCAGTGAAAAGGACATCCGGCTATAAATTTCACTGCGGTTGATTAAAAATGTTGTATATGAAAAATGTTTTATATATGTGAAGAAAGTTTTATAATGTTTTGATGAAAGTAACCAGTAACGTTCAGGAAGGGTGCCTCCCATAAAGGGAAGAAAAAGTTTTGCTGATTGATCTTATATGTGATGCATCTAAAAATTTGCATGTCTGTAATATACCCTGTTTTTCACTCTGTTCCAGCCCGCGGACGTGCTGTGTTTTACCAAGGGGGTATGTGGCGCCCCTGTGGGTTCAGTCGCCACAGAGGTACTGCATCTAACCCAGAAGTGTGGTATCTCACTCTCAGGTAAGGATGGAGTACTGCCCAGGACCCTAACACCTGCATTCATTACACCACACTTCAGGGGGCAGGGGCGAGATTTCTCCTACGGGAGAGCACAGTCCCTGGTCCCTGGCTGGAGTGGGGGGGACCAAGTGAGGGGGAACCATGTAGTGGGTGTGGGTGGAGGACGTAGATCAGGGGAGCACTTCAGTAGCTGTATAAAGAGGGGAGCCATCTTAGAAAGAAAAGCCAGTCAGAGGGTTCAGTGAAAGGAGGAAAGTGAGGTGAACAGAGGCTCTGCAGGAGCTATGCTCCAGAGGCGAGCCTAGCCAGTGAGGCCCAAGTCTTAAGGGAGAGAGAGGAGCGGGAGGAAGGCTCCAGAAGGAAAGAAGGGATCCCAGGGGTACGGGAAGTGCTGGAGGCCACCCGTACGCCTGAATCTGCCAGGCGGTGGAGGGATTGAGCCGCAGAGGGGACCGGCCCCTTAACTAGTGGAGAACTACAAGGCTCAGCTAGAAACCGGAGGCTGCTGTACTTACAAGGTGCAGTGGCCACATCCACAATTATATCGCCGAGAAGGTGGCCACAGAGGGTCCAGGGGACTGCAGGTCACCCGACAAGACCCAAGGTTACCAAATTGGGACACTGATTGCGAGGCGCAGGGCAGGAGGGTGAGAGCCAGCGCAGGAAGACGACTGAGAAAGGCACACAGAAAGGGATCCCGTTAGTGCTCCTGAATTATCTGGGGGATTGCTGAGCCCCTGCTTGGTGAATGCAGCGCGACGTGGGAGGCTGTACCTGTACAGTGCAGCCTGAAGAACTTAAGAACTGTGAGTAAACTTGGAAGACTGCACCCCACTGTCTCTGCACCCCACTGCGCCATCACCCCCACTGCAATACAATGCCCAGCATAACCCATAACATCTACACTGCCCTGGAGCTAAGCTCTACCCGTGGAGAGCCACACCATCCCTGCTGCAGTAACATCAGCTCCAGAGGACCTGCTCCGCAGTGGCGGCTCCCTTAGCCGCCTACCACAGGTGGTGTCACGAACTTTGTACAAACACTATAAATTCCCTATAAATAACCCCTTTTTATTGACCACCCTGGGTCACGGACTGGGTCACCGCCACTGTGACATCCCCCAGCATCTACTGGCCCGGCACCGGGTACCCCACGGCCCAGGGGGCGCGTCAAATGCAAATGCAAAAAATTTGAAGGCACTCCAATGCCCCTTGGAAGAGACGTGGAGGTCAGAGGGCCTCCAGAAAACAATGTTCCCTTTATTACGAAGTGGGTCTCCCATTGTCTTTGCCTATGCAGTGAATGCAAGGGCTGCCAAAAATTGGTAGGCACTCTAATGCCCCTTGGAAGAGACGTGAAGGAGGGCCTCATAAAAAAATGTTCCCAATAGAAAGGAGCGGGTCTCCTATACTTGTAATGCCCAAGCACTAAGTGTATGGGCTGACAAACATTTACCCCTGGGGGTATACATGAAAATACTGTATAATTTTTTTTTTATGGGCATCATAAAAACCCTTTAAAAAAATTATGTGGGTGTTGCATCACGGACCTCGGTCACCCTGGTGATAAGGTGTTGGAGGGTGAGGATGAGGACAAGAGCAAATAGCCAAAATCAGGAAGTTCATACCCATGTGTGGGTGTGAAAAGGTGCATGGGAATATACCTCCCAAAAAAAGACACTGGATTTGAGTTTATGTTACGCTTCTATCATTCGGTGGTGTTGAGAAGTCTGGCCCAATCCAGCCCTTGTTCATTTTTATAAGAGTCAGCCTGTCAGCATTTTCAGTTGACAGGCGGATGCGCTTATCAGTTATAATTCCATCCGCGGCACTAAAAACCCGCTCTGATAAAACGCTGGCGGCAGGTCAGGCCAGGACCTCCAAGGCATAGAGAGCCAGTTCATTCCACGTATCCAGCTTGGATACCCAATAATTATAAGGCACAGAGGAATCATGGAAGATGTTGGTACGGTCGGCAAGGTACTCCCTCAGCATCTTCCCAAACTTTGCACTCCTTGTGAGAGTACCCCGCGCCTCAGGGCTTGTGCGATGGGAGGGGCTGAGAAAATTCTCCCAGAACTTTGACAGTGTTCCCCTGCCTCTGCTGGATTGAAGTTGTGTCTCTCTCGCCTGTACTCCTTGGTTGTCCAACGAACTGTGACCTCTGCCGCCAGCATTTTCAGATGGGAATTTTTTTAATAGTTCCGCAACAAGGGCCTTCTGGTACAGCCCCATTTTTGTAGACCTGTCCGCCTCAGGATTAAGAGATATAAAGTTCTCCTTGCAGCGTGGGTCTAGAAATGTCACCAACCAGTAATGACTGTCACCCAAAATTTTGAGAACACGAGGGTCATGGGAAAGGCAGCGTAACATAAACTCAGCCATGCGTGCCAGACTGCTAACAGGCAAGACTTCCGTGTCCTCACCAAAAGGATGACTGGCAATGCTCTCCTCCTCCTCCTCTCTGTCCTCAGGCCATCCACGCTGAACAGACGGAATGACAGCTGTGCAGGTACCGTCTATAGTGCATGAAACTAGCTCCTGTTCTTCCTCCTCTTCCTCCTCTTCCTCATTGTCACCCAATCCTAGTTGGGATGAGATGAGGCTGGGCTCTGTGTAATCACCCTGTATGGTTCCTTGCTCCATCTCATCGTGCTCTGCCTGCAATGCATCCTCTTTGATTGTGAGCAGAGAGCATTTCAGAAGACAGAGAAGCGGGATGGTGACGCTAATTATGGCGTCATCGCCACTCACCATCTTGGTGGAGTCCTCAAAGTTTTGGAGGATGGCACATATGTCTGACATCCATGTCCACTCCTGAGGTCTTATGTGTGGAGTCTGAACTGAATACCAATGGCTTTGTTGTTGCTGGTACTCAGCAACTGCCCTCTTATGCTCACAAATCCTTCCCAACATCTGCAGTGTAGAGTTCCAATGTGTGGGGACATCACACACCAGTCTGTGAGCCGGAAGCTGCAAACGCTGCTGAAACACGGCAAGGACGGCGGAAGCTGTAGGCGACTTTCTAAAATGGGCACACAGGCGGCGTACTTTAACAAGCAGATCCAGCAGCTCCGGGTAGGATTTGAGAAACCGCTGAACCACGAGGTTAAGTACATGGGCCAGGCATGATACGTGTGTGAGCTCGCCTTGCCTCAGAGATGCCACCAGGTTCCGGCCATTGTCACACATGACCATGCCTGGCTGTAGGTTCAGCCGTGTGAGCAACAGATCTGTCTGCTCTTTCAGAACTGTCCAAAACTCTTCAGCATTGTGCGGTTTGTCACCTAAGCATATTAGCTTCAGCACAGCCTGTTGCCGCTTGGCCGAGGCAGTGCTGCAGTGCTTCCAGCTTGTGACTAATGTGGTCATTATGGAGATGGAGGCTGAAGAGGAGGCGGAGGCTGAGGAGGATGAGGTGCAGGAGCTGTAGCCTGTGAGGGCAACCCTGATTGACCTAGGGCCCTCAATCCTTTGCGTCGGGAGGACGTGTTCCGTCCCAAGGTCCGACTGGGACCTGGCTTCCATTATGTTAACCCAGTGTGCCGTCAGCGAGATGTACCGTCCCTATCCACAAGCACTTTTCCACGTGTCTGTGGTTAGGTAAACTTTCCTGGTAACTGCGTTGTTGAGGGCATGGCTAATGTTTTGGGACACGTGCTTGTGTAATGCGGGGATGGCACACCGGGAGAAATAGCGGCAGCTGGAGACCGAGTACCGAGGGATGGCCGCCGCCATCAGGTTGCGGAATGCTTCCGTCTCCACGAGCCTAATAGGCAACATTTCGAGCGCAAGCAGTCGTGAAATGTGGGAATTTAGTAGTGTAGCCTGTGGGGAGTTGGCTGCGTATTTGCACTTACATTCCAAGGACTGGGGTATGGACAACTGAACGCTGTGCTGGGACAAGGACGTAGACGTGCTTCCTGATGCTGCTACTTGAGAGTCTTCAATGACAGGTGCAGGGAAGGAGACATTTTCGCATGCACCATGGACAGGGGATTGGCTTGCATGCACAACAGCGGAAGAAGCAATGATGCCACCCGCAGACACTGTTCCTGGACTCTGGGGTTTGGCCCACAAAGTTGGGTGCTTTGCCGCCATGTGCCTGATCATGCTGGTGGTGGTCAGGCTGCTAGTTTTGCCACCGCTGCTGATGCTGACCTGGCAGGTGGTGCAAATGGCCTCTATGGGGTTATCGGCAGAGTCATTAAAAAACAACCACACTACGGAAGACCTAACAGTTGTACTGGCAACTTCCTTCGCGTTGGTGTTACAGGTAACAGCCGCCTGCCTTCTGTCTGCAGCCACCACACAGCTTCTTCCTGCCTGTTGGGGTGCTCTGCCTCCCTCCCCCTGTGTGCTGCTGTCCTTGCTCTGCATGTCCTCCTGCCAGGTTGAGTCCGTTACTATATCATCCACCACCTCGTCTTCCACTTCGGCACCCTTGTCCTCCTCCTGACTTTCTTTCAATTGTGTCTCATCATCGTCCACCTCTTCTGACACTTTCCCACCGTCGCCTTCGTGTGACCGTGGCAGCTCAAATATTTTTGCATCGCTATATGCGATCTCCTCTTGCCCCGCTTCAAGTGGACCGGGCGAGAGGCCTGAATCTATAAATGGAAAAGTGAACAGCTCTTCAGAGTGTCCAAGTGTGGGATCAGTTTTCTCTGGGCACTCGGCATGGTGGGAGGAAGGAGGATCAGGGTGAGGAATATGCGGTCCAGATTCACGGCTACTGAGACTTGACCGTCTGGAAGACAGGTTGGTGGTGGTGGTGGCTAAGTGACTGGAAGCATTATCTGCTATCCAACCAACAACCTTTTGACACTGCTCTGGGTTCAATAGTGGTGTACTGCGGTCCCCTAGGAATTGGGACAGGAAGGTCGGACGAGAAGATGTGGGTGTTTGTTGTGGCACAATTTCAGCTTGTCCATGGCCTCGGCCTCTGCATGCACCATCACCATCACGTACAGTTCCCCGTCCCTTGCCACGTGCCTTGCCCATTTTAAATGGAGGACAGTATCTTCCACACTCACTACAAAACTCTGAATTTGGAGCGAAGTTATATGTAATCCGTGTGACGGAGAAACCACAGTTTTAAATACCTGGCCTGTAGGTAACTATTTTGATCAGTAAACCGGTGTCAAAAGCTTTGCTGACACACTGAAAAAAAATATGAATGGAGGCCAAAAATGACAGTATTTTCAGCGCAATTATATGTAATCCGTGTGACGGAGAAAACACAGTTTTAAATAGCTGGATTTCTAGCGCTGTAATATGGAAAGGACCTGGCTGTATTCTGCAGTGCCAACAAGGAAATGGAGCAGAAAAACGGTGTTCTCTGGATTGCTTTTTAAGCAAATAATGATGATTAAAATCCCCAAAAAATTATTCCTGGCCCCTGAGGCCTGGGCCTTTGTATAGAAATATCTAACAGCAGCAGAAGGCAGAACTGGAATGGAGTCTCTTGTCCTATGCGCACTGCAGTCTGCTATATACCCTGCCTGCCTGTCTATATACATTGCCTGCCTGATATCTCTGCAGATGGATTAGTCCTCAGAAGGACTGTCAGTTGAGATGGATATGTAGAGAATCTTGTGGTACACCTACACTACCTAATAAACAACCAAATCTCTCCCTAGCTCAGCAGCACCTCTCCCTACAGAGCCTGATTCCGGAGTAACTGTGACGAGCATGGCGGCGCCCGGTCTTATATACACCTGATGACACTGTGCGGCCAGCCAATCACTGTAATGCCACAACCAACATGGCCGCGGCACTACAGTGAGTGGCAGGAAATCCCTGCATGTTGATTGGCTCTGTAAAGAGCGCCAAACATGCAGGGAGGGGACCCGAGCTCCCGCCGAGCAACCCGGATATACTCGAGTACTGAGATGCTCGGGCGAGTACCGAGTACTTACGAGTATGCTCGCTCATCACTAGTGACAACACTTTCAGCCATGACTGTATATACACATTCATGTCACTATTGTATAGTATTCATTAATGATGAAGACAAAATCAAGTCATTAAGTGGTTAATATTTCCTCACGGAACCTCTAGTACAGTTTAGCATTAAACTCTTATTATATGTTTATTAATTATAAGGAAGCCTATGCTGTAGCTACAAAGCAAAACGTTCATCTCTCCCTATATGTGACAGCCATCTCTAGTTTGTATTTATATTCTCCATTCAGTCGTTATCAGATACTTCCCTTCTAAGGCTTCTCTGCTGTTGCTAAGCAAC